>NC_133337.1:18913503-19513503 GCF_030506205.2 Paramisgurnus dabryanus
TGTCTGTTTTTTCATTACTGTGATCATCCAATCATCTTGACTCTTCAGGGAAGTGTGACAAATTGTGTCATTTTCTTTTATTGACTAATAAAGTGAGTTAAGCACAAGAGAACAGTGAGCTACTTGAAGCATTGAATTCCACAAATATTTTCTAACCGCATGTGTGTGTTTGTGTTTTGTGTGTGTGTAAAGGCTGAATTTTCATCATAAGACTTTGAGTCATAAGATCCTATTTGAGATCTTAAGGCATGAGTATTTCACACATATCTGTCTGCTGGATCTCTGAAATCCTCCAAACCCTTTTATTGTTACGCCCTGTTCAAACACTAAAGTCATTCATAACACACTTACTCATTTAACAACCTGCTTATCATTGAAACTGATGAAGCAATAATTCACTGATTCACGGCTGAATCCATCAGTCAATCAATCAATGGATCAGATCAGATCTAGATGACAGCTCTGCTTATCTTTCTTATCTATTCACATCCTCTGACTCAAAAATAACACTCAGAACCACACAATGGATTTATATGCAGGTTTATTGTTGATGGCAAAATACAAGAATGTACATCTATATTTTGTGACAAAGCCTTAAAGAGCAAAGTTAAATAAAACTGGTCAATAAAAACCCTTGGGATGAAGTTAATTTATTATTAAAGGGGTCATATAATGCGATTTCATGTTGTCCTTTGTCTCTGGAGAGTTAAAAGCTGTTTTAAAGGGGTCATATTATGAAATTTTTTAAGATGTAAAATAAATATTTGATGTCCCCAAAAGTGTGTATGTGAAGTTTTAGCTCAAAATACTCCACAGATAATTTATTATAACATGTTAAAATTGCCACTTTGTAGACCTGAGCAAAAGTGTGCCGTTTTGGGGTGTGTCATTTAAAATGCAAATTAGCTGATGAAATGCAAACACTGATTGCAATGATGGTGGTTTTTGTAAATGAAACTCAATTGGGCTGTCAATTATTTTGGTCTCTCTCTCTTTCTCCCTACACTAAATGGCAGTGCCGTGGTTGAAAAGTGCAGATTAAGGGGCGGTATTATTGCAATTGGCCTTGCTATCTACCTCACAAACCTAATTTTCCACAAATATTTCGCAATTATTTCTTCCAGACAAAAATGAGAATTTAGAGCTCAAATGGAGATATGTTTTTGAGATGCTTCTTTTCTTTTCTTAAGACTTAACTATGAAAGAAAAAGTTCAAGCACTGTAAGATCATAAATCTAGTTTTATAACACAGTGTCAGGGCTTTGAATTCATCTAAAAACATCAGCTGAGGCAGCATCACTTCAGCTCTGTCTTTAGTTATTTTGACTTTCGGAGTTCTGCTCAACATTTATTGCTCGATTCATCATTCTGACTACCCGAGGTTTTCATAAATCCTCAAAATTTTCATAAAATGCATTCGGGGTGAAAAAAATAAATCAAAAACTACCAGCATTAACACAAAAAGCAATAAATCCACATCACTTACATTCACATTTCAGTCTAACTGTCTTGCCCAATAAAACAGAAAACTTATAATAGATTATCTGAAATATAATCAAATAAAGTCTTAGATTTTGTTTATGCATGAGAGGCGACCTCAACAGTTATTATATGATGTGCGAATGAACGCACAAAGCTGTTTGAATATAAAAGCAATATTTGTGAAGGCTCTTAAAGACGCCTGATGTCTGGCATTTATGAGCTGAGCAGCTGCTGTGGGCTAAACACACAAAACATTTGGTACACAAGCCCCGGGCAGAACAGATACTCTTCAGCATACTCATGTTAAAGAGGAAATGAATGATAAACGCATGTTTCTCTAATGTAATTATTCTCATCGAACACAATGTGTGTCTTTGAATCCAATCCAGAACGTGAGGTTTCTCATTATCTGACCCCTTAATGAGAAACATGTCTCCCAAGAGTTACTTGTAATCCCCAAAATCAAATTACAAAAGAAATTTGTATTCTGAATCAAGACATTAACCCCTTCAGGCCTTATTTTGATTGGTTGATCAGCATTTTTATTGGGTTGAACCACTAAACATGTGATGTCCATTCTAGTGGACACCGTGTCTGGAGGGGTTAAGTCTTTTGGGGGATATTTTGTTACATTGTAACATTACTTTCATTACTTTCTACTCAAAGTCATGTGAATTGTAAGTGCACATCGTGGTAGTGAACTATTATAGTAATGTTAATAAGATGTTATTTTACTAGTGTTCCTGTAACTCAACTGATGTTGTGTAAGCAGCGCAAAAAGTTGTGGGATTGATTTCCAGTAAACACACAGGCTATAATAAAATGTATAGCTTGAATGCATATGTCACTTTAGATGTTAGCATCTGCCAAAAGTTAAAATGTAAATGATTGATTTCAAGTGGAAATCTTAAATTTTTATTTCATGATTTAAGTATCTTGGCTGAATCAAAGCATCGTTTGAGTTTCTAGAAGAGGTAAATTTTGTTTTGCATGTTTTTCTTAGAAGAAACAATTGAGTTTTCTTATCATTTCATCTGTGTTTTAGTAGGTGTTTTAGCAGGCTTGTATAAACTGTGTGAGACAGAGATGAGACCCACCGTTTGTGAGGTAGATTACAGGTACGTTTTTTTTGGAAGATTACCTGGAGCTTTAAGGATCCAATACCTCCCAATCCTCAGAATCCCACGGGCCACACGCATACAAGATCCGACCTCTCTTTCACTGTTTGACAGTGCTCCATCAAACCCGGTCCGGTCTCTCGCACTGTTGCCATAGAAACGCCAGTCTGTGGAAAAGAACAAGGGAATTAAAAAAAAGAGGAAGACAAATAGACAAAACAATAGTTGATGAACTCATCCTGACTGTAAAGGCCACAAAATTACACATCAGCTGTTTAACTGAACTAGATATATGTGTTTGTAAAGTTTGTGAGGAAAATGAGTTACAGTATGTTTGCCTTAACAAGCATCCAGCATCATGGTGATGAGATTTGCAAAGATTTGATTTGTTTTTTGGACAAATTCAAAATAGCGCATCAAAAAATCTATATAATCTTCTGATGCACTGCAAAAAATTACTTTCTTACTTCGTATTTTTGTCTTAAAGGGACAATACACTTTTTTTGAAAATATGCTAATTTTCCAGCTCCCCTAGAGTTAAACATTACATTTTTTACCATTTTGAAATCCATTTAGCCGATCTCCGGGTCTGGCAGTACCACTTTTAGCATAGCTTAGCATAATCCATTGAATCTGATTAGACCATTAGCATAAAAAACCCGAAGAGTTTTGATATTTTTCCTATTTAAAACTGGACTCTTCTGTAGTTACATTGTGTACTAAGACTGACGAAAAATTAAAAGTTGCAATTTTCTAGACTGATATGGCTAGGAACTAAACTCTCAATCTGGCTTAATAATCAAGGACTTTACGCAGCGCCTGAAAATAGTCCCCTGCTATTGAAAGTAACCAAGGGGACGATTTTCAGGCAGTGCGTAATATCACTACGCTTTCTGCAGCCATGTTACAGCAGCAAAGTCCTTGATTATTACCCCATAATGAGAGTATAGAAATTTTTTTATTTTCTGTCTTAGTACACGATGTAACTACAGAAGAGTCAAGTTTCAAAAAGGAAAAATATCAAAACTCTTTGGTTATTTTTAGCACAATGCTAATGGTCTAATCAGATTCAATGGATTATGCTAAGCTATGCTAAAAGTGGTAACGCCAGACCTGGAGATCGGCTCAATTGATTCCAAAATGTTAAAAAAATACATTTTTAACTCTATGGGAGCTGGAAAATGAGCATATTTTCAAAAAAAAGTGTCCCTTTTAAATGACCATTCTTATGAAGAAAATGTAGACAAAAAATATACAAATAAATTGAATTTGTGCTTTAAAAAAAGAAAAAAAACTAAAAAATATTTCTTAATTTTTTTAAATAAAGTGTTTAAGAAGATTTTTTTGCTTGTTTAAGCACAAATTCACTTAAATTTTACATTTTATTTTTCTTAAAACTAAACTTGTTTTCTTCATCAAGAAAATACACCTTGATTTAAGAATTTTTTTGATATTTGTACAGAAAACAAGACAAAAATACTAAGTGTGTTTCAAGACACGATAAATGCCACTGTCTTGTAAACGAACAGCCAAATATAAGAGTGAATTAGGTGAAAGGTAGATGGAAAGAAGTGTTGTGGTTTATTGTTGGTGCTGATGTGGGTGGATCTCTGGCGCCTGAGCTTCTGCTGAGATGAGCCACAAATCTCCCGACAGCTCAGCACGTCTCACAGCAGGTGCTCAAATGTGTGAACTTCACTGGCAGTTCATCAGATAACTGCAAAAGAGACAGCGCAGGATCATTTTTCAATCCCTCTATCCAGATCAGACATCTTCAGAGTCACGTGGCAGTCTATCGACTCGGAGGTGGCCGGATGTAAAAATTGAGCTCTGTATCAATGATTTAATTGTCCTGAGAAGCATGAGAGGAGACTCTGTGTGTGTTTGCAGCTGGAACAGATGAAGGGTGTTTTTTTTTTTTTGGTTTAGTCACGTTACAATCTCCTCCCCTCAGCCACCAAATGCCCTCTAATCTCCCAGCGTGCACCAGGACGCCACCCTTACTCCATCTCTAATCCGCTTCCTGCACTTTGATCCGTGTTTGGCACCATCTGAAAGAGTTTTGCTCCTCAACAGGGCTTTCTTTGAGGGGAAATGAACATGCAGGTTCTGTTTCTGAGCTGCTTTGTGGGCTACTGCCTACATAGGGCACTTTCAGCTCAGCTATGATGCTATGCTGTCTAGATAGTCAGCAGCACACGAGGGTTTGAAACAAGCTCCTGGCTAATAAAATTCAGTTGCATTCACTTCCTCTTAGTCAGATAGCACACACCTTCAAAGCAAACAGAGACGTTTATTTTGCATGATCTGATCATTTCTGTAGTATGCCGTCTCATATCTGACTGATTATTTAAACACAGGTCTAAAGTAAACAACGATGATTCTGCAACTAACAGACCGGCTTGGTTCAGTCTTAACAACATGAACATGATTTCTCTTGACGTCTCCCCTTAAGCACAAATACTCACTCACCACTTATGCTTAATTCGTTAATATTAAACATAACCAGATGTCCAGTCTCCTTTAATACAAGCAACAACAGCAGCCATAGCAAGGCTATGGGTTTGATTCCCAGAAGGGATAGACACTGATCAAATGTATAGCTTGAAATGCACTGTATAAGTCACTTTAGATGACTTATACAGTCATAATAGTAAATGTATATAAATGTGAGATGAATACACAAGTATTCTAGTATCTATTCTCTAAGGTCAAAGAGAAACGATGCATTGAATGAACCTGTGCTTGGTGTTATCCAGAGGTGGCAGATATGAGTGGGAGACAATCACATTAAAAAGGGTGTAACCTTTCCTATAGGAGTTTACACACCCCTCATTCAAAACATCATTCTGACTTCTGTATAAACAATCATTCATCCCAACTGACTCATACCCACCGATCCACACAAAGATCTTACTCTCTAATCCCAATGACCTCCTCACATCTAACAACAAAAACATCCGTGAGGATTCCTTCACTCCATCATTAAACAATCTCACATTCTTGATTTGTGTTTAAGCAGACCACAAGTCGACCACAAGCACACAAAGAAAAGAAGAATCATCTCGACCACCGAGATGAAAGACTGACCTTTATCTCAGCGGATACTGAGAAAAACAGTAAGACATTGTTTTCAACACCGGAAAATACCACAGATGAAGAAATTAACCTCACTATCCCATTTATTTCATTCCTTAACTCCCTTAGGTTTAAATTCATTCAGAAACTTTCAAAAACAAGGGTGAGGTTTGGATAACAATGGTTTGTACATTCAATCATTCATACATTCCTTAAAGATGTTAAAAATGCTTGATATGAAACTAATAGTTATGATCCTAGATGCTACAAATCTTTAAAAAAGGTGCTATAGGTGACTTCAGCAGTAACAACATAAACAAACGGCTTTTGTGGAGCAAATGTAAGTCGTTTCACTGCAAAAAATTATTTTCAAGAAAAAAATTCTTAGTATTTTTGTCTTGTTTTCATTAAAAATATCTAAACATTCATAAATTAAGGTGCTTTTTCTTGATGAGCAAAAGGACCCAAGAAAATAAGTCTAGTTTTTAGACCAAAAATTTCAAATTTAAGTGATTTTGTGCATAAAACTAGCAAAAAAATCTGCCAATAGGGTAAGCACATTTTTTTTTATTAAGTGTTAAAGAAAAATTTTCAAGATTTTTTTTGTTTACCCCATTGGCAGATTTTTGTTGCTTGTTTTATGCACAAAATCACTTAAATTTGATATTTTTGGTCTAAAAACTAGACTTATTTTCTTGGGTCCTTTTGCTCATCAAAAAAGCATCTTAATTTAAGAAATTTTAGATATTTTTACTGAAAACAAGACAAAAATACTAAGAAATGTTTTTCTTGAAAATAATTTTTTTGCAGTGTTTAAAGTAGTTTATTTCTGATAACAAGCTAAATAAACAAAACCAAAATCTAACCCCAACCCCAAGTGACAATAATTTAAAACTATTAAAAAATCTGAAAACAAATATAAAATGACATAACAAATAAGGACATGAAAAACTATAATAATTTGTGCTGAGTGACAGGAAAAAAATTGTGTTCATGAACACAAATAAATAAATCAAATATTGCGTTACAATACCACAAAATCCCTTGAGGTAGGGTTGCACTGCAAAAAATGACTTTCTTACTTGGTATTTTTGTCAATATCTAAAAAAAATCTTGAATCAAGATGTATTTTCTTGATGAGCAAAATGACCTAAGAAAAAAAAATGTAGTTTTTAGACCAAAAATATACATTTAAGTGAATCTGTGCTTAAAATAAGCAAAAATATCTGCCAATGGGGTGATTAAAAAACTTTAATATACTAATTTTAAATAAGTTTACTTTTTTCTTAAACATTCAATTCAAGAAAAAATGTTCTCACCCCACTATTTTTGCTTGTTTTAAGCACAAATTCAATTAAATTGTATATTTCTTATCTAAAAACTATTTTTTCGTAGGTGCTTTACGCACTCATCAAGAAACTACTTATTCTAACTCTTATTCTAACATTTTTAATATTTCTACTGAAAACAAGACAAAAATAGTAAGAAAGTAATTTTTTGCGGTTTGAGCATTGCTGTGAAGAGACTTTTGAGCACCTTTATTTTTAAGACTGTAATTGGTCAAAAAAGTAAAATACAAAATGAAGGCTAATCTATGAAAGACAAAAGAAAGATGGTTATAAATAATAAACTGTATTTTTAATCAAAACCTTATGGTTGATGCAAAAATTTTCCACTTAAATACACAAATAAACTCTCAACAGCTCTCAACGATTTTTAAGTCTGTTATTCAAATCAGTACGCTGGTAGCAAGGGATCGACCTCGACTGATTTAAATGTCAAAAGATAATTTGTATGGGTATGTTTGGGAGTTATTTTAATTACCCAGAAACCCTATAGGCAGAGAGAAATTTAACACGAGTAATATTCGTGAAATGTCAAGCTTTCTGATGCATTCAGTTACTCAGATGTGAACTAGCTTTTGTAAGGCTGACCCATTACATCCGTTGGGCTTATTTGGTTATTTCAGGTTTAAAATATGAATAGATAAGCAAGTGGGTGCTGATTGTTTGTCATGTTTGCTTTGGGAAGAGAGTTGATTTTTCTTCAGCCGTTTTGTATCCGGGACTCACGCGGACTCTCCTTATCTACGACCTTGAGCTGTTTGCCGTGAAATATAACAGACACATCCACCACGACTGAAATGAGCAGGATTACCGGTAACACCTGCACTGTGTGGGTGTGTGAAAACACTGATAATAAACACACACAATCGCTTCACAAAAGAAATACAAAAACAGTCCTGCAGACAACCACCCAAACTACATAAAAAGCAGACGCTTATGTTGGGTGTTTTAGTGGATTTAACTTGCAAAATGAATCCATAAAGGAGAACTATGCTTATAATAGCCTCATGTTTTCAATCCCTTACTTTATTTCAGGTATAAAACCTCTATAATAAGATCATTTTCCATGTCCAGTCATACATGGAGTAGTATGAAACAAAATAGCATTATTCCTTAATAAATACATTTAAAACATTTAGTCTCATAAGCAAAGAAACATTAAATTCTGAGCATTTTACACTAAACATGTATACAAAAACTCAAAGTACAAAGTGTATTTAATGGATATGTATTTTTGTGGTTGAGATAAGAATGTTTCCAATGTTTACTCAGTGTAAATGAGAAGTATGATGTGTCTTATTCTGACTGCCAGTGTTTGATATGAACAAGGTGACATTCATATCTAATCTGACTTCCTTTAGTGTGGGCTGAGAGACAACAGCAGCTGTGCTAATGAAGACTGGTGTGACCCACTCAAGGGTGAGCTGCTGGAACAGGTGCAGACCGGGACGAGAGACACACAAATGAGAGAACGAGAGAGAGAGCAGGATCATTCAACCATAGCAGACAGTAGTGCTGATCCCATGGCAAAGTCAAGTTTCAGGACATTTAGTGGTAAACCCTCTCTCACCCTCTTTGTTGTTTTGTTTGTAGAGTTAACAGATAACAGATTGTGTTCATGGTCCATCTGACCGGCAGCTGACCTCCTATAAGGACAGAGAGAGACCATACATGATGTGTCTGCATCAGCGCTTTCATCAGCAATCAAGTTAATGACAAATATCCTTACACAACCGCACTGGAAAATATTTGACCAGATATCCAGCTGGATATTTTTATTGGTTAATATGACAAATCATTATATCATTAGTAACAGCTTGTCATCAAGAATCCTCCAGATGCCTGTACAGCAGTGTGCTGTTTAGAGATTATAGGCGAGACACAAGAAAATAAATAATCATGATAACTTCTAAGCATCTTCTGTGATCATTATTTTGCACATTTTATTCTTTGTGCATTATTTTAAAGGAATAGATTGAACGTTAGCCCATATTTTACTCACCCTCAAGCCATCTTAACCTTAACCCCATCCATACAACTCCAGTGGATTGATATGATGAACCGGTACTGATACATTTGTGGCTGCGTTTCCATTACCCTTCAAATTGCGCAATTTGAAAATGCGGCCTCTGGAAACACGGCAACTCCCATATCAGTGGCGGCTGGTGACTTTTCTGCTGAGGGGCGCAAATTCAAAATATGTGTTTGTTGCGTCATGTGAACCATGTGCATTATGTGTATTGTCAAAATAAGTGCCTGTTGCACACGCTTCGAAGGTTTATGATAAAAGAGACGCTCACGTCCACAAAATACTCGCATAACATTCAATTAACAGTAATCTCTGATTACACATGAGATTAAGCAAGGTATCTGGCAAACGCAAGTGTCACTTTTATCATAAACCCTTGTTCAGCAGACAAGGCAGATGATGCACATGGTTCATATGACGCACCGAACACACATTTTGAAATGATGAACCACACACATGACGGGCTAAATACATGTTGTGACGAGATTCACATCGTGCGCCATCGAAAAAGAAATCGCCGGCCTCCACTGTCCCATATCCCTGCTGAAAAAACCAGCATCAAACCAGCATGGACCAGCATGGGAACTATGCTGGTCTATGCTGGTTTAGCTGGTGGTCACAGCATACCAGCACCAAAACACAACATATGCTGGTATGACCAGCATGGGATGCTGGTGCTAATGCTGGTTTGGTGCTGGTTTAGCTGGTGCTAATGCTGGTTTAGCTGGTGTTCACTAGAAATCCAGCACCAAAACACAATATATGCTGGTCTTGCTGGTATGCTGGTTTTTTCAGCAGGGATATAGCCATGTTTTTATGCCCAGGTGAGGTGGATGTTTGGTAGGAGGACAAGACAGTAGAGGTGTCTTGTGACATCACAAGAACCATCAACTACATGACATTTAAATACCGTGAGATTGATTCGCGATTCGACAGCTCTTTATGATTTCAAGCCAATCTTGTGGTATTTTGATATCATTTGCACATCAGTCTGCGTGGTACCATATGAAGTTGAACCAACATGATATCACAAGAAAAGAAATTTGATTAATTTATTCGTGTCCATGGCACAAAATTCAGCTTTTTCCGTGCTTTAAGCTCAAATGTATTTTTCGTATTTTTCACACAAATTTTTATTAATAGTTTTTCGTGTCCATGGCATAACTTTTTTTGTGTCATTGTATGTATTATTTTCTAATCCCCCCCCCCTATTTTTAAATCATTGTGGCTTGGGGTTAGATTTGGGGTTTGGGTTACAACCTGATCTCACAAATTTCCGTGAAATAGTCACGCATTATTTTGCTCTGTTTTGCGTGACATTGTCACGTATTTCCACCATATTACGTGCCCCTGCCACGACTTTCTTTTCCGTGACAGTTTCACGTATTGGTTACTCAACTGTTTTTCCTATTTTTAAGCAATTGTCGCTTCGGTTTGGGGTTAGATTTGCTGTTTGCATTAGGATGTCACTTAAAGTATAGGTTTATACAATTTTTTCGTATGCTTTTTAAACCATCGTCGCCTGACGTTAGGGTTAGAGTTGGGTTTGGGTAAGGATGTCATTTTATGAAACAGAAAGTTGTTCTAACCCCAAACCGAAGCGACGATTGTAAGAAAATAGGAAAAACAGTTGAGTAACCAATACGTGAAACTGTCACAGAAAAAAAAGTCGTGGCAGGGGCACGTAAATGGTGGAAATACGTGACAATGTCACGCAAAACTATTTCACGTATTTTGTGAGATCAGGCTGTTGGGTTAGGATGTACTTTTATGTATTGGTTTCTACATGTTTTTCTTCCGCTTTTAAAACTATTCTTGCCTGGAGTTAGGGTTTGGGTAAGGATGTCTAAAAATGTAACAGAAAGTGATTTTCCGTGACTATAACACGACTTTCCGTAGAATCAGTCTAAGTTGAACACACCTGTCGCCTGGTTTTTTGGATGAATTATCACGAGACAACTACATTATTTTTACTAGCATGACATCATTCATAAAGTTTTCTGCAAATCTTTAATGGAAACCCAGCTTATGATTGAATAAAAACTGGTGGCACGCCGGCTCCACGTTAATACGCAAGATGATCATTGGTACTCGAGAGATATGCATCATGACAAAACATGCTGTCACAAGGTATGCAAGAACCATCGATGTGGAGCAGGCATGTGACGTATCCATTCCTAAACATGCTAAAAAATATAGTTTTCTCTCACAGATGTATTGTGGGGTAAGTTGTTATATATTAAGTGTGGATAGCCACTTACATGCTTTTAACGATGCCATACAGGCTGTACAATCACTGTAATTTTCTAATTGCTGGTTAATCTGTGTGATCATTGACTCACCAGCAGTGGTGTAGAATTTAACTAAAGGTTGTTACCAGACCAGTAGATATAAGATAGAGAGAAACGCTGAAAATGAGCCATAATATATAAAGGGCAGAGAGCCAGGTAACCTTCAGCATCTGTTTCAGATGAGCAATCACGCTTTTGTGCTCTTATACAGCAAGATCTTTTAAAATAACTGAATAGGTACAAGACACACGGGTCTGAGTTCACCTTTTCACTTCATTTAACATGTTTACATCCAGAACAGCTAACATTGTGGGTGTTTTCACATATAGTTCATTAAAGAACCAAACCCAGTTCCTTTAAAATGAACCAGAAAAGGAACTAGCCGAATGTGACCCCAGTCCTTTTGGTGTTCACAATACAGTGGACTCAAAAGATGACCCAGTTCTTTTTGTTTTGGTTCTCTTCAGAACTGAAGTGATCTCAGTCCCTTTCTTCTTCACATCACAACCTAATAAGAACTCAAGACCCCAGCTTTCTGTGCAGCAGTTGATTTTGATACCTGACCGGGACTTCATTGCTTTCACATGTCAAAAAGAAATCAAACCACAAAGAATCCAAAAGCAAACGGTACTCAGACCACCTCTGAATGTGGTCTAAGTACGGTTCACTTTTAGGTCCTTTTAGGAAAGTCTAAGATCATTGGATTTGTTCACATATAAGCTTACCTGCTCCGACAGCGCATGGAGGGCTCAGACGATATAGGTATGAAAACTTACGTCCTTACACTCTTAAAGTGTTTCTCACAGCGATGAACCATTTTTGTTTCCCGAAAGACCTTTTTATTCATTTTGCCAAAAACAACCATTTCTTACCCTTTCTTTATGAGAATCATACATTGCAAAATGTCAGCGCTAAAGACCAGTTTAAAAAACTTTAGAATTGGGTTGTAGCATAAATAATAGTAATGAAGGTGCAAAAATTGCCACAAAATCTTGTGACTCCATCCTGCAGTTGTGTGACAAACCGTTGAGGTTAGTAAACATATGAGATCAGCAGCTATAAGAGTTACAGTCCTGGCAAAGACATTCAATTACACACAGGAAGAGGGGATAAGGTGTGTGTGTGTGCCGACAGAAAATAGATCACCAGGGTGTGTCTGTATAGCGATGGGCAAGAGAGTGAGTCAGCCTGCCGTTTTTACATGCTGTTACCCATAATGCAACACCAGGCCCTTGAAAATGAATCTGAGCTACTGATGTGTGTCACTGTACACTGCAACACACACACACACACACACACACACACACACACACACACACACACACACACACACAGTTGCATCTGTCAACATGACTTCATATGTTTCTACTAACCCTCCAGCGCATGGCCACACACACAATGATCACATCACAAACCAACTCAACCTCAAAGCCCTTAAAGGAACAGTACACAAACAAATATTACCATCACGTCTTTCCAAACTGCTTTTTTTTGCAAAATCGCCCTAAAAACATAACCACAATAGAAGTCAGATGTAATGAAGCTGTCTGCATGTATAAAGGTCACGTGTATGTGTCCAGTAACACACATCCTACATGGTGGTCTTGCATTAGATGTTCATTTGATTTAGCGTCTGGGTTTTAATTAAGTTAGCTGACTCTGAGTCTGTTCATAAACGTTGATGTGTCTCTGTGACCGCTCTGACAGTGACAGATTATTCTAGGAAACAACTTCTACTTATAGCTCAGGAAGACGGGTGAGCAGATCACGGACCGAACGCTCGCCAGCGGAAGAGTGAAAGACAAGAGCAGAAACGCACACCGTGGTCACACACGCCAAGACACACAGTGTTGTGTAGCAGAAGGTGTCCAGAGCACACAAATGTGTCACATTCTCACTACAGCGGGACTCCATTCACAGCCATATCAACTGATGACCTGAAGCAGAAATCTTGCTCAGCAATTTCATAAAATATGCTCGCGTGAAAAAATGTCACCTTGGCACAAACGCTTGAAGGTGTAGATTCAATACTGAGGTTTGTTACCTAATCCTAACATTAATAAAACATTCAAGAATCAAACCAAGACAATGTCATGTTCATTTTAAATGGAATGTATATTTCAAAGATATTAAAGTAGCATTCACATCAGCTTAACAAATGACTCCAGTCCTTCAAAAAACAAAATACAATTCATGTCACACAAAAAACTGACAGCTTGCTCACTTGTGTTGGTATTTTTCACCATGCATTTAACTGAGAAGTTTAGTCTGATGTAATATTGATCAAAATACATCGATCAACATCAGATACCATATTTAATGTGTGATTGATAAGGCAGTAATGTAATAAAAATTATTCCAAATATTTGCTTCATTAAATAAAATTTGCATGGGTTTGACAAAGATGAAATATACTCTTTGGCTTAAACAAAAAATAATGTAATTAAATAAACAATTAATTATTTGCACCAAAAGAAAAACCTGAAAACCATTGTTGGTCAAAAGCAAATCTTAGAAACCGGTTACATGAATCAAACAAAAGATTACAGAAGCATTTTCATAACAATAAAATTCAACAGTCATTTCAGAGACATAATTCAACGTTGAAATGTAATGACCACTTAAAAAATATATACAAATAAATTAATAATCAAAAAATTAAAACATTGCATGGACAGCACATCTGAATCACTTGGCAATTTTTCTTGTCGCTCCTCAAATATGAAAATGAACAAAATATGAACTCCAGCTCTGAGGGTAAATGAAGCTGTCGAGATCCATATGAGTTTTTAAAGAGTCTGCAAAGATCTGATTATCCAGCAAATGTCTATTTAACCTGCAGACAGAATATATGGCACTGACACACATCAGTCAGGGGTCCCGCTCAGGTGGTCTCTTCGAATCTCGATATGGAGCGTAACACATGCCACCAGAAGATATTGATTATGTGTCTGGGGGTCACACAGAACTGACAAATGCAAGTGCACTGAAATGGAAAATGAACAGAGGCTTTCTGTTGCAGCAGTCAGAGAAATAATGAGACGCATGGCATTTTAACACAGACACACAGAGAGGACACCGGGCCAGTTTTTACACTTAAATATATCTGTCATATACTGGAAGTAATTGGGCAGCAAAAGATACAGCTCATTAACACGCACGCGTGCGTATGCATTGCATGTGGCAATGTATGGGGCAAGTTGTCACATTGGAAACCTGTTGTTTGACAATGAAGAAAACCTTGGCTTTGAAATGTGAAATGAATAGTTTAACTTTCAAAGTTTTGTTCACAAACCAGTGCGAAACTAAACAAAAAAATCTGTGTAGCTGTATAAAATAAAAAAGAAACAAATGAACATTACGCAATTAAACCTGACACTGAGAAATCATCCCTGTGACAACCTGCCCCGATGTGCTTTATAGTCTTTAAGAAGAAATTCCTCGCTTGCATGGTGGCTTCAGCAATGACGTCTGTTAAACGCATGAAGTGCATGCATCTGTGCGCTCCGGGCGCGTCAACGCGCACAAGGTGACACAAACATCCACAACCTCATGAGGTATCACAGGTTTGCGCATCCAGCATCTTTTTTAAGCAAGGGAAATTCCTTGATCTCAGGCTCGAAGCCTCTACTGCGCGTTCCGGACCATCTTTTGCGCAGAGACCACGAGCAGCTGCTGCTTTTGGCGGCTGGATTTGACGGCCAGTATCGCCTGTCGGTTCTTATACTGGACCATCTGTAAAGTGATCTCCGCGTTCCAGCCCTCGTCCTGTGGACACCTGAAGTCGATCTCCTTGCCCTCCGACATCACCACGGTGAAGTACACGTACTTGCCCTTCCTCTCCACGCAGTCCACGGTCTTCATGTTGGCGAAGTGGAGCTCCTTCGCCCTGCAGCCCGTGTCGTGGTGCTGCTGCTGCTGCTGATGGTGGTCGTGGTGATGTTTGGGTGGGTGAAGCATCAATCCGTCCTCGGTGAGCACGCAACGCTTCTTCTTCCACAGCTGCAGCAGCCCGTCGCTGCGCTTCTCCAGCACGCCCTCCTTCAGCACCTTCACGCCTGACTCCAGCATGGCCGCGGAAGCCGCGCACGGGTGAGGATCGCGCATTGAGCCCGGGTGACTGGACGGGTGGATGGACGCGTCTGTCCCGTGCGGTCTCTACGAGCGATGTGACGAGCGGGATTGTCCGCGCGAGGGGTGGGCAGTGGGGGGAGTTTCTCACACGCGCGCACCTCCTACCGCACGCGCGCTGAACTCGCCGAACATCAGCGGCCGCGTCACAAAACCTACCGAGCTGCCTACATAGAAGACATTTTTGGATACTCCTCGAAGTAGTAATATAATATCATATCATAACATCGACCACTGGAAATGTTTTTTTTTAATAAAACATAAATGAAACTACAAATGATCGGGACGTTACATGAAGGATTATAACGTAAATAAATCTTTTTATTTAATTTATTAAATGTCCTTATATTGTTTACTAACATATCACATGAAGAAATAAATTTTGGTTAATTTCAGTGTAGTTTTTTTAACCTGAAGGGGCGGTTTCCGGACAGGGATTAGACTAGTCCAAGACTAAAATAAATTTAAGAGCTGTCCAAACTGAAAACATTTGGCACGGACATATCTTAAAATACATAAGTGCCCTTTGTTTTGATTGAAAATGCAGAGAAATAATGTTTTTAGTAAGGCATGTTTCTTAAACTTATATTTCTTAATTAATCTACACTCTATAAACAAACGGCGCTATATAGCACCAAAAGTGGTTCTTTGCTCGTAATCATAGAAGAACCGTTTTTAGTGCCATATAGCACCGGTGAAGCACCTGTGTAGAACCACATAGTGCTATGTATGTAGAACCATATGTGGTGCTATAGTGGTGCTATATGGCCCCCATATGGTTCTTCACTGCTGCTTCACCGGTGCTATGTGGCATTAAAAGCGGTTCTTCTATGATTACAAGCAAAGAACCACTTTTGGTGCTATATAGCACTGTTTTTTTGGAGTGTAAGTTCTAGTCCTGTCCACGAAACCATAGTAAATAAATAATAAAATCTAGGCATACTACAGTATGTACTATAAATTCTCTACATAATATTATACTGCAAAGAATTACATCAAATAAACATATATTTTTATGTTAGCCTACTTTAACTTAACTTATTTAAACAAGTTGAAATTGTTTAATTTAGTGTTACACTCTAAAAACAAAGGGTGCTATATAGCACCAAAATTGGTTCTTTGCTTGTTATCATAGAAGAACCATTTTTAGTGCCATATAGCACCGGTGAAGCACCTGTAGAACCATATAGTGCCATGTAGAACCATATGTGGTGCTATATGGCCCCTATATGGTTCTACACAGGTGCTATATGGCACTAAAAATGGTTCTTCTATGATTACGGGCAAAGAACCCATTTTGGTGCTATAAAGCACCGTTTGTTTTTAGAGATGTCAACTTTTTGACTTGCAAAACCAATTTGTTTCAACTTCATGCTGCATTTTTTAAAGTGTAAAGTATACATTAAATGGGTTATATTGTGAAAATCTGACTTTTCCATGTTTAAGTGTTATAATTGGGTCCCCATTGCTTCTATCAACCTAGAAAATGTGAAAATGAACAACCCAGTAACTTAGTTTTGATAAGCCATTCTTTGCAACATGTGAAAAATTAGGTCGTTCAGATTTCGCTTGTTTTGTGAGGTAGGTAACAAAGCCAATCACAACACCGGATTAAGGTATGACCATGACAAGATTATAAATGATTCTCAAAATATTTTCTGTAAGACAGTCCTACACGTTCAACTTTAGGAATCACATGCAATTTGATTAATTCAGCTGCTTTAAAGCATACCTGTCTGTAAGCAGTCATTAGGTTTTCTATCGGAACACATCTGCAATTTGCATTATCTACATTACAAGGCCACCTATTAAAATAATTCAACCTTTAAAAAGTATTAAAGCTGCACACAATCAGCTAAAGTGTTTATTAAAGTACCAGCATGTTTATTAGATATTGGTTGTATTTGTTTAACATTATATATAAAGATATTGATCAGCGTAATCATTTCTATGTTGCAAGCAACTTGTCCAACACCGCCTCCTAATGGACATCCATGGTATTGATTCAAAGTCAATAATCGGCCACTTTATTACTGACATGGAAATGACAAACCAAAGCACCAAACAAAATACTTTTAAATATTTAATAGAAACCATTTATAGTTCAGCTTTTAATTCAAGGTAGATTAATAAATCATGCATTTCAATAAAATATAAAGCCGGTATTCTGCATATCAGATGTTTTCCCACCACCGAAATAATAACACAGCGTCACATTTTATCAATTTATTTCATGAATATACATCCACGTACAGTTATTGAGTACATTAGTATTTTGTAGCATGGCATTTTGCTTTGACAACAGCTGCTGAGAGGGACCGCACAGATCCCTGCTGAATCAACCGCCCGACAGACAACTAAACTACAAGACGGTCTGCGCTACACACGTGCACAGATCTGCGCTGCAAGACACAGGAATACTGCAGGGTTTGGGCTTACTGGGTGGAAATATTGCTTTCTGCTTCAGACCTGCTGGACTGGGCTACAAGGGAAGAGGAGGACTCGAAGACCTGCCTCCGAATGTACACACGCACGCACGCTCATTCAGACACACCCCTTCACAGTGATAGGCCTGCCAAACAGAGGGTGCCGGGACACCGCAAACTCCTCAACAAACATCACTCAGGGCCATCACACGTAACCGGCTCCACCGATCAGATTCTCGAATACCGAGCCTGATTCTCCAATGAGGTTGTTTGGGGGTCACTTCAGGAAGTTGGTTTGTTCGAAAAGTGCGTATTGACGTAACCAATACGGAGTCTGGTTATCATAAGAGCAAAGACTGGTCAATTTTGTGGAACAAATCTGTGCGGAACGTACGCTACCGATGCATGACGAAAATACAAAGTGCTCATAGAAAATAAAAAAGGAAGTCATGCATCAGAGCGTCTACTACAACAGGGACAAACCGCCGTTATGAATGTGGAATGCACCGATGCCACCATCAGTTTCCTGTCAGAAATAAACGCAACAGAGCTGACGGATGGTGATTATTCGCTCTAATATAGACCGACGCAGAATTGAAGAATTGTTTTTCTGAAGGAAACGGTGGAATGTATTAAATGGGACTCAAGTTGGACCGAATTACAAACATTCAGTGCTATATTGGGGGACAGTTATGGATTTAAACAAAGAAAAGCACCTTTGTGCCGCCCTGCTGAGACGCCGGTCTATACGATACCAGAGACGTCGCTGCTTTGGTTGCTCAGAGCGTAAAGGAACCACGATCACTCACGTTACGTAAACGTCACCTCCGGACAGTCTAACCACAGCTGTTGTCTAAGAGCAATACAATAGACTTCACAAGAACCCGACTAGTTTAGCAGTGAAGAAACAAGTGTCATGCTGTGAGGGATATTCTGCATACTAACTATTTATACAGTGAAAAGAAAAAGAAACCGGTCTAGTAAAATACTATGCGCCATGAGCCGCGGCTCCCAATAAGAGTTGTTTCTTTGTAACAAAATCTTGAAATCCTTAAATTTAATTTTTTCAATTATTTCTACCAAGAAAAATACAAAACATTGTAAGGCGGTAAGTAACTATGTTTGTTTGAAGCCGTTACAGTGTAGAGGATCCTGACAGAAGTGGGCGCGCCATCACTGCTGTTTGCACTCTTCTGGGGGGTTGGCATCCTTCTGTAAAACACCAAAGAGAAATGCCAGTTATGTATTAAATATACGGGAACCAAATGAAGATAAACCCCAGATTATTTACCGCTTTAGCATTATATACTACACAGTCCATTTAGCTTTCTACTTTTCAGCAGAAGATACGTCAAGATTTGATTGGATATGATATTTAGGGATACACCAATAAAATACTTTTCACTTTTCATACACATCTTAACTTTGATGAGACTTATGATGAGCACAACATCTATAAAATTTTGCTACAATCGCAACTTGCATTTAAATGATTGATATATATAGTTTGAAAGCCTCAAGACTTAGCCTGGGTTTCCCCATGCTGCCTTGCGTGCAAATGTATTCACACTGCAAGTGTAGCATGGAAACCATGGACCATTTTTTCCACTGAAATAGGGAACCAATCACAAAACGGGGAGGGGGCAGCAAGACGATGACGACGTCTATGCGACACACCGATGCGGTTTTGTTTATCCAACACGACAGCAGACACAAAGTTACTTTTCGATGGAGCCTAAGTGTTCGAAGCAGTTTGAACGCAAGTTTATTTAAAAAAAAATAATTGCTTTTCAATATTGCTTTTCAATATCAATATGCAGCTACCGGTTTAGTTGCATAGCTTTCAGCTGTGTGCACACGTACCTGATAAAAGTTTCTGACGCTTGAATTTATGTCGCTCTTATGTCATCTGGTATAATTGAAACGATTGGCTATGAGCTTCGTACAGACGCTACATATAGATAGACGTTCGTAGCATCCAATAAACGGCTCTGGGCATTTGTAAACCCCGCCTCAAATACGAGAAAATGAGCATGTGGTTTCCAGACCACATGTCCTTTTCTATGAGACTGGTCTGGTGTTAGCAAGGCTACTCAAGACTAGTAATAGACTGAGGCTGTGGACTGATCCATTGGTTGCAATTCACAATCTCACCACTAGATGCTGCTAAAACCTACACAGTGGACCTTTAATAAATATATTCTGCACAATAAATATTTAGTTTATTCAATTTTCTGCTCAAACTCCCACTCACTGTAATTACATTCGTTTATATCAGCCACATTGCTTTTTCAGTATTGGTCAAAAAAAAAAAAAGGTCGACCATGTTTAATTAAATAGGTTGATAAATGTGGAAAGCTGTAACAAGTAGCATTCCCTTGCTATTTTACATCTGCAATAATTTTATTTCGCCATAATCTGACCATCAGTCGCAAGGTCATACAATTTTAAGTTGGCCTTGGAATAGGATGGACCTGAGGTCTACATCTACTTTAAAATGACTTAATTTTACAATATAGTACTGGTTAAATGAATTACATTATGGTTTTTGAGTCATGGGTTAAATAATTTTCAGATAAGCAAAAAAGTGATGTGGGAAAATAAAATAACAAATCAAGACATTACAAGCATATAAAATCGAAAAGAACAAAGTAGCAGTGTTGATTAGGTAGAGAAACCGTATCAAATTAATATAACTGTTTTTATTATATAAATTAATATAATTTACCTTTTTAAAGCTATAAAAGTGATTTTCCTTTTGTCTTCTGTAATTTGATTAACATAATGACTCAAACATAAGCATTTCTTAACACCGGTGGAGAAGCGTAGATCTATACACTGACACATATGATCAACTGCTCACTTATAATAAACTGTTTTTATGAGAATACTTGCAGAGACTGTGGTATTACAATATAGTTTGTATATCTCCTGTCAAGCCTAAAGAAATTATGTGTTTGCGTGATTTTTGAAAAGCGTTTCAGTGCATGGGCTTTGGAGTTTAAAACAGTTCACTTTAGCATCTTTGTCAAATAGTCTAAAATTGCTTAAAATGTTACTGTAAACGATAAACTTTCTCATTAACAATATTAGTAACAGTATGTTCTTATTACAGCATTTCATGCAATTTTGCAGTTTAAGTACTTACAACGGTAGACTAGTACAGTGGTTTTCAAACTGGGGGCCACGAGATGGTGCCAGGGGGGCCCCAATTTTATGACATTTTATGAAATACATTAATTTATCATGAATTCTGTGTAATTAAACCTAAAAAAAAATAAGGCTACTAACCAAAAGCAGTACTTTTTTGTTTAATTTAATGGTTTTTTTATTAAAATGTTGAGTTTTAGAACAGTTTTTTGTCACAAATTTTCTTTGGGGGGCCGCGAAGGAATGCACCGTACTCAAGGGGGGCCACACGCTGAAAAAGTTTGGGAACCACTGGACTAGTAGACCAATGTGACTTACAAGCGAGGAATATGTCCATCATTCGTTCCAATCCATTCCAACAAAAGATATATTAGGTCACTTTGCAATGTCAGTCTGTGTACATTCTGTATGTTGTTTTAATTGATTGACACATTAGAATTCTACAGTTATAGTTTTACAGCGTTTTCTGTTGACTTTAAGTCCCGAAGGCAGTCCCTCTACGCATCTTCAAAAAGCGTGTATGACGAAGAACACAGAAATGCGGATGACATCACAGTAGCGCGAGAGCCGTTCGAAAGCAGACTTCCTTATGACTTCTCGATTCACTCTCGTGATACTTTGATGTCGCCTGCCTGTCGGTTTTTGCAGCGCAGCATGAGCTCACACAAACCTAATCTAATGTCTGGGATACATGTTGAATGATGGCGAAGGGCGCGCCATCTACAAACAACGCGCGTATATCGCCTCTCCCCCCCAAATGTTTTTTCTCATCGAATCTACACGATTCACGTGGGTCAACTTTTTTGGCCTCAAAACGGTGAATTTCGCTGAAAGGTAAGGGATTTTCATGCCTGCTTACAAGAACCAGATTCCCACCCCTGACCAGTGGGCTTAACACTACAAATTACCATGGAGCGTCATCAAAAACCAGTACAGGAGAAGGGGAAATGGAAACGAGACTACATCATGACAATCTCCCTGATGCCGGTCTAGGCTTCATACTACTCCTTTACTCGACACCCTCCTCCTCAGAAACAAGCGAGCAAGTGATAACATTGTGATACTTATTTTTACTCTTAAATCAAGTGTTTGGGAATTAATAGCCCGATATGGGGTTTTATTAGTCTTGGTTTAGTTATGGCCTCGTATTTTTTTTTAAAGGTCCCATTCTTCCTGTGATTTTGAAACTTTGTTTACAGTGTGCAATATAACGTGTTCATGTTTCACATGTAAAGAAAAACGCGGCATTTCTCACACAATTTACTTATCAGTATACCGCTGTTTTCACGGTCCTAAAAACAGGCTGATGTCTTCCTTGTACTATGAAGTCCCTCCTTCAGAAATACGTAACAAGTTCTGATTGCATAGCTTGTTTAGGGTGTTGCGATTCGACCAGAGTTTCATTTAAGAGCAAAACAGATGCTTCAACATACAGACACAATACAGAGGGTAATGAAAACACGCTATGGTTAAAGTGGAACTCAAAATACACAGCCGGGTATGTTAGTTATTAATGTGTGAGAGGATTGGTTAAGGTTAAAAACTCAAGCGTGAATACATGAGGGTTAAAAAGGGATAGATTCACTCGAGCATTACCTACCAGAACAGGGTTACTACAGACATCATTTACACCTAGCGAGGAGAAATTTAGAGAGAACTCACAAGGTGTCGGGAGTGCTTGTAACTTCACATTTAATTATGCTGTTGACTGCACAAATAAAACGCAAAAGGCAGATTGTGCCTACCCTGACCTAAACTAGCCTTGCCCTAATCGATTACTTTTCTGCATGCATTAAGAAAAGCTGAAACACTGGCATGCTGAAGATGTTTATTTAAACTGAGGAAAGCACAAGGAGTTTGTGTGGGCTGGTGCAATGATAAGAATTTGAAAGAAAGAGAGATGCATGAGCCGAGGTGACAGTATGTGTCCTGTATGTTGAGATCTCTACATCAGACTGACTGAGAAACACTGATAAGAGGTCTGTCCTACCTTGGGTTCATAGTCTGGATCGTTTTCTTCATCTGCCTCCTCTTCCCCCTCCTGTCAAATCACAAACACATCATTTAGAAAACAGACAGGGGCATCGACATCAGAGAAAAAGTAACTAGACACCGACTCACCTCATCATCCGCTTCCTCTCCCTCTTCATCATACTGTAAAACCAAAGCACAAACATGCATCAGACCTTTGGAAATAAGTGACTGCTAACTATATTAGAGGATGTGTTGCCTTTCACTCACATCATCATCGTCATCTTCAATGGCCTCGCCAGTGAAATAGAGCACCGCCCTGGGCACGATACGCTCACGGATGAAGTGTCCGATCTCAAAGTCTGCTGCTAACACTGCTTCAGAGTCCTCATCCTGACCACAAATAAACCATCAGATACTCATCACTAACACACAGAGCCTTTAGGGCACAAGCCATCTGTGGTTGACTGATATGGGTGATTAAATGGAAAAGGAACCAATAAAATGCAAGATATGATAACAGTTAACACTAGTGCACGTTAGCAAAGTTTGCAAATGCCAGTAATGCCAGAACTCACCAGTTCACCGCTTTCTGGAACTGAAAGAGCAAAAGAAAAAAGAAAATCATCTTAGTGGTCACATAATCTCACACACGATCAACTAAAAAGCAAGATATGGTTGTTTTTACATAACTGCATAAATGTGTATGTTAGGTTAACATAAAAGTTAAGTGTTTAAACAATAAACATTAGTCAGTGCTTTGGAGAAAGAGGGTTTTCTACCTTCAGGTGGAGAGAAGAAATTAAAAAAGGAATCATTGGGGACTGTCTTTGTGACCGTCCTCACTGTGCCACGCCCCTTATGTTTCTGCTTCTTTTTGATGGTTTTCAATGTGACATTTTTTCCCTTACTCCAGTCGATCGTACACCTGAACAAACAGTCGAGCACACAGAGTCACATTCAGTCACATTACAAAACTTACTGAGATGCCCGCATAAGGCATGAGTCTATCCCACTATACCTTGCACCCACAACAATACACTTTTAGTGACTGACTACTGGAGCGTAATGAAACCTCTCATATGCTTTACATGAGCTATGACTCTCCATCGCATACAAAGAATTAATAAAGTTACAGACTGCTTACAAGAGTTTAACAAAGCCTTTATATTACTTGTTGTCTGACAATCTGATCTATCCGCTCATTTTATTAAGAATTTGAAATGAAAAACTGTAATCATTGAGGTGTATAGAAATGTTGAACTGTACCCTGTGCAGCCCATGATCTCTGGTCCGTCAAAAGAGAATGGATCAGACTCGTCCGGTTCAGACCTCATTTTGTAGGTTTTTGTCAGGATTGTGTTTGTGAAGAAATCGTTGGGTTCAAAGTGAAATTCTAATGTGAAGCTCTGGGAGGAGACACAGACGCACAGTGGTGAGAAAAAATTAAAATGCTAACAGATCACCAGACAGATTAACGACCGTCAGACTTACCATTGGCTGGCCTGCGTCAGAGAATTTGACTTTAATATCTTGTAAGTGTTTGAGGATTGGTTCATCATGTTCCTGGACAGAAGGCGGAAAGAAGAATGCATGAGGAAACTAAATGTCCTTGATGCAAAACAAGTGACTTTTTTATGGGACACCTCTATAGGAGGCATTTCTGCATGCTGTCTGTAAAATGCCATCAGTGACCCTTTGAGAATATATAAGCCCACTGACCAGTCTAAAACCTCAATTCAATAAGGTGCTCTCTTTATCAACACTAGGTGGCAGCACAAACCAGCACTACTTCTAAACATGCATGTCATCACCTCTCCTTACCTGCAACATTTCACTGAGAAGATCCACATTCTTGAAAACTGTGAGCCAGAATTCTGGGATTCCTTTAGGGTCTTCTTTCTCCTCATCTTTCTTCTCCTCTTCCACTTTAGCCTTCTCCTTCATCTCCTCCTGACCAGACGAAAACAGAGCACAGTTATACCCCCACAAAACATCACAAGACCATTCAAACGCTTGGTTCAACTTTTTATTTAATATATCACCAATTTACTTTTTTCTAAATAAAATATGGATCTTTTTACACAACTCTGCACATTGGTCATTGAAGGGGTACACATATATCCCAGACGCTTAGTTTTTGTTTACTGCTCCCAATTCAATTTTGGGATAACTTTTGTAAAGAAAAACAGATTTGAATATCAATTAAGCTTACAAATAAGCAAATGTATCCAATGGTTTGACTGTTGGTGTACGTTAGTGATGCTTGCTAAGGTAAAATACGTTGGCCTACGTAGCAACGCAACTTGCATGATGTCCACAAACTTTTGGCCTCACGTCATGTAAAAGTCAAATAAAATGAAAGATGAGGTGTGGGAGAAATTAAGTTTGTGAATTTAGAAATAGATGAATATGCTGCTTTGTAAATGTTGAAAATGTTTAACATTATCCCATCGTGTTATAAATGACCTTGCTGGTATTTATGATTTATAAGCGCATGTTGTTGCCAGTTTACAGGGCGATGTAATCCAATGGCTGTTTTTAAAGCACTTGTAAATGAAAGCAGGCTTCATTTCAGCTTGAATTAGAATGCCTATTATATCTATTAAATGACTGCAGGTGCGGGTTGTAAAAATAAATACAGTGGTGCGGTGCAGCCAAATAATTTCACAAAGAAAAACCTGACCCATGCATCCCTATAGTACCTGAATGGTATTTTTTTAAGAGCATGCAGGTATGGATCACCTGTACCTGCTTACTTACTGTCAACTCTTCCTCTTCATCTTGTTTCCACTCGCACTCCTCATCTGTGGGTTCATATGCTGCTCTCACGATCTCACTCCGCTAAACAGATACAAACAGGGTTAACATCTTTAGACATGTTTAGAAAGCCAAACTTCTTTACAACATTATTCTTTTGTTCCCTTTTAAATCACATAAGGCACATCTGTATTAGTCACAATATGTCTATAATAGTAAAAGCTGGTCAAAATTAACAGTACCAATCTTATTGGATGGCTTCACCATAATGGTTTTTAATTAGGCTGCTGAGGTTCATGACAGAATCTTTTAATAAAACTTTTTAAACATTTAGTAAGAATGAAAGGAAATATTAGATTACTCAGAAAGACTAATTTGCAATATACACCACACAGTAGGCTAAAGGGCTTTGCCACACATACATTTTGGTCTAAGACCAGGGTCTATTAAGGTTACAAGTTATTGCCATCTAAAAGGTGAAAACCTTGTGTACATAAATAAATTTCTCTGACATTTGTCTGTCAGACGCCACAGCAGGAGTGGTTTTCCACTGGGAGACGGAAAGAGGACTGAGGGAGGATAAACAGCCACACCTCAAAGTTTATTTTTTGTCAAACGTTCAGTTCTCTCTGCGTTGCAGACAAACACCAAGCTTTCAAGCAGTGGACAAAACTGAAGTCTAGTGCAGATGGAAACTGCTTCTTCAGCATAATGTGTGTTCACTTTGTAATTGTTGTTTCATATGGTTGTATTTAAAACCAAACCACCTTAAAAATTATACTAATGTGTGAAGTTTTAGATAGTGACCTTGTCAAAGAGAGGCTGGTACAGAGCAGCGTATTTGCGCTCCAGTTCATGAACTTCTTCGTAGAACTTGGCTTCAATGTGGGCACATTTGACCTGCAGGTTCTTGAGGGCATTGACGCGTCTCTTCACCACCTTTGGTAAACTGAACAGAGACCAAAAACACAAGGCATTATAAACACCACAGCACAATGAAAGATCCCAGGACTACAGATGACTCATGACACTGACGCCATGTCTGGTTTACAGAAGTCTTTCCAAATTTAACTAATGGGCAGTTTATGTCAACACATCTGGGTGGCATAGATTGCATCATTAAAAAGGTCAATACAAATTGCTTTTACCTCTCCATATACCCTGAGGGAGACCCCACAAGCCCATCCAACCTCTCCTGCAGTGCCGCAAGAATCTGTGGATTCTGCATCATCTGCATGGTCAGCTGACGTGCTAAAACAGAGCAAAGAGAATCGAAACGTGTCAGATATCAATGATGCTTACACAGAAAAAACACATTACAAACCACACTTACCACCGGCTAGTAATCTACCATTTACAAACAACGATCAGGATGGGTTCTGCTTTTCAACTCTTATTTTAGGGATGTGCACGAGAGTACTCGGTGACATTGACCATCGATCATGAAAATAATGATCGTGTGGGTTCTAACCACAGAAAGATGTTATTAACCACCCCATTAAATTTGAATTATGGAAAAACAACAGGCAAATGTATCAATTTTGGAAAAACAGGCAACATTCTCTCCAGTCAAATGCTGGGGGCGTGTCCACTAACTGATGAAGCCACGCCCACTCACAGGAAAGCTAGTAGGTGTGTTCGAGATCTTCCAGCACTGCGCAGACCAGCGAGGTTTGCCACTTGCAGTCGAGGGAGGAGCTGAAGATGAAGCCGTCAAGCCGAACACCTGCTGCTTGCCGTAGTGACGTGTGCACCATGATTCCTTTTTCTTTTTATTGCGAATGAAGTGAATTAGTTTGGTATTTTTATTTTCTATAAAATATAAACGCTCTTGTGGTACTTTAAAACCATATGACAGTGTCACGTGCCTTCAGCGCCACCTGAAGTCGGACAAAATTACTAACTGGCATGCAATTCTTCAAGTCAGTCGCCGATCGGTCTGTGCAGCGCGGCATGAAGTCGAACACACCCGTTATCGCTCAACTTTTAAATACAGCTACAACCTGAATGGATGCTTACATGTTAGGGGCGGGGCCATGCACGGTGGCTTTAACATGTTTTTTAAGTAGCCTTTTACATTATTACATTTATCATCAAAATAATATTTTGCTTTGTGTCAATCAACTAAATCCAAATTTGGAAGCAGATTTTATCTGTATAGTATTTTATTGGAATAACCAAAAATAAAAGACTGTAGGGCTGGGCGGTATAACGGTATAACGGTATATTCCATTAACTCAAAATAAAGTAAATAAAGTAAAATAATCCATTTATAACAAATTAAAGCATAAATTCCATAATGTCATAAGCCCCAGTGAATCCACTGCGGTCTCTTACTCTCTCTTTATGCTCATGCAGCAGCAGGTCTCTTGGGTGAGGTATCTCGAGGCATGCACAAAAAGCTGCGTCACCAAATAAAGAAAGCACTTCTTGCACATAATCAGTGCCGGTCTTTCCTATACGCAAAGTACGCAATTTGCATAGGGCCCCGCACCACTAGAGGGCCCCCTTGATCTCAGAATTATTTAAAACCATTATCAAAGAAAAATTATTATTATTTTTAATGAAAACAAGACGCTATAATTTAAATAATTTGCAAACTTCCGAATTTGTGCGGGTTTTTAAAAATACTTAATGATTTCTTAAATCACTGATATGTACTCGGACAACATGCAGGCAGTTTCTCAATCCGAAGGCTGCAGCCTTCGGAGGTCACATTTGTAGGCTGCATATGCGTCATAAAAACGTATTTTAGAATATTAACAATTATAATGTTGACTATTATTCTTAGTTAATGGTTAATTGTTATATTATGCTTATGACTTGCAAATGAAATGCTTATTTAACTTATATAAATCAGGCTTGATGACGTATGCAGCGCGCATATGCGACATGATCCGTAGGTTGCAGCCTTCAAATTTAGAAACGGCCGCGTGCATGACGCAGAAGAGTGATTTGGTAACGATGCGCATATTATATGCCCACCATTGATTTAAAACAAAGACAAAGCTATCCGTCTGGAGCAGAATAAAGGGAAAAAAACGTGAAGCAAGGGAACAAGATAAAGGATTTGCGCGAGCAGATTAAGTCAATGTAAAGACACGCGTCTTAGCATGGGGCGATTCAAGTGACGCGAATTGGGTGACACAATTGCAGCGAAAACACGCGCTTTTTCCTTTGAACTTCAAGAACGCGCTCTCGTGCAGGATAATTTGACGAGAGAGAGAGAGAGAGACAGAGAGAGAGACAGAGAGAGACAGAGAGAGACAGAGAGAGACAGAGAGAGACAGAGAGAGACAGAGAGAGACAGAGAGAGACAGAGAGAGACAGAGAGAGACAGAGAGAGACAGAGAGAGACAGAGAGAGACAGAGAGAGACAGAGAGAGACAGAGAGAGAGAGACAGAGAGAGAGAGACAGAGAGAGAGAGACAGAGAGAGAGAGACAGAGAGAGAGAGACAGAGAGAGAGAGACAGAGAGAGAGAGACAGAGAGACAGAGAGAGAGAGACAGAGAGACAGAGAGAGAGAGACAGAGAGAGAGAGACAGAGAGACAGAGAGAGAGAGAGAGACAGAGAGAGACAGAGAGAGACAGAGAGAGACAGAGAGAGACAGAGAGAGACAGAGAGAGACAGAGAGAGACAGAGAGAGACAGAGAGAGACAGAGAGAGACAGAGAGAGACAGAGAGAGACAGAGAGAGACAGAGAGAGACAGAGAGAGACAGAGAGAGACAGAGAGAGACAGAGAGAGACAGAGAGAGACAGAGAGAGACAGAGAGAGACAGAGAGAGACAGAGAGACAGAGAGAGACAGAGAGAGACAGAGAGAGACAGAGAGAGACAGAGAGAGACAGAGAGAGACAGAGAGAGACAGAGAGAGACAGAGAGAGACAGAGAGAGACAGAGAGAGACAGAGAGAGACAGAGAGAGACAGAGAGAGACAGAGAGAGACAGAGAGAGACAGAGAGACAGAGAGACAGAGAGACAGAGAGACAGAGAGACAGAGAGACAGAGAGACAGAGAGACAGAGAGACAGAGAGACAGAGAGACAGAGAGAGACAGAGAGAGAGAGAGAGAGAGAGAGAGAGAGAGAGAGAGAGAGAGAGAGAGAGAGAGAGAGAGAGAGAGAGAGAGAGAGAGAGGTAAGAATGGTGCCCACGTCGAGAAAACTTAATAGAAGACTCATTTTGCATCATTGAAAGAAGGAAGTGCAATGTCTTTGTTGAGGGAATGAGACTACAAACACCCCTTTTCTCTGTAAAATAGGCACCAAATTCTAAATGTATGTTACATTTCGACTACAAATATAACACTTTCAATAAAGATTAATGTTTCTACGGGTGAAATGCTCTTTTAAAGCTGAAACTTATCAAATCCTATCAGAGGTCCAGAATGTCATTGAAACACACCAGTGGCTTTGCTGTCATCAGTATTAAACATGTTACCCCTCGAAGTACCCCTCCCCACAGAGCCCCCCCCCACATAACAAATCCCAATTTAACCCCTGTGTATTAACAGTATGTATTTATATGTAATTTAATTTGATTCATTACATTCATTTAGATCAGGTAAATTTTGTAGTGCTTCTCACAACACATTTTAAATCAAAACAACTTATCAGCAAATACATGTTTCATGTTATAATCAGCAAGTTTATCGGTCAGGGTTTCAAAGTAATGTGCATATGGGAATATTATACAGCTATAAGATAATACACTATGTGGTTAGTTAACAACTAACTAACAGCAACATTGACTGGGTTTTACCCAGATAGCACAGGTACGTCTGTGAGATGTCTGGTGAAGATCTGGAGATCTGGAATACATCTGGTGTGTAAAAACATCTTATAAAGGAAAAGAGCTGCTTTACATACATTCTAAATCAAAAACGTCTTGCAGACATCTTCAATATGTCTATATGACATCTTTTAGGAGACGTCTCACAGACGTATTGCAGATGAGAAAACAATTTAAATAAGACATCTTGCAGATGTAAACGCAGACATCAAATAGACGTCTCCGAGATGTATGTGTGCTATGCTATAAGGGTCTGAATGCACTGACAGAGGGCCCCTCACAAAGCTTTGCTTAGGGCCCCCCAGCATCTAGGACCGGCACTGCACATAATACTAATATTTGTAAAGTTTTCTGAGCTTTAAGCAAACCAAGACAAAACTTTTGTTTATATCAGTGACACGTGCGCTGCCGGAGCGATGTAGTTAGGGGTCAAGCACCGAAGGTGCTGTGACACCTATTGGAATTGTTAGTATTATTATTATTCTGCTTCTTCTTCTTCTTCTTAGCCATAGGCGTCTATGGCAGCCCTATGAACCGTACATAGGAAAATGATGAAATTTGGCACAGTTGTAGTGGTGGTCTTAAAAAGTCATGTGACCAAAAATGGGGTCTCTAGTACTAACTCTATAGCGCCACCAGCAGTGCAAAAATTCAATGTTCAAAGGGTTATAACTTCTGATCCGCTTGATCTATGAAAATTCTACTTAGTACACGTGATTGCTCTCCTCATGCTTGTTGTTTTTAATACCTTACAGTAAAACTCCACCCATTACAGTAGCGGCCATTTTGAAATGTACAGTATTCCATTTTTTCGCTACTCCTCCTTCAAATGTGGTTCAATTCTTATGAGATTTGGCACAGATGATCTTTGGAGTAAGCCGCATAGAAATGACTGAACAGAATTTTGATATTTATCTTTGTTCAAAAGTAATAAATGCGCAAACTTAACGAGGTTGAAGCAAAAATGGTTCTGAAGCTGTAGCTCAGTCATTCTTTGATCAATTGAAATGAAATTTGGTACACTTCATGTCGACCATGAACTGGGGGTCCATGCCAAATTTGGTGACAGCGCCACCTATGGGTCATGAGATATGAAAATAGGCTATTTTTGCCCATAACTTCTGAACTGTTTGTCAGAAAATTATGATCTTGATGTCTATGGATTGCTTACCTCATGCCGCATCTGTCGATGTGTATTATGCCGGGTTTGACTGAACCGCCTGTCCGCCATTTTGAAATTTCACATAATTTGTTATATTTTTTGAACTATTGAACATATCCGCGCAAAAATTAGTAAGGAGCTTCGACATGATGTCCTGAAGGTACCTGGGAAGTCAGAGTACAGCGCCACCTAGGGGTTATAAACTATAACAGTTCTTATGGAACTGCTTATAACTTCTGAATACTTTGTCTGATATTAATTTTTTCTTTGTGAAATTGTATTCACTGGTTTATGCCGATTGCAACAATACCTCGTTTGTCATTTTCCAACATTTTGTTCATGTGTTATTGTAAAGCATATGGTAGATGATTTTTTCGCTACTCCTTTTACAAATTTTGTTTATTTTATGCCAGGTACTGCTCGTATAATGTTTGGAGCAATCCGCACAGAAATGACTGAACAGATTTTTGATATTCTGTTTTTTTCTTAGAAATACCACTCCAAAGTTGACCATGCCTGTGACGTTGTCTATTTGTCATGGTAAATTAATGTGACTGTATATTACATTGTATAGCATCACTATACAGAATGATCTTCTTGTCTTCAATCTCACTTGAGCTTTTTGATTCTCATATACATTGTATTTCTGTGATTTCTGCTCTGCACTGTCAGTTCTGCATCTGTGTTGATTGGCATATGTCAATCCTTGCAGCACCTAAGCTGTTTTTTGCTGCCCTTTGAGCTGTGTTAACTGAGTTGCGCATCTGGTTGACCACATGCCATGAGATTCTGAGGTCATGGGTTTGAATCCCATGGGCTGTGATATTTTGTCTTAACTTTTTTCTCACTTAAGTTTTGTGATTTTCATACTATACATTGTATTTCAGTTATTTGTGCTCTCTGTTGTCATTTCTGCACGTTTGGTAATTGCTGGATATCAATGTTTACAGCTCTAAATCTCTATTCTATAGCTTGGACACACCAACTCAGTGGTTTAATCGTTTACTCAGTGGCGCATGCGGTTAGTGCGTTGCTTTGGGAACCTGAGGTCTTTGGTTCGAATCCCAGCTCTTACTTTCACCTATTGAGATTTCCTTTTGTGTTCCCTTTAACACGTTCTTCTCGACCTGTCTGGTTTTCCACACGTGTTATATTTTTGCCATCTTTACTGTTGTTGCTCCGCACTGCAGTGGTTCTGCTCTGCATTTGCTTTGCTTCGGGTTCGGGCTCTGTATTGCGCGCTTTCTGCGCTTTGCGCATTTGCTGCGTCGTGCCGTTTTTGCTGTGCTTTGGGTGCTCATTGCGCTGAAGGTGCTTGACCCCGTATCGCTGCTTGCAGCTATATTTTGATACAGCATTTGCTTATAGTACAAACTTATTGGATCAGAAAGGGATGCAACATTTAAGTCTAACAAAAAGTAAAGAGCATCAAGACCTTAAAACGGACTCATGGTCATCACCTCATAGCACCTGTCATATTTATAATATCAATATCTAGAGATCCATCTCTCATAATACAGGTATTAAGGTTTGTGCATATATATATTACACTTTTCATTTCACATATTGCCTATTTTTAATGAACCGTATACATAATTACAAAATACAATGCATACCATAGCTTTGATGGTCTATAACATTAATAACGGATTTAAAAACAAGATTCTGTCTATCAAGACTTAATCTGTTGATATCTTCTGGGCATTTTCACTCCAACACTAACTTTAACTAGCCCATATTTTAAAACTGTGGTAAGCATTTAGTTATAGTGAGTGGCAAATTTCTGTAAATTTTTATATTCCAAATACAATAGAAACTGAAAAACATGTATACATGAAATATACTGTTACTATAAAATAAGATTACCCATTCCATGAAATGGATTTTTGCTCATACCGTCCACCTCTAAATCAGTGGACGTTTTTGCCAAAAACAACAAATTACTCAAACCATCTGGCTCATGGGATCAGTTAAGCTGTGAGAGTCTAAGACCTTGTTCATACTGTCGGTCCAAATTCAATTTTGGTGAATATCCAATTTGACAGACTCTAGGGCTGTTTTGAAAAAAATCGATTCACAGATTCTGAATCAATTTTCATATTTTTTTCTAAAGATCGATCCGTAACTCAGAGGATCGATTTATTAATTAATAACTTAAACTTGCCGCGTCAATGAAATAGGCTTGCCGCGATTAGATCACTTGCCCACCGCGACACTGCTTTCCCCGTCGTTTTAATATTCTCTAGTAGGGCTGCACGATTTGGGTAATTTTTCCCATTGCGGTTATTGATGCTAAAATTGCAATGTGCGATTGCGATTATACTAAATGGTATCATGAGTCAACTTGATGGGTTTTAAAGAAAATCCACACACAGTTTAGCTAAAATTTGTATTTGTAAAACTAGAAATGTTTTCGTATTGCCACGTGATGTAGCAACTGCTCAGTGTCAGTAATCCTAAATCCAAAATACCGCCATACAACAGACATAGTTTTTTTTTAGCTACCAGATCACTGTCAACCTCCTCTGCATCCATCTTCGCTCTGGTATAAGTGACGAAGCACACCACACACGTGCATGCCACACGTGCACTGCAGTTTTTTTTTCATTTTTCTTTCTTTTTTTAAACAGCAAGGAAAATCAGTAAAACTGTTTTTTAGAAAGTTTGTGTTAACAAGTCCACACATTTACTTATTTAATATAATTGCAACATTTTGCTGTCATATAATTGCACAGGCTGACATCGCGATTGCGATGCGATTAATTGTGCAGCACTATTCTCTTGTAATTAAATAATTTAGTTTCATTAGAGAGAGCAAACACTAAGAACTGAATGTGTCTGCTGCCTGAATTCAGCAGAGCTGAACTCGCGTCACATCACAGAGCAGCAGGTGTCAGATTTCATTTATTTCTGTCAGTGCGCGAGGAAGGCTGACTGACCAGACGACAGCAGAAGCCGCGTTGTTACTCGTTTTTGTTATAATATACATATATGATTTTTAATACAAGCGAGATCGTTTTGTTGTTGTGTTTATCATCAAGAAAAACAAACCCATCATTCAAGCAGCGCTTTATGGAGAAGTTGCCGGTTGCTCTGCTTGGGACTGGCGGGTTCTGTGCGAATTACCTGCGCACATTGACTCAAGCACTTAATTAAACCAGCTGTTGCACTCGCATTGCACGCAAATTCATACGTGATTTAATGCAGCTTACGCAAGCGCTGCATTCAAACAGTTGCGTAATTCAAAAGTGAAAGCAAAATATGCACGTCTACATGCGCATTTATAAGCCCACCGGTGGGAAAATTCTGTCACCGCAGCAACCCTAGATTGAATTCATGCATGTGCGTGAGGTGGAATGACATTAAAACAATAAACATGGCGGTTAGGAATGTTAAGCAAGCGGTTGTTTTGAAAACTCCAGAAATGCAAATAGTATCAATATGTTGCATAACTACAGTCCTGTAATTCAGGTAACAGCTGGAAAAAAAGCTTTTTTCAAAAACAATAATCTAAATCTCAAAGATCGGATCAGATGGAATCTAATAATGTTTATCGATTCAAGATCTTCAGAATCGATCCTTAAAATTTGAATCGAAACCCAGCCCTAACAGACTCACTGTCCACATTGTGTATCACAACTGTTTAGATCCGATGTGTGCGTCCTGCCGATTTCCGGATGATCTGTACTCTTTCCACGACAATGATGTTGTGCTGGAACAACAATATGCATCGACGTCTGCCGTGTACACAAATGCGATCAGAGCGGAATTGCAATTTGAAAAGGATTTCAAACCACCTCTTGGATGATATCTCGATATACAAACTATAACGGTAATTTTTTTTTTTTTAAACTCAAAATGGATTTTGACATATTGATATAATGTTGTATTAAATTCTGATTTCGCAACTTTGCTTCTTTGCCTTCTCTATGTGCTGTGCTCGCCCCCACCTCCTTGCTTCTGTTCCCCCTCCCCTCGCGTGATCTCATTTAACATGGCGGCACCAGTCACGGAATCAACACTGGCCACCACGAATAGATCTTCCATGATTCCCATTTACATGTATATTTTACTGTTTAAAACGGCTTGAATTCATTGTTGCGAGCGCTCGGCACGCCCCTCTCTCTCGCGCTGTGTGAAGCGCTTCGACAGCGCGTGTCTCTCTCGTGACAGTGAAAAGGTGGCAGTGCTTTAATGTCCGTTTCTCCGTAGACTTTCTTTTTCACGTAAATGTCATCAGTCACGGATGTTACTCACAGAGAAGACGACTTATTTAGTTTATCATGACTAAACAAAGGTTAACAAGGCAAGTTTCCCTATGATGCGGTGTGCCTAAAAACAGATTAGGAAAAAATGGATTTCATGTGGTTTTTGGCCATTCACACGTTCTAAATATGATTGGATTCCAATCAGATATGCACCGAAATCAGATTTGGACTGACAATGTGAACAAGGTCAAAGAGATTCAAATTAAGAGCACCTTTTGCATTAAGGGTAGGGATGCTCCGATCGATCGGCCGATGATGCTTGCTACGCGTCTCAATGAATTAAGGTGAAATGCCGCTACATCCAAAAGCCAGAGGGCGCTCCCTTGCAGAAACTCAATATGTGGTGCAGGCGAAGAACCCTACACATACAGCTATGACACGCAGCTCCAGGAAGTGGCTTAAGGATATATTTATATTGCTGTTCTTCAAACCTTTTCAGGTATTTAAATGATAATAAAGAATATGTATACATGTATGTATAATATGTATTTTTCAAATGCATGTTATAAACGATTAAACTAACAGCGATTTCAGATAGATACAGACTTACTGATCAAAAGCTGTAGTACATGAAATAGCTGTGAATAATATCGATCTGATTTAGAATAGTGCTCAGACGCATATTTTTTGTGGATATCGCCATTGATCGGGGCACCCCTAATTAAGGGTCAAAGATAAAAATGCTCTTTAACCCAAAAATAAAACAAGGAGGTGAGTTGTGTTACTACAGCAATCAGAGCAAGGCACATTTAGTCAAGGCAGTAATGCCTGTATTCAATATTAAACACATTTTCACTAGCACTAACATTTACTGATGGATCTCTGGCTCGGTCCAGCCGCTAAGCAAAACTAAGGCCAGAGAGGTCACTGACTGATATCACGTTACCCAACACAAGAATGTGCCAGAACAAACATGCACACACATCTCTTTCTAATGAATGTGATCCAGTGTCAGTGTGTGTCAGCCATTCGAGTGCACGACAGACAGCATTTCAATTTCCCTTACATCAAATTTACAGAAGTCAAACTGATCACAATCCACATAGAGGAGGTCTATTTAAAGCGAACTGATGGCAAAGAGACACTCTAGTGAGAAACAGCTTTAGAATCTTAAAAACCCTTCTCTTTAACCTGCGAGTTTTAATTTTTGGTCAATACCAGCAAGAATGGATGGAGCGTGTAATGAATTCATAGACGATACCTTTACTGTTGTCCTCAGCAGTCTCCTCCTCCTCCACTTCTTCAACATCCTCCATATCGGCCGGGTCCATTTCAGTCTGCTCTTTACTGCAAACGCACACAGAGTCACTCCAACAATCACAAACATAAAAGTATACACACCCAATGCTCGACAAAGCTGTATTAGGTACTTATAAGTAAAGCTATTTTAGGTAAGGGGGGTCTGTGTACCTCAGGGGGGACATTAAAGGGCTCATTTATGTGGGTTTGTTTTAATGTTCAACTTGGGTCACATTATTCACCATTGAAATGCTCTGTTAAAGCTGCTTTCTATCAAATTACAAGTTGAACTGGTGCTGTCATTCAAACTGAGAGGAGCCATTAGGAACCATCAAACTGCACATGATCTAAACCCATCTAATTGTCATCACATCATAGGAAACATCATTTTGATAGCAGTGTAAAAGCGAAGGAAACAGGAAGAGCCTGTGGTAACCAACAGGTGTATGGATGACCCAACAGCTTGATTCAGAGAGGTGCTGAGTGACTGAAACCTGGCATGAAGAGTTGCAAACACATGTTTAGCATGTCAGAAAAGTTTAGGATGCCACACCGAGCATGACACTAAACAGAGGAGTGTTAGTGGCTACAGATCAGACATGAGACCTCACGGAGAGAAAAAGGGGTCAAACACAAGGCCAGCACATCAGGTTTTTAAGAGATAAAAGGGATCATATTAAAGCCAACCGAGAGGTGGTTGTAGACTGTTTATTGCACAGATAAAAGATATGATGAACAGTCTCCAGGGTACAAGGATATCATCAATATAAACTGCCTAACTGGGAAATAATATAGGATCAAATCATACAGACAACAAAACAACTATATACGGTCTTTAACAAAGACGACAGTACTTACTTGTCAGGATCTGCCATGCTGTTTCACCGTGTTATTTCCTGGAAACAAAGGACAGAAGAGAATGTTAATGTTTTCCATTATGAACAACATCCTAAACAGCCTCAAGCAAACACAGTCGCTGATGTTAATTCATGCAAGTGATTCAAGTTTAACTGTCCACATACAGCATCCGGATCAATTATGTGAGACCAACAACCAAAGCATGCACATCTCCCTGCAATCTGCCATTCAGCTACCATGCTAGAAAATCCAATCCCTGGGGTTTATGCGACACAACATTTGCTACAAACATCAAAGGTGCGAATCCACAATCTCCAGCTCTGAATCTCACTGGATCCATCTGTCAGATCAGTCCTTACAACTCATAGACAAGACCGCACCAAAGCCTCCAAGCCGCAGTCGTAGTCTCAGACATCTACAGAGACTTACAGCGCAGAGACTGACCAACTTCATTCAAGATGCGTTCGCTATAGACAGGATGTTCTCGTCCTACTCAGTACTTCTTTAGATCAATAATTCAATGCCACCCTGGCAGCATCAATTCTTGGCACATTTTAGGGCTCATCTCCTCCTTCTCTCCATGTCAAGCCCATGGATAGGCTCTTTGAAAGCTAATAAGAGCATATTGTATGAGTTTGTGAGAAATAACTGAAATCAAATAAGAGCTTTAACATCACAGCACAGTCAAAAATGCTGGCACACCACCTACAGTCTCTAAACTCGATGATAACAATTCTTTAGTAGTGAAAGATGATGGTAATCTATAATCTATGAACCCAGTAAGCCAAAGTTTCTGTGCACTTATCTATCCCAAACAAACGCTGTCCATCACTGTGAACAGAAAAAAAATCAAAAAAGTTTAAAGGAACCTATAAACAGCAGAATGTAAATTCACCCCACCCCATTTAAATTTGCATGAACCATGGGGACACCCCTTTAAGACAATCAAAATAAAACCCCAGACAAAATAAACAAACATAATGCTGATAATAAAACATTAATGACTACACAGCTTTGTTAATGAGTGGCACAGGCTCATCCTATACAGATCTGGAAAACTAAACATCACACAAAATGTCTTTGTTAAGCCATGTGTAGAATTCCCCATCTCAGTATTTGTAACTTCTGTTAAGACTTTAACTGGGTTAATGGTTTTGTGTGGGATCTGATCCACAGGACAGTGCAGAGATCAGTTCCCACCAGGCCCGGCCCTGCACTAACACGTGTTTCCTCCACAGATGCACAGGCTAATGCCGTTAGCTGGACAGTATCCGTATAGCACACACACGAGACAATACTTGGTGTGATCAGACCACTCCAGTGCATCAGATTCAGATGTTTATATGAAAAAAATCCGTGGTTTTAAACACTGGACACGTGCACAGTGATCAGACTGGCACAGGCATCTCTGCTACCTATGCTAAACCAAACTGGCTAATGACAACACATTTCTGCATTGTAAAGCTCATGCACGATGATGATCTGATAACTTGCATTTAAGACAAATTTAGATACTATTAAATACACGGGTAAGCGTTCACTTTTGAATTTAGAAAAAAATAGTAAAAGCATGCGCAGTTTAAAACAAGCAAATGAGCTAACATAGCTTACCAGCCTTCTTTAAAAAAATTAACATTTAGTCAAAACTGCTTTTAAACTATCCGACCGGGGTATACATATGTAAAAGATTAAATGGTGTGATGTTTTATACGTCAATACACATTTACACGGTCAGATCACAAGAGCTGTTCTCGTTAAAATAACCCAACTAGTTAAATCATCCGGGATAATTTCAATATCTATCCGACAACGTGATCAGACACCCACCGAAAAAAAAAACTTACCCGCCAGAGAATCACCATCCTCCCAACGTGAGACATACACATGCTGACAGAAATACCCTAACCGCCCAAACCAGTTAACAAAAACCGACTAGTTTAGTTTGGTTAGTTCATTGGGCGGATAAATCATACAGTACGTGTTATTTTAAACAAGAACAGCCATTTTCATCTCCATCATGGTGGAATGAGCTTCAATGGCTGCTCACTGACTGACTGACAGACAGACTAACGGTTAGCTTGCGTGCTAAATGTCTGATCCTGACGTCGAAAACCATCAACATTTAACTCAGAAACATGCAAGCGAATTTATAGAGCCGCAGAAAGCGGTTTATAAGCTCAAATCCGACTTACCGAGATAGGATGCGTGTCTGTGCGTGAGGCGGCGGTGCTACTGCGCAGTGAACAGCGCGAGGCTCCCGCTCTGATGGCGCTAAAAGGGAAAGAGATCCCGCCGCGTGCGCTCATATACATCTGGCGTCATCACGTAACCCGGGACGCGCTTTGACAACTTCTACTACGTTGAAGGCCCGTCTTATGAATATTAATACGCTTAGTATTGTATCGCTGTGTGATTGGATAACAGACACGTTGGTAAATTGGCGCTGGGCCACTTGACGAATCATATTGAAGCGTAAGCTTGGCTTTTGAATATTAATTAGGTTAGGCGTCTTTACGCTGCGGAAAGGTTACCAGGCAACGTCAGCACAAGCTATTTTATATTCATAAGCAAGGCATTTGCCATAGTAGGATTCGTAAAAACTGCAACTGCAAGGGAGGGGCTGACGGAAATAGTTCAGGGTGAAGAATTGTATACCATTGTTCCAGAATGGGCTGAGGTGGAGGTTCCCGCCAAAGAACTGAAATATTTACAATTATATCAACCAGTTGTAAAAATTTTTATAGATGCGTCTGCCAAATCTGTCTATATGTGTCTCTGTCTGTCTGTCTGCCTGTCTATCTAACTATCTCTCTGTCTACTTGCCTGTTTTTCTGTCTGTATAGCTGTCTGTCTGTAACTGTCTGTCTATCTGTCTATCTATCCTCTTTATCGACTGGAATAATAAATTAGAGGATTCACTCCCACGACTGTGTAAGCTGTCATGCACTTTTATAGGTTTAAATTTATTGGATTAACCCTGGGTCATTTTTAATCGCAGGCAAACATTTAACATTTAATCCCAGGCAAAAATGATATTTGATCGACAGTGATAAAGCAGTGATAATGCTGTTTAATCCTTCTTTTTGTTGGATTATACATTGTTAGACATTGTTGGATAAGGCGAGTACAAAAGCAATTAAGGTTGATTCAATGATTAAAGCTGTGCTTTGAGCTTTTTTGGAGTTCTTACAAAACCATTTTGTTCTCACCTCGCTTGGCCACATTGACCTCTGATTTTCAACTATTGTTGTTTTTTGTGATTCTTGGCTCTTTCAAAATTCCTAAATCTGACTGTGGTTGAACAAACAAATAGTCCTGCCCGCCTCAAATGTTGGCCTTATAGACAGAAGTCCATTAATATTAAAGGGATAGTTCACTTGAAAATACAACTTCTGTCATCATTTTCTCACCCTTATGTTGTTCAGATAAAATATAAAATATTTGGCTTTTTTGGGGGTGAACTTTCCCTTTAATCTGCAAGAGAAGATTTTTTACATAATAAAACTAATATACATAAAAATCATTCAGCTTTAATAGTTATAAAGCCTCTGAGAAAAATAAACTCAGTAAAAAGAAATAATCATGTCACAACGTTCAAAGAAAGGAAGTCAGACAGGAAGATGATGTTAGAGATTAACAGCGGTATCTAATTTATAATCTTTTGGTTAGCTTTTATCAACATTTGTTAGTTGTTTTAATCTGTTCATGATATGCAAATGAGGCTAGAGTCTTAGATTAGAGACATTTACGATGTTGAGTCAGAGACCGATGTTTAATTATTGTTGCTAGGAATAATTTTGCCTAAATTGTGACACTGGGCTACAAAGCGCTTCATTTATTTAGTATTTACTCCTTTTTTCTTCATGATGGTGACATGAAAGCGTATCACACAGTATGAATGATGCTGATATTTAATAACTCATCCATGACCTTTAAATAAGGATTTATTATTCACTGCACATCCTGCCGGAAGAGGGAACATCTCTGGAAAACCAGGACTTCAACAAATGAATCTTTACTGATGCCAAAAACAAAATCTAACACTTGTGTGCATGTGAAACTGTTTCACTATCATTTGTTGCTGAGATGTCAACCCTGCCCTCGGCTGACTGCTGACTATCTGACATATAGATGCCCAACGTGTTTAAAAATGAATGTCTTACAGTTAACCCTTCACTGGCGCTGTATCTAAGTGACCGGATGACATCATGAACAGCAGGCCATGGAGACCGAAGCAGATGTTTACATGTTCACAAACCTCATAGACCTAAAAAAAACCACCTGATCTGATTGAGCACAACATTTCAAATGAGATACTTATGGGTATTTCTGAATATTTGTAACCCCTTGCAACTATACTTAGAGACTCACCAGAACCCCAGTATTTGAGTTTTCAATGTCATTTGATTTTATGACTTAACAAAACACAATTCATGTCTCCCTACAGAACAATCCCCGCTCAGTGTCTGTCACCTCAACCAAAACACCCAAACATTAAGTGGCAGGACGCCCACTGAGAAAGCGCAACGTCACCATAAAAAATTTGAAGTTCTTGTAATGCAGGTGGACAGGTAGGAGGTGTGAAAATAAAACACCTACTAAAGTCTTTTTAGGGAAGTCGACAGCAGACAAATTCTTTAAAGGTTGACGATCGGCTCTTTTCACTAGAAGGCGGGACTTCCTTTGGTAGAGCAGCATTATTGACCACTGTGATTTCCCCTTATTCACAGCGATAGCTTTTTGACACCTACAGCCTAACATGTAAAGAACCTATCCAGATCATATCTTTTCTGCCTAAAATAAGAATATATATTTTGTGTAAAGCTTATTTGTAAGTCCACTATTAGCTACAATTGTGCACAATAGCATGGACAGACTACCATGACCTCAGCAGATCTAGAGTTTCAACACAATTCCCCCCCACCATAGAAGATGGGACCGGCGGAGTGGTACTGCGATATCTCCATGGCAACATGCTATTGAGATGGAGGACAGAGAGACAAAACAAGGACGCGTGCCATCACCATTACAGGAGAATCTGAAAGATTATATTTAGAAAGATTTGTCCCTGAATTAAACAGACTCATGTTAGTATATTGAGTAATGGGTGGGTGTTGTTTTTTCGGTGATATTTCTGCTGTATCAGATGGTGTTTCCCCTGCAGATGCTGTGAGATCAAACCCCCGTTCACCGGTCGAGACCTCATGATTTATTCATCAAGTTGTCGATCTTGCACTCTCACTCCCTCACTTCAGGCTGCAGGTCATCACATCAAGTCTTCATGTTGGGAATTGACCTTCAACTCACATCTTTGGTCTCTGAAGTTTACATTTCCTCTCATTCTACGTACACCAGCAGCCAGAGTAGCACAAGGTTCACGTCTAAGAGGTCATTTTAAGTTGCTTACTAAAAAAATTAAAGTGAAACACTTAAAACAACTTAAAATATGTTCGATACGAAGCATCAAAGATGTCATATGGAGCCTCTCGGGAAAGAAAAATTTTTAGGATCAGGATGAAGGCTGCATGGTAAATGCACTGCTGCTGTTGTGTGTGTGTGTTTTACTCACCATACATTATTCATTTAGCCCAAAGTCCATATGTCACTGAATCAACACATCAGCGTTATGTTAATTATAAACTAATTAATGGACAAACAGTGGTTTACAGCACAGCATGTTAATGCCAAACTGTGCTGGGGTAACTGGGAGAAGAGCAAATTCAAATCAGAGCTTCTCATCTGATTTAGCTTTTCATTTAACATCAAGCAACACACCACAGAATCAAAAAGCCATTTGTTCAATACAGAAGATTTGGCTTATAAAGATAATCCCTAACTTGAATGATTGCTTATATACATATTGCACAAAATATTAAAACTATAAGCAAAGATTTCACATCTGCATATGACAAAAATTTGGATGCACTTATTTTTGTTTGACTTTTGTTGACCTTTCTTTCATTTGGATATATTCAAATCTCTTTCTTAGCAGCTGCGTATATTCAGTTTGTGTTGCGTTCGATTACTGTGGCTGTGCTGTTGACCCTGGGTTTGTGGACATGCAGTGTCTATACATTTAACCGTTATATATGTGTTGATTTAAATATGTTTTATCCTTGGAAAAGCTTAAGCTCCTATAAGCCAAATAACATCATGACAAGGACAAAACTCCTTTATTAAGTTAATAGAGAGAGAATGAGGATGGACGCTAGTGTTGCTGGTTTATAAGGGTAAAGTTTGAACTATTGTATGTATTATGATCACAAATTCGCTTTTGTGGCTTTGGTACATCTCTCGTTCTTATTGTCTCTCTCACTCACCCACTCTCAAAGTGCTCTTATATTGCCAAGTGAAAGGCGGGGGAGAAACAGAATAGAGGTGACACAGAAGAAACGAGCGACTCTTTCTCATAACAGCATTTCTGAAGGTACAGTGAGTCTCTGTCCTGATCCCTTTGCAGAACTCAGCATGTCAGAATGGTTTGAAAGACCAAGTCACCACCATTATTTCTGAGAGAGGCTAAAAGAGGACAGTCACTCTGCCTCATGTTAAGACTCAAAAAAATCTTCATTTTATTTGAAAAACAAACTTATATATTTATTACAATATATTTTCTGATAACCTTTTTTGAAACAGAAAGCATCTTTAACTAGTTCTTCTATGACATCGTGACGCATCTTTATTTTTAAGATTGTTGACTTCAGGATAAAATTTTAGGACAGTGGGTGACATACCTGCCAGTGCTCGAATTGAGGGGAGGGGGCTGAAGGGGTCCGGGACCCTCCATAAGGGATTCGGGACCACCTAAGAAGTCAAAATTATACTTAAGTGGGGGTCCGTCAGATAATTTTATTTTAGTAAAGATAATGCTGACAAACCCGTTAGGATGTAGTAAATACTGTGAATGAATTACTTACAGTATTAAATGTTGTGTCTATTTAAACTGTCGTGACTTATAAAGAAAGCAACTTGCCCCACCTAATGTAAGCCATCCTGGACTTAACTTAAACATCACTTATAGACCTAACACAATAACATTCTTTCAAGTCAAACTTTATATTTTGATAAGATTAATAAAGTAGTTTCCAGTCTTTATACAAAAATATTTTGGGAATTATTACATAAATTATACATTTGTGTTTAAAGGTAGTAATGTGTTGCCATTTTGGGTTTGCTGCTATGTTATGGTGGGGACACCCCATAAGACTTTAATTCGAGCCCTAGTCAGAACAACATTATGTCTTGACGCAAGGTCACTATTGGGTCTTGACATCTGATCGAAGTTGGCAAGACCCTTGGCCTGATGTCAAGCCCCAACTTTGGCTTGACATGAAAATCAAACATTTAAATGACTTAAAATCCAACGTTGATCCGACGGCAAGATCCAACGTTGATCCGACGTCAACATCCAACATTGATCCAACGTCAAAACCCAACATTGATCCAATCCAACATCAAAATCCAACGTTGATCAGACATCAAGATCCAACGTTGATCTGACATAAAGACCCACAATTGTGGCAGACGTCAAACTTTAAAACAGCACACAGCACCATCAAGTGCGCACTGTTCAATAAGTGTTTAGTAATCTCATCTTAACCACAAAGTACACCTTCTCTTCACTCTATACTGAAACGCAAGGAATAAACAATAACTTATGCAATTTAATGCCATGATTATAAGAAATTAAGACTTGCTGCTCTGATTGAAGACTTTTTAAGGCCTGCAAAAACCCAATAGATTGAAAGCTAATATTTCATAATGAAAATCCACCGAATTTTAAAAAAAAAATTTTATGTTGTCAGTTTGCAGAATCCACTTGCATACAGCCTACATTTGGATTTTGACGCCAGAACCCACACATCAAACAAACTCAAAACTGTGGACTGAACCTACATTTACATCTCAAGCCCTACTTATAACTATCACAAGACCTCAGTTTAACAGAGCATTTAGAATGAGTTTTAAATAAAAACTATTGAGCAAAATAAAGTGATGTCACTGAAACACGTTGTGTGTGTGTGTGTGTGTGTGTGTGTGTGAAGTAAAGCAGTTTTAATCCCTGAACTAAGAGATCTCGACAGCAGCATTTCTTTTATGTGCTGAAACTGCTGAACCAGCAGCGATCTACACATCCACTGAAAATACAGCATGGTTCACTCTCACCCCATGGTCTTTGTTGAGGGTACACTTGCCTTTTTAAAGGTTTGCATTCATGTCAGATGTAAAAACAACAGAATGCATGAGGTGCGGAGGTTAAATCTGTGCATTATTCACAGATTGTAAGACAAACATCAGCACTTATCTGTGTTGCACGGATCTGCACGTTTGCTGCAGTGAAAGTTACAGCACTTGTAACAACATTAACAGGTTTGTTTTTAACTTTTAAAGTCACAATGAAATTTAAATGAAAATTAAAATTTTTTGTTATATTTTTACAAATTACTTTTTGCTTTATTATTTAACAGATATTATTTAAAGGGATAGTTTACTTTAAAATAAAAATTCTGTCATCATTTACTCATCCTCATGTTGTTCTAAACCTGTATGAATTTATTTTTCTGATGAACACAAAAGAAGATATTTGGAGAAATGATGGTAAAAAGTGACCATTGACTTCCATAGTAGGAAAAACATTTGGAAGTATTATGGGAAATTATGTAGAAAATATTTTAATAAATGATGGTAAGCACACAGTTGATGGTACCCATTAAATTTAATCATATTTTTTATTCCTACTATGGAAGTCTATGGTCATATCTAGGGTGGCCATTCGTGCCATTCCGCCGGACACATCCCGAACATGTTTTCGGGTTCGTTCTCCAGAAGTCGCGTTGGTCGACCGCATACGTCATCAAGGTTTAATATTTCGAGTTTCATTTCAGAAAAGCAACCGCTACATTTCAAGGTACGAATGAAACTACAATGATTGTATGTCTTAAAAGAAATAAATCTTAATTTTCTAATGTATTTTAACTGAAATGTGAGAACCTCGATGACATATGCTCTCGATCAACGCGACTTCTGGAGAACGAACCCGAAAACATGTTCGGGACGTGTCCGGCGAAACTGGCCCGAATGGCCACCCTAGTCATATCTGCTGTGTGTTTACCATCATTTATCAAAATATCTTCTTTTATGTTCATTAGAAAAAATAAATTCATACAGGTTTAGAACAACATGAGGATGAGTAAATTATGACAGAATTTTCATTTTAAAGTGAACTATACTGTACCTTTAATCAAACAATCAAAATGATCTCTATTTACTTACGGTCATGGTGTATGGCAGGTGAACGGGGTCTGGGGAAAAGGGTTTCATTATTGTTTTTTATGATAGTATGTTTTTTGCACGATTAACTTCGTACGAATTAACCAACTCGTAAAATATATACAAATTCTTGTGAGATCAGGCTGAATATTCCGAAAAATGCCTTTGAAGTTGTCCAAATGAACTCCTTAGCAATAGCATCCACTCACAAAAATACATTTTGATATGGTTGAAATTTAACAAAATATCTTCAGGGAACTGATACTTTTTGCAATAAAAGAGAAACTGATCATTTTGACACATAATGTATTGTATTGCCCACTGCTACAAATACACCCGTGCTACTTAAGACTAAGTTTTGTGGTCCAGGGTATTTTTGTACTGATGTTGAATTGAATGTGTAAGATGTGCAGTATGACACGATGTGACAAAACTTGCATATTTGCTGCAGTGGATGCTGCTTGTGTGCATGTGATGCGATTATATAATAATCAGGCCGCCAATCCCCATCCCCACATCTCTGCTCATGTTTCCCCACAGCTTCAGCACGTGCAGACGGTCCTCAGCCGTGATCAGTGTGCGGTTTGTCCGTTTCACATCTCCATATGTCCTCCAGATTTAGACAAAAGCCCAAACATCTCAAGGTGCCAGCAGAGAAGGTATCTTAGCAACGGTGGCACCGGAGACGATGAGTATGGACTTGGAGGAAATCCATTTTTCGACTAGCAGCACGATTAGGAAAGCGCATGGTTTGGTATCACACCAAGCTTTGATCTAGTGAAGTGCATTTCTCCTCTTGCTATGAATAATTGAGTGAAGATTAACTTTCAGGTCTGAGCTCTGTGAAACTCTAGCGCTCGCGTATTTGAGATTTTTATGTTTGCTTGACACACTGAATTTAAATTGTATATTCTTGGTGCCCTCCTCTGGTTATTGCGCTAAATGCATCTTAAAATAACCATTAATGCTGAATGTATTTCAATCTTCTAGTAAATTCTGTGGAAGCTAAACACATATAATAGATAATATAATTAAATGAATATGCCATCAAAAAAGGAAAGACAAGCCATCAATACGATCTTTCCATTTATTTGGTGAGATGTCACAGGTGACAGTGAACTTACAGGAAGTTATTCTGTAATACAAATAAAGCATCATCTGTGCACAGACGAAATGTTCTCGAGTGACTGTTTAACCAGAATGCAATCATGGATCACCTGGAGTAAAAACTGTTTAATAAAAAAACATAAGTAAACAAACTAGAAGCCTAAAGAGTGCACGGTGTGAATGAACATAAGAGAGATGGATTGTACAGTTTGATCCCTGGATTGGTGCCTTGTGAATACAAAGAGGGCTAGAATAAAAGTCTATGGCAGGTTTTAGCTCAAAAACAAAAATTCACAGTGGGCGACAGTTTGATACGCTAGGCTTGAAACAAGTATCCCTAAAATTAAATATGGCACATTCATCCGAGGAAAGAGAGAGAGAATGTATGAAATAAACAGTCGGGCTCGTCCATTAAACTCAGTCTGGCCCATCTTCAATTCAAGACCTGCTTGTAAAGGCACATCGATTTTTAATAGTTATTATTGACATGAGCACATTCAAACATCTGATTGGGCGCTGTGCAAGTGATCAGGTGACCGAACGAACACAGAACAAAGACACGTGGGCTACAGGTGACTGTGCAAGATACACATTTCTGGCTAATACACATATTTCTCTAGAAATAAAAAAGTGAATTGGATTATTTACTATATACAGATCATGTTAACACCTCTAAACTACTCGCTGACTATTTGGCTTAAGTACATCAAGTCAGATGATGTAACAGTGGCAACTACGAGAGTACGCAACAGTACATTACGTCCTGCTACAGGAGTACTACGCCTAAATCTACTGTTTTCTCATATTAATATTAAATGCGACTGTTAATGTGATGCTCTGTATACTGTACACGCTTCAGTATCATTCAGAAACAGTTCATATAAATAAAACGATTACCGTCGACACGCAGCTCGAACGTACGAAACGCAGAATTTACATCCTGGTATTACCGAGTATTCGTGAATTTGCTCCCGAAACGGTTTTAAATAATACAAAATTGACCTCAACTCGCAACGTCATTCATTTCCTTCATTCGCTTAATAAAACTGTAATAAAATCTTAGTATAACCCTTTAAGTTTTACATTCGAGTTAATCTCTCAAAAGTATGACGATGTCAAAAAACTAAAATAAATTAGATTTTGAGTAAAGAAAATGAATTAAGTATTTAATTCAATTATGAAATTTCTTATTTCTTTTTCTGGATCATGACGTGATATATGAGCCTAACAGGTGAGATTAACTCATCCTCAATTACGCTGGGTGCGTTCATGTAAAGTTCAAATGTATGTAATGTATTTAAACTGCAGTCTGGATATTGTAGGGTTGCAGGAGTCGTCCTCTATTTAGTTGAATAAAAGTAAACTGTTTCTAAAACATCCCACAAAACGCTTCTCCTCAAGAGAAGGTAGTAGGGTTAAAATGGCCATCACAACACGAATTCATATAAAAACCCAATCAGGTAAAAGGCCAATGTGTTGTGAGATTACATCGAGTGATAGATAGGGGTGGCGATGACGGCATGGAGTGACGTTTCTGTTCCCGGCACCATCCTCTTTCAAGCTGAGACGGCTTATGAAGGTCCTGGCAGTAGGTGGTGTTACTTAAACAGATAGTTGAGGATAACCTGGAGGAAGATGAGGAAGAGGATGATGGAGAAGTCTCTTTGAGTGAGGAACGAGCTCTCCGTCGCCGGCTGACTCGCCACTCGACTCCTCAGGGCGTTGACGGTCCTGCATGTGCAGACAGATGTTTAAAATCTCATTGCGATAGAAGCGCATTCACATTTTGTAAGATGTGTTTCAAACCTGTTAATGTCTTCCTGGGTTTGCCGGATGGACTCGATGGCACTTTGGAGTTCACTCAGATCTGTTCCCTTCTTCCTGATGCGGCTGCTGTGTTTGTTTTTGTGCCCTGAAAAAAAAATGGTGAATTCAATTAATTTGTTCCTCAATAGTCTGCAGAAATCAGGAAAAAGTCTGGTGGCTTGAAAAACTAAAAGCCTCCTCAACAGGCAACAGGATTTGTGCTGCCAGTTTCATTTTCATTGTTGGAGTTTGTGGCAAACGTATGCCCTGGCAAACACCACTAGCTAGGTCAAAGTGGGCAAGTGTGTGTGTGTGTCTCATACTCTCGCTGCCTGATGAGTCCTGCTGGTCCGGTTCTGGAGACGAGCAGCCGCTTTCTGGACTCTTGGGTTTGTCACTCTTGTGTTTTCGTTTTGCTCCTGTAACCTAAAAACAGACAAAAAAAGTGGGAAATCCATTAAACATCCACCTTAAGAATAATAATTATTATTTTTGAAAGGTTGCAAAAATGCAACTTAATGAAAAACACACACACACAGAGGCATGCAAGCGTGCCAGTTGCAGGTGTGAAAGGATGCATCGCAGGGGAACAAAATAAAGAAAAAAAACAAAAACATTTTTATCTAAAAAAACAACAACAAACAAATTGTAGCCTTGGTGGTGCACAAGGCTGTAAAACTTCATCAAGCTGAAGATGAGGCAGAGCGATCACGTGACCATTTCAGGCAGCCACGTGATTGGTTGGTTTGCTGAGTGATGGTTGGTCGATTGGAGAATGGACAAAGCGCAGGCGGCGATGATGAGACGGAAGCAGAGAAGGGGATTGTGGGTAGGAGAGGGGGGTTCATGAGGAAGTGTCGGGGCAGAAGGACGTACCTGGATCAGGTAATTGTCTCTCCGGGTGCCCTGCTGGGTACTGAGACTAACTACACTGGCTGAACGTACCATAGGCGTCCTGTGGCGCACTTTAGTCTGAATACAGCCGTCTTTCTCGAACTGAATCAGATCGTTGAGCGGGTCCCACGGACGAGTGCTGGGAGACAAAGAACAGTAAACGTGGCAGAATGCACTTTGATGGCAGATGGTCATAAAACTTTCATATAAAGGCTACGCTGAATTAGTTTTTACAAATCAATAAACCCTTGTAACCAGGTAAAATGAGATGAATGCAATGTCATAGAACAAATAAGTGCTGCTGTGATGAATCTCTCCATTTACACGGACCCGTGTAGCTTTAAACTCACAGGACGTCTTCTCATCACGTTTGGACTTACTCTGCGTATCGGTAATGCCACTCTCCTGTGGCGGGGTCTTGATCAAACAGAACGGGCATCCAGTCCTCACACTTTGCCTTGCGCTCACGTGCGGCCTTCCTCTGAGCCTCCTCCAAGATATACTTCTCGTTGGTCGCTTCTGTCTGGTCCTTGTTAATTATGGCCCGTGTTACGTGTTGCCACAACCTTAAGATTTATAGAGAAAATGTCACGTTGTTTGTTGCTTGCATCATTTGTCAAGTCGTTTTTAAAATGAATCTGACATCAATCTGTGAGACTGTGAATAAAACTATAAACTATATATTACCCAAAAATTACAATTCTGTCATCATTTACTCACCTTCATTCATTTTTTTATTCTGTTGAACACAAAAGAAGATATTTTGATAAATGAATGACTACCACAGTATTTGTTTTTCCTACTATAAAAGCCAATGGCTCGCATCAACTACATGAGGGTAAGTAAATGATGACAGAATTTTCATTTTGGGGTGAACTATCCTTTGACTTTTCCTTACTGGAGATGAATTAGAGCTTGGTCTTTAGATATTATCAAATAAGATCATGTGTGTTACGTACCTCTCAGACTCAAACTCGCCCTGTTCTTCAGAAGGTACCGTGCAGCGGATCAATCTGCTCTGTCTCAACTCAGATGTTGGGTTCCAGAATGTCTCCACCTCGCCTGTCTTCTTATCGTTGATGAAGACCTCGCTGTCCTGTATGAAACACACATGGCAAAATAGTTTTTTTTATTGTCTATTCAAGAACATTAAAACATATTCAAGATTGAAAGTTATGAATAAAACCACCATCTGTGAACACGCGCACACACACACGCACACACACACACACACACTTACCCAGTGGCCTTCCAGCGTTGCAAGAACCTCCTTTCCAAGTTTGATCTTCCCAAAGATCTGATTCACATTATCGCTACTGCCAAGAAACGGCTGAGAATAAAAAAATATTACAATTATACTACTACATCCATACTATTATACAATGCCTTTTATCATGATACAAATCATACAAGCAAAAACACACACACAAACCTTGAGTTTGAACTCGAGCTGAGCGCTGTAGCCTGTTTTCTCACAGGTGACAGTGATCTGACCGCCCAGTTCCAGAGTCATAGTACCATACAGAATACCTGCAGAGAGAGATAGAGAGAGAGCGAGAGAGACTTTATAGTATACATCATATCCTTTATACTTTTATTTTTACTTTTTTTTGCACTATTTGTACGCAGCCAGCTGCCAATGCTTTGGCTCTACAAATGTACAGTCTTTGTCATGCCAAAAAAGCACACTTAATTAAATTGAATTTACATGTTTTAAGAAACACGCCAACTTTTTGGGACTTTAGCTTATTCACTGTATCCCCCAGAGTTAGATAAGTCCATAAATCCCCTTTCATATCCGTGCATCCTGTAACTCTGTCTTAGCGTAGCACAAAGACTAGAAGTAAATGGCTCCAGCTAGCATGCTGCTCCCAAATAAGTGACAAAATTACGCAAACATTTTCCTATTTATAAGTAGCAGTGCTTGACCTTCTGAGAATATAGTTCCCAGTATGTATATGGTTAAGTCTCATATGACCTTGTTATTTGTACACGCTGTGACTATACAAATCACAACATATAAATAGGAAAATGTTGGCATATTTTGTCACTTATTAGAAGCAGTATGCTAGCTGGAGCCATTAACATCCAGTCCGACAGAGTTATGGCAAGCGCAGAGATGAAAAAAGTATGTATGGATTATCTAACTGTGGGGGATATGGTGAACAGGCTAAAGTCCCAAAAAGTCGAGTGTTCCTTTAAGTGAATCGCATATGTGTGGTTGTTACTTAAAAACACCTGTGTGTGCATGCATAGCCATTTAAATTAACTATCATAGTAGATGAACAGACACTGATGACATGACAAGACAGACAGGTGAGGTCACTATAAACTGGCTATAAACTCCTTGCCAAGGGTCTTTGGTGACACTTTATATTTACAATAAGAAATCAACAAAGATTAGCTTAACAGATGTATTTTTTAGAAGTTTATAGTGATTATAATCTTTTGTTATTTATAATTTCATAACTATCTTTTTTATGTTTCGTCTATAAAATGCATATATAGGGGTGGTTTCCTGGACAGGGCTTAAGCCAAGTCCCAGACTAAAATACTTGAGCTGTCTTAACTTATAAGCTAATTTATCAGTGTCATTGTTTTGCGTCAAGATGCACACCAGCAGTGTTTTTATAAGGTGTTTGTGAAACTTCTTAAATGTATAACTAGTCCTAAATTAATACAAACCCTTTCCGGGAAATCCCCCATAAAGTGTACCAAAACTAGATCCTAACTATATACTACAGCAGATGTATCTAGTCCCTAAATGACTGCACAAATGCAAACGTACCTAGGTGAGTCCCTACAGGAGACAATGATGAAAGTAAGTTAGTCACGGAGTACGAGTGTGCGAGTATTGTGTGTGAGTAATGTGTGTTAGGAGTTTGTGTCTGTGTGTGTGTGTGTGTGTGTGTGTGTGAATGTGGACAGACCTTTGCAGTGGGCATACGGCATATTCATCACATAGTCCTCTCCTCTGTTCAGAAACGACAGTCTGGCTTCACCATCCAAGATGGCCGATAACGAATTCCCTGAGAAATACACACGGACACACATCACGATCAGTCCGCCCGTGTGTCAACTGATGTTTAACAAAAATAAGCATTTTATATATTGTCTCACCATAAAACTTGGACTTAGCCAGAATGCTGCCGCTGAGGCAAAAGCCATCCTTCCTGTTACTGACATAGAAAGCTGACACTGGAGGATGATGGGACACCTGAAGAAAAACACAAGTCAGATTAAAGCCACTATCTCTCACTACGTGACGCTCATAAAGCAAATGGCTGTTACTGTTACCTGCTCAGCGATGTAGAAGGTTTTGCTGTTTGTCTTGCCGTGAAGCCACAGACAACGAAATGTTTCTCCAAGAATGGGGTTGTATGGTTTCTTCAAACCCTGTTAATGAGGTACAATCAAAGAATTTGAGTCCCGCCTAACTGACATGTCTTGAATCATTTACTTTTAAGATGAGAAAAAGCTACCTTTGGCTTCTTGTAGAATCCAGAAATGTACCATTTGACTACTTTCTTCATACGATCGTAGGCATTTTCTTCAAAAGCCGCTCTGGTCAGATAAAATACAACAATTAAAACAAACCCAGACAATCAGATCACTTCGACTCAGTAGTGTGTATTTGTGTCTCTTACTCTGAGAGAAAATCAGCGTGGTAATAATAATCAGACAGTTTGTCCAGAAAGGATCGTGGTTCCAGGATGAAGGTTGGCAAGACGACTTTGGACAGATCCATGCCAGGCCGGACCTGTTTCAGCAGAGTCCAGATAAGAGATTTATTCTCTTCTGATACCGTCTCTGTCTGTGATGCCTCACCAGCCTGAAACACATACAGATTGAATGAACAGATTGTGTGATATCCGTCAGTCTTCATGCACACTCATCTCTTCAGCTGTCTGCAGTGAAAATAGACGTCTGAAAATTGTTTTAGCGTTTGTGCGTCAATAATGTTTCACGACAGCCAAATGTGTTTGCAAAGTAGAAGTCGCATTATCCAAAACCTTTCCGTCTTTAACAGAATATTTTAAGCCATGACAGAAAAATCTGAAAGCCATCTAACTTTTTGACAGATTACACTTAAGCCCATGTTATAGTCGTGCGTAAGTTCTACGTTGTAGCTTGCTACGCTTGTAGCCTGACATGCACTTTGCCAAATTTTTACATTTTTCATAACCTACGTCGACCAGGCTTCGCCGTAGGACATACGCACAACTATAATGAGCCCTTTACAACTTGTAAATATAATACCTAGTTCTGTCCAGTTGGTGGCAGGTGTGTATTTGACTTAAGGCAGTGCAGACAGATCTACATGAACTTCTGTGAGAGAGTGAATAATAAGCATTGGTCTCTAAACTCTTTCACGATACTTTGATGTCATTCGCTGATAGATCTGCGCAGATCATTCCAGTGAGATGAAAGAGCATGAGATCAATTTAATTAGCAAAATAAAACTGCAACAAGAATTCATCTGTCTGAGGTAAAGACAATACAATCTAATAAGTCTTCATTAATCTGCCTTGATGCTTTTATTACACAGAGACGAGCACAAGATGGTTTCAGATAGCTACAGCACAGTGTCATAAAGAAAATCATTTGAGTTAAGTTCAATTCAGATTTTTGTTGATATTTTAATCGCAGAAGCATTTCGTAATTTGATTTGTTTATATTTGCTTGTTCAGGCACAAAGGTTGCTTGTTTCACTTATCTGTTTTACGTGATGTTGAACATGTAAAACGACACACGGTTGCTGTTCATCTGTTTATTAATGAACATATTTTACCTTTTATACTGGTCTTGTAAGTTCGTAACATGTGAACGAAAACAAAAGATATTCATTATTATCATTAAAATGACATATAATAATTATGACGCAATTTATGCGACCCTGTCCGTCAAAATGACGGAGAATAAAAAAAGTCTAATGCAACCTCTGTTGCAGAGAGAACTTCAATCGTTTATTTATATATTGCTTACATGAATTTCATATCGCAGGTCAAATGAAGGATTGTTTTGTATGTCTCAATTCGCCTCGATTTAATATTAAACAAATAAAACACACACCTCTCCGAGCTCCTCATCACTCTGTTCCATGTACGTTGTTTCCTGCAGAGTCTCATTGGAGTCGATGTCGACGTACGAGTCTTCCTGCCGCTCCGATGTGTCGCTGTCCGACTCCTCACTCTTTTCCATCCCTTCGTTCTCCCACTCTTCCTGCTCCTGCTCATTCTCTCGGTCTGACTTATCCGAGTACAGGTCGGGATCTTTAAACTGATCGCTGTCGTTGAACCTGAAACATCAGACAAAGTCTCAGTCAGTGCACAAACCCAGATGACCAGGCTGTGTGAAAGGATGTGTCATACTAACAGTAAACTTACGACTACTTAATCACCTTCCTTAAGATAAAAACATCATCATAATGCTGTGAATAATGAATACTAGACACGTCTTGAGCGTAAGATGTTTGCGTGTTCTTACTGAAATCCCTGTAAGTTGTGTGCTCGCAGCAGATTGTAGAAGTTCATGTGGGGGTGTTCGGCGGTCGGTCCCATGTCCTCTTTGCCCTCTCTTATCATGGTTCTCTTCAACAAACTCGAACATTTCAGGGCCAATTCAAGAGCGTCCATCCAACAGCGACCTGCACACAGTTTTAGTAAGGAATATTGATGACAGGACGTTTATTTTATTAGAAAATAATGCATACCCAAGGTGGTAATATGGCACAACGTGAAGCGTGCATTATGTAAGGAATAAATGACGACGGGCCGTTGAATTATTAAAAAATAATGCACGCCCAAGGTGGTAATGTGGTTGAAAAATTTTTCATTAGTGTTGATTCTTTTTCTGTAAACCGCACACCTAACTTGACAAATGTCTTAAAAATAAGCACCAGAGCTATGTTTGTGGTAACCGTGGTATAAGAGGAATAATTGACGGTGTAACAGCACGTTGGGTGTGCATTATTTTCTAATAATTAAATGGCCCATCGTCAATTATTCCTTACACAATCAACACCCATTAAACATTTCTCAGCCAATCAAACTACAGCATTCAACAAACCCGTCGCATAATTGAAAATAAGGAACAACCTCTTTGCATCATGCCGCATTAGTACCATGGGTGTGCATTATTTTCGAATAATTCAACGGCCCATCGTCAATTATTCCTTACATAATCAAAACCCACAGGACATTTCTCAGCCAATATATAATATACAGTAAACATTGATGCTGCAGTAGTTATACAGATGCACATTTGATGCATGATGTGTTTTTGTGTCTCACCATCAGATTCAGAAGCCGCTCTGAAGATCAGGTGACTGCTGGGTAACGGCTGAGTGATGGACCCTACAGCTTCTCCTTTTGGACCCTGAATCAAACACATGCACAAAAAGACTTAATTTATCAAAAGAGAAGTTTTATTAAAAGCTACTATGATTATGCTTCATCACAGTAGAGTAAACGGATTAAAAAAGCAGGTTTATATGTAAAATGTGATCCTTTCTGCAGTATAATTTTAATTTTTGCAAAATTAGGCATGCATGAATTTAAAAGAGTCATCTACCGACTAAATTTGGAGTAAATTGATAAAAACTGTCTTATTTTACAGAAAACTTTACAACTTATATATTTTTTAAATAAATTTGATGATGCAGTTTTGGACCCGACGACGGGTCCGCAGAGTTCAAGGGATTAAATGTGCTTCATTGGTACCTTGACAGCCCATATTGACTGTTCTAGCGGGTGAAAGAGTTTGAAACAGAAGCCATCCTTCTTGGAGGGTCTCTCGATGAGCTCACAGGCGTTGAGCAGCACGGTACCGACCCACTGACCGTTCTTATTGGTTTTGTAGATGAGCAGAACCCCTGGCTTCAGCACGCACCACAATTTGGTCCAGCTCTTCAACGTCCCACGAATCTGAGAGAACAAACCGGTTTACACAAGTCTTGTTATGGTTACAGACCAAACAACATTGGGTTTGACCCCTTGGCCTGCCATTGTATCAGCTGTACCACAGTTAAACTAATATTAGTTGCTTGATTTTGGCTGTACTCAGAATCTAGAAGGAGGTAAGAGTGAAAGCACCTTCAGCCAGTCGGCCATGACAATGACGGACGGATCTGTGATGGTACTGAGAAGTTCTTTAGTGGCTCGTTTCTTCTCTTCCCTGTAGTTCTTCTTCTGCACCTAAATGAACCATCACACAGCGCCTTTATCATGACATCTAATTGATATACACAAAAAACACTGCAATTTTCTATTACGTTCCTATTCGTTTACCTTAAGTGACTCTTTCTTGGTGAGTTTGATTCCAGAAGTTGAAACATCTTTATCTGAGCCATTATAGAGTTTGGTTTCCGACTGCAAAAACATCACGCACAATAAAAAACACAATTCATGTAAGCCAGGCTTAATGCTAAAGTTATGCTATAGATTCATTAGTGTATTAAAAGTGTTTGGATGTGAAAGCAGATTCAATGAAATATCTTTAAGCAAACAACGGTCAATTTGCTCTGCAAGCCCATGGAAAGCATTTGAAAAATATGTGATGAAGAAAAATAGTTTCTTGAGCTTAAAGGCATCAGTGGTCTGTTTGTAGTTGATGTCTCTCGAGGTGATGGTCTGTCTAAATGTAGCAGTACATCTACAACATCTAAAGCTTGTTGAGAGTGACTTACACAAGCCTGGCTGAACTCAGACATATAAATCTGATCGACAGAGAAAGTCTGAGAACATGCGTTTGTGTTGGGTGGTCTGATCTGGTTTTAAATGAGTTTGTTCATGCTATAAATGGGATGTTATTAATGAAGGTGAGATGATAAGCAAATCTTCCTCTCACTAGGGATATGTCTGATGCTGTCTGAACTCCTATCAGCTTTAAGATGTACTTGACTATATATAATATGTAAACCATGGACTGAAGATGGCTGGAGGATCCGCTAACCTGAATCAATCCATTTCTGCTCCCAAAGGATGATGGGTAGTAAAAAGAAATTAAAGACTGTGTGTGTGTGTTCACCTTGCTCTTGGATATGGAGTGCAAGGAGTCCTCTTTAAGAGGCACAATTTCCTCTTTGCTACGATCAAAACCTGCAAAAATGAAAAATGTCGACATTATCATTAAATCTAATAAAAAATTTGACCATGGACACATTAATATTAGTAATAATATTCAACAGCACAGAACATCCTAAATATGTGACTTCATTTTACTTGCTGGTTTAGTTAAAACTTCAATGAGGTGCAGAATCTGATCCCAAACCAGGTGAAAGTAAGAAATTTGTGAATATTGCATGCCTGCAACTTCAATAAACATCAACAATGTCTACATTTGACAGCTGCATCATCACACTGAGCAACACCTGCAGGACAACACACTTCACAATAAGACAATACTGACAGCATGAACACATCAGACACATGAATATCACCAGAAAAACAAAGACATTTCAACAGAACGTTTTTGGTTTCAAATATATCATTATGGATATTGCACACAGATTGTGTTTCATTATTGAGAGAGGAACGCCCCATAACTAAAGGCCTGAGGAGAAGACAGCCCTTCATCACACAAGACAGTAAAGCACATTCATTATCTAAAACCATGGACAATTTGTCTATGTCAAAACTGTCAGGGCAAGTTAGTTTCTTACCCACGCACAGCACATTCATGTCACATTAGATAATATATTTGCTTGATGGATTCATTGTCTCGGTGTATACAGGATAAACTGGTAAATATATACAGTTTATTTCCAAAAAATAAATACATTTAGATAATTACAACAAGTATAATAAATATAGGTAATAAATATTGTAGCATTCAGCTACAAGGCATACTGTATAAGAGCCAATAGTGTCAACAGATGTTTTTAGTATATTCCGACACAATTATTTTCATAAAAGAAAATCATAGTTTGTAAATTTGAGGTCCATGAAATACTGTAATCCGCGACAGCAGCTCAAGGGTTTGACATTTCACATGATCAACATCCAAGACAAACGAAAGGTTTTTCAGTCGATCCATGAGCGTCTCAAAGGTTTCCCCTGAGAAGAAGCTTTTCGTGAAGGATGAATCACGTTTGCAAGCCGCTTTAATTAAGAGTGCAAGACGCTACCCATTTCCTGTTTCCAAGCCATTCCGGCATCTATCAAACACATCAGGGTAGAACAAAGATATCAGTCTGACCTGAGTTCAGTGTTAAATCATATTCACAAATTGATCTGAAAACACAGTGGACAAGATGTAAATGAGCCATCCACTGGGTAATCAGTTCTGTTGTGTTCTGCATCTCATCTCTTGTCTTGTTAGTGAAGAACCATTGAATATCCGAAAAACAAACCTCTCTGAGAGCCCTTCAGAATGATAATGACAAACAGAAACCTTCTTAACCATTACCACAACTCATCTGTTAGCAGATTAGCATAGCAAGCAATTTTGTCAATGCATAAATCTGCATTAAACACTCTTCACGTGGATCTACATGTGCTGTTGATTTATTCAGCGTTTGTACTTAAAAATTCAACAGGAACTACAACATTTCATTCATCTGCATTATTTTATAAAAAAATCAGTCAATTGGAAAGAAACACATACAGTTTCTTTGCAATAATTGTGCTTGAAGTCTGTCCTTACCCAAAAAATAAACGCGAATGAGCTTTTCTTTGGTGTCAAGTTTTCATCACTGGATTAATTCTAATAACAGATAAACCAAGAATCCTGGTTGCTAAAACTCATATGTCAAATACAGAAAAGTGTAGCTATATTGAAAGTCTAAGGCTACGTACACACCAAACGTGGGCATCGCGTTACTCGTTCTAGATTTCTCGCGGGATTTAACTTTGTGTCATGCAAATTTTTCGCTCGAGTTTAATGTTTTCAACTTGGGGGAAGATGCGTTTGAGGCGAATGGAGGTGTTTTCGCAGCAAATATCGTGTCATTCGCATCGCCTCACACGAGGACTCGCTTCTGGTGTGAACCCACAGTAAGGGAGTAGTGTTGGGCGATATGTCCCATTTTGAGATCGTCCTATCTTCAGCCTGTAACATCGGCGATACATGATAGTATGGGGGGGGGGTAGTTTGCTCATTTATTTATTTGTTCATTTTTTACTTTTTAATGACAAGTTGCCTGATTGGTGGATAAAAAAGCAGCAAGGGGCAAGACTGTCATAACTGCAACCTTCTTAAAACTGATGCCATTAATCAATTTCCTTTCAAATTTCCTGCGTGCCAGGGAGTGGGAACAACAAACTCACTGGTTTTAACTTTTTTGCGCGCCTTATAACATCTCTAGTGCATCTGTCAGAGCTGCGCGTTTTACAAGTTCAGGTGCTAGAAGGACTCCATGCCGAACGCATTCAGGTCCGAGCAAGAGTCCAAGACATGCGCATTGAGTCCACGTGCATTCGAGAAGAAATCCGTGTGCATTACAAACTCTCTTGCACAAAGTAAAGCCCACAAACACTCTCATGCAAGGAAAAGCATGCAATGCACATGTTAATGTAAATCTATGATGATGATAATAATAACAACTATTGGCAGCTGTCGGCCTGAAACCCCGCTGTTAGCGATATGTCTGACGATCGCCCATACACGATACTATCGTCTATCGGCACAACCCTATAAGGGAGAAATCTACGAGGCAACGAACTGGACTAGAAACTATTTTCTGTAAATGTGTGCTTCTGTTCGATTTTACCTTAACTCTTTCACCGCCAGCGTTTAAAAAAAAGTTGCCAGCCAGCGCCAGCGTTTTTCATGATTTTCACCAAAGTTTAATGCCTTCCAGAAAATGTTCTTCTTTAAATATATAAACATACAATATACCAAATGAAAGAACAGACCCTCTGCTTTCAAACAAAAAAAAAACGTTTCATCCTACCTTTAGTGGTTCTTTTGCAATCAGCTTTTGAATATGGGTAGGTTTTTGCAAAAACACCATATTTTGAGCAAAAAGCAGAGATAATTCCATTTTTGTGACGGACTTTTCATAGAGATCCCATTCAGAGCGATCTTTAAAACAGACACGGACATGCAGCAGCTTGCCATAGGGCAATACTTCCGGTTTTAAAAAGTTGCGGAAGGGCGCCACCTGGTGGATAATAGTGGTATTGCGGAAAGACGGAAAATCTCGTCATTGGCGGGGAAGCGTTTTCTCTTAATTGACGAGATATCTCGTCAATGGCGGGGAAAGAGTTAAAGTCTTGCTGATAATAATTTTTTTAGTCTGACAAACATATAACACTTGCTGCATTCGAAATCACCCATTTTTAACCATATACAGTATTATCCGCACTTTTATTTAATTGTTTGGCTGGTCCTGCGACTTATAGTCAGGTGCGACTTATATGTCAACATGAATTCATACTGACTAACATGAACCAAGAGAAAACATTACTGTCTACAGCCGCGAGAGGGCGCTGCTCCTGTAGCCTATAAATCATTTTCTAAACAAATGTGACTTATAGTCCAGTGCGACTTATATATGTTAAAAGTCAAGCAAGCATTCTATGCATTTTGTTGTCAAGGTAAGTGCACACACACAAACACACACGTCTGTTTTGGTGGGACATTCCATATAATACGTAATTAACAGTGGTTCACTTCCGCGATTTGGTACGATTGCGCTCACATTAGCAGCGAACTGATCTGGAGTTCACATGAACCGTACCCCAGACCACCCTTTTTAAGCGGACTTGAGTACATTTCGCGGGTGCGCACCCGAGTTCGGAAGACAGCGTTCACATCATCCAAATGTACCGAACTCTGATGTCAATCGAACCCGGGTGCGCACCAAAAGTGCTAATGTGAAAATGCCCTTAGTGTGCACTCAGTGGCCACTTTGCTATCCCATGAGAACACACAAGCGAAAGAGCTGCCAAATAATAAAAAGTAAATATAATTAAAAACACAGAAAATCTGTGGGCAGCTCTTTAATTGATTCAGGTAGCAAGGAGTGTATTTTTCATGATTTAATTGTACTTTTTAAACAACGCATATGTAAATTATGATCGCGGTTGAAGTATTTACGTTATAGGTTACAATACATACAAGTAATGTAAACATGGTGGATGCAGTTTGACCAAAAGCACCCTTACATACCATAATTGTCTCTACTAAAGTAGTAGACAGCATTTTAACATCGAAAAAAAATCAATGTTTACATTAGAGTTCACACAAACATGTAAATATACTATAGTAAGACCCGAATAGAGAGAGAGACAGCGAGAGAGAGAAAGCATGTTTACGTGTGTATTTGTGTCGTCTGTGATGCAGGACGTCTCTGATATCCCTACACTCTTTAAGTGTCCTTGACTACAGCGAAACAACACTAAGTGTAATTCCACCCTGACAGAGGTCCTGAAGGGCAAAGAGCATCGTCCTGAGACAAAGGGACAAACTATCAGTTTAACTCTTGCATGTCATTAATAACAAAAACCATACATGTAAAACCTGCAGATCCATTTATACAGACTGTACCACATAACTAAAGCACAATACACATATAACATCATGTACAGAGGGCACAGAGGATTTAATTAAACCCTTAGATCGTAGGTTTGTGATGTCTTCTTTTGAGCGTTGTGCGAAAGGCATTTTGATTTGGCAGAAAGATGTTAAGTTGACCTGTGCTTTGGTACAGATGGTCCGTTAACAGTCACACACCGGTGCTAACCCCTAATGCAAAAAAGTGCAGGTGACCCTCAGAGCAAAGATGATTGTCTACCCTTTAAAATCTTCACAGTCTAACAGATCTCATAACACATAGACCTACCATGAGCTCTAAGGTTAGACGATGATATACGTTTGCGTCTGAGTGATTTTAACCTGAGTACTAAACTATCCAAAATTACTTTCAGACCTCAGGTCACTAAAATCTGGCCCCATTCTTCAATTTTACTTGAAATGAAACAGTATTACAGTTAGTATAAACCTTTTTAAGTATTACACAGGTAAAAGTGACTCACAAGACACACTCAGGCCATTACCGTCTCTATTCCTTTATTAAAATCTAAAAAAAAGATGGGGATAATGAAAATGTGATTATTAAAATAATACCCTGGGCCATGTTAAACTAGCATATGCCATGCTTGGGTACCACCAGAAAACAGCAACCGTCCCACGTGCATAAATAAAACAATTGAATTTATCCTCTCCCAATCTTAATCACCAGGAATCAATTAAGAAGAGGACACACAATACATACAGATGAGTCAGAATCACCACCAATGCCAAAGAAAGCTGCAGCTATTCAATAACTGCAACAAAAAAGCTCTGTCTAGAGTCCTTGAACAAATAAGAAAATATGAATTATCGACTTATCCAAATCAGTCTCAATTCAACTCAATATAATGATTCACTCGTGGATTGTATTTTGTTCTGATGAAAATGTAAGGGAAACCCAAATCATTACATGTCTCTAAGTTTTAAAGTTGCAACAAACTCGATGCAAGTACGTGATGCAGTCTGTAAAAACCCAAATAAAGTCATTTATTTGTGATTTACTGTTTTCTACAAAAAATCATCCTACATAATGTAAAGAAGATTTAACCTTTGATATCTTTAATATTATTGACTGACTAAGGTCATGTCAAACATTGATTCAAACTTCGATGCTCCTAATCTCATGGATTTCACAGACAGAGTCACATCATTTTATCCACAAGCTGTCAAGCAATAAAACGTAAAAGGACTTGAGTTGCATATATACATAGATATACTATTATTTGCTCAGTATTAACAAATCTGACATATGAAACGCTCCCATATGCACTGAACCTTTATACAGGAAGCAGCAGTGGACATCAGCAATGCACCCACCTGGCAAACAGACGGAAAGCTCGTTGTACCCCCCGAATGAGGCGTTGCGTATGAGTTTGCGTCCGTCGGGATGGGGCGGCCGGGCCGAGACGACTCCGCCACAGGTGGAGAAACGGCGGCGCCCCAGAATTCCCTCTTGCTTCATCATGAGGGCGGGCGTGGGGAAGCCTCACCCTGAAGAAGGTGAAGATTAGCAACAAACTGACGGGACGCTGCCTCAGATCTCCTCTACAGACATACTCTACTGCCTCTAGTACTCCTGCTGACCGAATGTGCTCTGAAAACACACTCACGCGCTCTCCCTCAGTTACTCACTGCAGCTCGCCCTCCCTCCCTCCCTCCCTCCCTCTCTCTCTCTCTCTCTCTCTCTCTCTCGCTCAAGCGTGACTGTGTGTGAAGAAAGTGAGAGAGAGAGTGGGAGACACTTCAATGCCACTGACCGTCTCAAACATCTGTGCATCATTCTTGCTTGTTTTGACTTACAAGTTTACATTTCTTGAATTCTTTCTTCTATAACTGTTTGTGTATCAATCTATTTATATTTTGTTTATCATTTTTTTAGATTATCTCTCTTTCTCAGTCACAGCTCTCCGAATTTCTAATGTAAATGTAGAGACTCATTGACATACACAGTAACACACCTCTTTCTCAAACAAAGTCTCTGTTGACAGTTCTGGTGAGAACAGAATCAAGCCATCGACTATCAGCCAATCAGCATCTCCAAACAGGGCCTTATGATTACCCATACGCCCTCAAATCTGACAATGCAAACTAGCTTTATAGAGGAAGTTTTAGTCTCATAAAGATGTAAAGTCTAATAGGACATGAAGCATTGAGACAAATGTAATCAAACTGCAAATGATGTTTATCTTCATAAGCATCACTGACACGCAACAAGCTTCCAAGAAGTTATTTAATCACAGCAGAATCCGGAGGGGAAAACAGATTTTATACAAATTAATTTATGAGCCAGGACTGAAATGTCAACAAGCACCTCACAGGAGGAGGCAGTGAACACCGCTGGGACTTCAAGTGAAATGCTGGTGCATTCTGGGTACAGCTTCATTTACTAAAGAACTGGAGTTATACTGTAATAGGTACAGCGCTCATTAAATACTACAAATAACCCTATAGGATGATTAATACTAATGTCTGATATCGATTCTGAATTGCAAAGGTGATATTATGCACAGCTCTTTCATGTATTTCATGTATGAGTTTTTAACATAAATTAACACTCGTCAAACATAATCATTATAAATATACTTTATTATCATGAAAATATCCGAAAAGGTTTGATGAACAGCAATATAAATATATACTTAGGCATTTTATAGAGCTACTTGTGTAAATGGTAGCCTATTTCTTCTGCGACGCATATTGAGTTTCTGCACGAGAGCGCCCTCTGTAGCGGCATTTCACCGTAATTCATTGAGAAGCATAACAAGCAAAATCGCACAGTTAATCGTCACTACAGGTATTTCCTTGCAACTCCATCCCAAATACCTGTGCATTGAAACCATTAGGCTTATCTATAATCCTGCTAGCCAATCAAAACAGAGCATGCTTCTGCATCCATCCTTGAGTCTGCCTTTGTCAATGTAATGTTGCTAGGCAACATCCTCACAAAAAAGAGACAGGAGATGGCAAACAGATGCGACTGAAGGATGACTGTGCATGATGGCCTAATGAAGCCAATTAAGATGCTCCAGTGAATGCTGAACTCAAACTCGACTGCTCCAAGTTATTCTCCCCATAATGGACATTTCACCCAAAACCACCATTTAAAGAAGCCAAAACCAGTTTGAGCATTAAGACCAAAGAATAAATACTGCTGGTTTGATCAGATTTTTTACAGAGAGTATCTTGAAGGAACATTCAAGTTGATGCTTATATTGCTAATGAACAAGCAAGAGAACAGTCTGTATGTGAAAGTTTCTATCTATTGACAAGCCAGTCTGCCTGCCATCAATCTGTCTGTGATTCAGGTCAGATAAAGGTACAGCAAGGATCTCAAAACATTTACGAAAGCGCATTATCCATCTGGAACTCTGCCTATTAGAGAGTCCTTTTTGGCACTCTTAATTGAACGATAGAAGCAGGTCAGAGAGGCAAGTCAACAATAACAACACATCTCCGCTAAATTAAGTGATTGCCAGTAATCTGTAAAGCCACTGAACGCAACGACAAACACGGTAGATGATGTCTCTTTAGCCAGAGGGAGGTGAAAACACAGCCTGTAAAGCTTTGAGCTATACCCTCAACGATACAGATATCGATTCTGAGAAATTCCTCTGGGGGTGGAGAGGATCAGACAACACAAACAACTTTGAAACAAACAACTTCCTTGCATTAGCATCATCACTGAACTCTTGTGGGAAAAATATATCTAAAGACACATTTATTTGCCCAAGGGTAAATGCAATGCGCAGCCCAGCAATTTCATCGATCAAGCGGCTCTCCTGTGAAGCAGATGGCATGGAAGAAACTGTTTCTATACCTGTAACCAACCTTTTCTATATATGTGCGAGAGTATAAGTACGGGCATCCCTCGAAACTTAATCTCTGTTAAGAAAACCCAAGTTGCTTTAAATAGTTTCCCAACAAGCAGCATGAGTAACCCGGCAGGTTAAATCCAACTAGTGTAGTGACAGTCAAGAAGTTATTAATCCAAATAACTTTACTGTCAACAAGAGTTCTGCAGCGAGTGTGAAGAGAGAGATTTATAACAGTAGATAGCTTGATAAAGTTCAAAAGTGCACAACAGATAACAAAAAAAAATCAATATTTGTCATTACTTGCAAACTTACATGCTGTAAATTTGGTCGATTGTCAACCAGCCTGATGAATCAAGCAATCAAGACATTAAACAAATGGCATAATAAACATCAGCAATGATTTCAGACTTTATGTGCTGCAACACTCTTAAAAATAAAGGTGCCTTATGATGCCATAAAAGAACCATTTACATCCAAAGAACTTTACTGTTTCATAAAAGGTTCTTTGTGGTGAAAAAGGTTCTTCAGATTATAAAAAGGTAAAAATGAAATGATACCTTTAAGAACCTTTAGGCACTTCCACACCGTCAGAACTAAATTTTTTTGTAGTTATGGGACTATTTACATGAAGTAGCTGCTTTTTATCAGGTTCGCACCACAAGAACAGGGAATGACTTTAGTTCAAGAATGCATTTTGATGGGTCTAAATTACCTCCTTTTTCACAGCAGGGTCTAAACTGCACACCACAAACTACAGTATTTGTCTTATGACTTTTTTGAGTCTAAGGTTAAAAATGTACATCAACAATTACCTAATAACACTTTCAATATGACTCTTTTCAACATATATTGCAAATACGTCCTCAACCTTTTTTTTTTTCAAATTTTTTACTACCAACCACTTCTGAGATAAATCCAAATCTTAAACTTGTTTGTTAGACCCTCTACCAACTCCTTTATTGAAAGCTTGTTTACCAGCCCTGTTGCTATTGATTGTTTAAATAGTTAATGCCTCACTTGTTTTATGGTTTTATGCCTCCATCCCTTGAATGTGCTATTATTACTTCAATACTTAAAAAGCCAGGGGCTGATCCGCTCAACTTTGATAATTTTCGTCCAATTTCAAATGTATCGTTTATCTCGAAAATACGTAAAAGTGTATTGAAATTCAAATTCATCGGTGATCAAACTCACATCTTTTGGGACTGTCCCAACATACATGGCTTCTGGAAGGATGTTAAGGGCATTTTGGAAGATCTATTAAAAGTGAACATTTCTTTGGACTCCCAAACGTTTTTACTGGATATCTTCCCAGACAATCTCTCTCAAGATCAAGCGTTTATTCTCCATTTCCTCTTAATGATGGCAAGGAAAATGATAACGATATGTTGGTTAAAGCCTGAACCACCTACCATTGTGCAATGGACACAAAAGATAAGACAAGTATATTTAATGGAACGGCTAACAGCACATGTGCAATTAAAAACCCCAGCCTTTGAAAGAAGATGGGATCCAGTTATTAACTTTCTGAAATAGGACATAAGCCTCTGCATTAAACCGTATATGTTTTTTGATTGTATATAAAGTATGAAGCCCAATTTCAGGACAATGTTAATATTTTGTTTTTGTTTGTCTTGTTTGTCTTTATTTTTATTATTTATTAAAAAAAATTTATTATTATTATTATTATTTTCTTCTTTCTCCTCTTTTCTCCCTTCCCTTTGTGTGTATTCACAATAAAGTAAAAAAAAAAAGAAATTCAAATTCATGAATACCTTTCTGATAATAATTTGTATGAAGAATTTCAGTCTGGCTTTTTTCCCATCATAGTACTGAGACTTCTCTTGTCAGAATAATCAATGATCTGTTGTTGGCAGCTGACTCTGGGCTTTTATCTATCTTTTTATCTATACTTGTCATTCTTGATTTGAGCGCTGCCTTTGATACTGTCTCACATAAGTTACTTCTTGTACTTCTATTGGCATTACTGGTATTTCCCTATCTTGGTTTAGGTTGTATCTTTCTGGGTGAACTTAGCATTTTCAATTAAAAAATTACAAACAAGAATATCCATAGTTTCCACTGGTGTTCCTCAGGGTTCTGTTTTGGGCCCGCTACTTTTTATAATTTATACTTCCTCTTATTTATATTTTATATTTTAGAAAACATGGTATTCATTTCCATTGTTATGTGGATGACACTCAGCTTTACCTGTTGGCCAAACCATCTGGTTCTTTAACTCCACCATCTCTGTCCAACTGTCTGGATGAAATTAAGGACTGGTTTTCAGCAAATTATTTAAAGTTAAATTCTAAGAAACATAGTTGTTTTTCCTTGTCTATTGACAATAGTGTAATCTGTCCATCTTCTCAGGTTAAAAGTTTGGGTGTTATCTTGAATAGCACATTGTCTTTTGAAACTCAAATTAATAATCACGTGGACTGCATATTTTTTATTTGCGTAATATAAACTGTCTCCATTCCTCCCTCTCAACCAATAGTACAGCAATTCTTATTCATGCTTTAGTCACTTCACATATTGACTATTTTAATGCACTTCTTCCTTCTAAATTACTACTTAACTCTTTCACCGCCAGCGTTTTTAAAAAAAGTTGCCAGCCAGCGCCAGCGTTTTTCATGATTTTCACCAAAGTTTAATGCCTTCCAGAAAATGTTCTTCTTTAAATATATAAACATACAATATACCAAATGAAAGAACAGACCCTCTGCTTTCAAACAAAAAAAAACGTTTCATCCTACCCTTAGTGGTTCTTTTGTAATCAGCTTTTGAATATGGGTAGGTTTCTGCAAAAACACCACATTTTGAGCAAAAAGCAGAGATAATTCCATTTTTGTGACGGACTTTTTATAGAGATCCCATTCAGAGCGATCTTTAAAACAGACACGGACATGCAGCCGCTTGCCATAGGGCAATACTTCCGGGTTTAAAAAGTTGCGGAAGGGCGCCACCTGGTGGATAATAGCGGTATTGCGGAAAGACGGAAAATCTCGTCATTGGCGGGGAAGCGTTTTCTCTTAAATGACGAGATATCTCGTTAAAGGCGGGGAAAGAGCTAAGATCTAGTTGGTTCAAAATTGGGCAGCTCGTGTTCTTTCTCGAATGCCCTCTACTGAGCACATCTTTTCAGTTCTCCAGCAATTGCACTGGGTTCTGGTAAAGAATCGAGTTGATTTTAAGATCTTGCTACTCACTTATAAGGCATTCATAATCATGCACATTATTATCGTATTATTATTATTGCTCTATCAACATGTTACAAGACATAAACAAACATACATAAACATGTTGTTTTCTCAGTGTCGGCGCCATTCATTGAATGGGAATGAAATCCCATTCAACATTAATGGTGATCTGAGGGGACGGCATAGATGCCGGTGAGGTGGCGAGGCCATCGGTATGAATATTATATAACTTCGGAGTCCCGACTAGCAGTGCGAATGCAACCAGGAAAATAGTACTGGGGAATATTTAGCACTTTGAAAAGTGTCCCAGTACTTATTCCTGTAATTGGTATCAGAACTAAATGGTCTAAAAGCGGCTTTGGACTGAATGGTTCTTTAAAGAATGAGCAAGGATTTTTCTATTGCATTGTACCCAAGAACCTTATTTTTTTATTTTTAAGAGTGTTTCAGGCCCAGTATTTATTTGCTCTGTGAAAGCCACTAGAACCTTATACAACCTGGATTACCAGTCTGACAAATAAGCTTTCAGGGCAAACCTCAGAACACCTTTAACTTCACTAAATAATCAGTACTCTGAAGAAATCAATGTCCTTTATCTTATGCTTAAAACCTAAATCAACTACTTTACATCACAATTATTCTACTGATAAACCAGCATCTTACGTACACCAGCACTCATGAACTGTACACTTTACACTTTGAATTTGTACATATAAACCCCTGCCTGCTGTTCTCACCAGATACCGTCGCAGGTGATGCTGAATGAGTACGTCTCATTTAAAACACACACACATACACACTACAGCACGCAACTAACCACAATACTTGCCTATATGCAGAAAGATTGATACACCAGTTGCTTAATCAACCAACAGCCGCAGGAATAGCAACTCTTGTGCATTAAAAAAACAGGCACGCACCCAGATGTTACATCAAACCCATTCGGGCTCAAAGAACAGCCATAATATTCCCAGGCGATGGTTACTATGTAAAGCTTGCTCAGACCCAGCCAACCATATGTAAAGCACCCTGCTCTCGATTGGTCAAAATGAGATGATGTACGTAAAGCTGATTGGTTGAGATGCATGCTTTACATTTTAACCCTATTTACTAAAGGGACGTAATCCATTAAATCCAGGTCAAGTGCACCTGCTCTATCTCAGATGGAGAGAAGACCACAAACTGAGATCTATCCACCGGCTGATGTTATTCCGGGTGGAGAAACTTCAGTCTTGTGATTAGGTTGAATCAAATAGGAGGTCTATTATTACAAACACAAATACGTCTGATTCATTTGAGAGCATGTAAGGTTGAATGAAATGTGAATAGGCTTTATAAAAGAAAACAAGCCCCTCCAAGCCTTATGATGGGGCAAATGCTGTTGCTATGGTGACCCGCAGGTTCACAGACTTTAAAAGGTTTTGACTGCTGCTGTTTTTTTTGCATTTATTGTGCACATTGTAAGATCATGAGTCTGTCACTCGTAAAAGAATGCATGTAACCCCAGCTTCATCATGTGCTTATTTGGATTAAAAAGCAGTTTTATAATCCTTCTCATTATTATAAAAGCTAAATCCTTGAACAACATTAAAAATAACTGCACTCAAGTAATATAAATCTGCTCTGTTGATATCACAGGTGACCACAGGTTTGAGAGAGGAACAATCGATATAACAAGATGTCTAATGTGAGGTAGGTGACATACTGTGAACTATGGTCTCAAATAATATGAGGATGAAGCATCAGTCTGGTACTCAAGATAAGTGTGTATGTTATTTTGAAAGATGAACAGATCATTAATAAATTGTGCACAACTCAACTGCAGATTACATAGCATAAATATGCAGTACATCACATACTATAAACCCTGAGCATCACACAGTATAATCTCGGAGCATCACATACATACATTAATCAGATCTGTTTAGACTGTAGGGACCTCTGGTGGTAAACATCAAAACTACAAATAAAAAATAAAAAGGGTAAAGGGCAACCTGAAATCATTCTGCCCATATTCATCATGTTCTTATGAATATAAATATCTCGGGTCATATTGCACAACATATAAAAATGCCACTATACCAAAGAAACATAAGAGCACAAATTATTTTGTAACGGAAAAACATTGCATAACCAAAAGTGATGTCTGTTCTGGTCTGGGATCAGATTTCTTAAACCTCCATGCAAATTTGCCATTTGCAGTGTTACAGTCACCACATTATCACAACATTTTTGGGAAAAATTCATGTGCCTGCAAACCATGTGACTGCTGTTTTCCTACCGTGACTGTAGCTGACACCCGGGCTGAGGGAGGGGCTTGAGAGCAGGTCTTTACTGGGTGTGTGCAGGCCCGCCTCCTTCCCACGCTGACTCATCCTTCCCGGGGTCAAAAGAGCTGCATCATCACTAGGCATCAGAGCAGCTATGGCAATATAAGATAGGAAAAAAGAGAATATTAAATCAATGAAGAACATCCACCACCAAGTTCACATGAACCACAAGATTAGGCTGTGCAGTGCGCCCTCTAGTGGCTAAACCATGCATAACAAACAACAAGAAGACAGTTCAGAGTATGATACTGCTTTATTTTCTTCACATAGGGTGAAATAACAAGAGTATGGCACCAAGTTTTAAATAATATCTTAAACCATTTCAATAAAACATTACAAGAAACAAGGTTCCTGCTCTTTTAAACAATCAATTTCCATCAGATTTCAGGTTTATTGAATAGACATTTTTACTCACAATTTCTATTCAATTATATCTTTCAAAGCTTTGTCTTTGTGTTTTTGCGCTGGAAACTCTGCATAAATTAACCTGATCTGTGTATGCATAAATGTTTTCAGATGAGAATAATAAATGCACAAATGAATATTCAAATGTCAACATTTGCACAAAACAATGCCTGGAAGATGTATGGGGCAAAACTAGTTTCTAGTAAATTTGTGTGTTTGTTTACAATTTGTCTAACATAATGTGATAAATCAAAGCAAGGAGATGTTAAACGGACAGATCTGAATCATTAATTAGAGAATCTTGCTTGAGATTCAATCTGAATATTTTACTCACACAACCACAGCAGATAAGCTAATAACTAATGAGACAATCAGCAAAGCAGACACGTTATTATTACAGAGAAACTACATCTCTGGTGTGAATGCTAATATCAGCAGAGCCAGTGTTACTTTACAAATCTGAAATGTGTTAATCACAGTCTTATACTACTGTATATATTTCCTTATTACATCTACACTTTTTCCTGTCTTTACATATGGGTATTTGTAGGTTTGCATAGCACACAAGCATAAAAGATTGTGTAGATAAATATGTTTCATTGTGTTAGCTTATGAAAGTGTTTGTCAGATATTAAAGCCATAATGAATGCTTTTATGCCGTCAGGCCAGAATCGATAAATGAGAAAAGAAAAACTAACAGCTGGTTATAGACAATGATGTAAAATTTTTGACAAGGATTATCTAGATTATAACTTGGGCCAAACGCAACCACTTCTCTGAATCTGATTTTATGGCTCTTTTTGACTTACAAGAGTAAAACATTTGTACTACATTCGCATTTCTAATCCGATGTTATGTCCAAGGTGACACACAGACAATAGGCTTGTTCGACTTCATGCGGCGCTGCAAGAACCGACAGCCAGATGACGTCAAAGTAACGTGAAAACAATTCTAGAAATCATACAAAGTGTAATTTGATGTCACTTTGATGTCATCCGCCTGTCAGTTCTAACGGTGCCGCATGAACAAGCCTGTTGTCTCAATGTAACAAAGTTGAGGGCATGTCACCTGTCACCTGGTCATGTCGTACTACTAATTTAATTGTTCATTGGTGTGTATGTGTGTGTACTGAACAAATGCATGCATTATATTGTATATACTGTGCAATATATACAGTATATGACCCAAAAAGATGATGTCATTATGAACACAGCCATATTCAAGCTTTTGATACCAAAGCACACCCTGACACATGGGGACAAAAGTAACAACCACACACCCCAGACAGACAGACACACCCCAGAAAATACAGATGGACAAACAGACAGAGACAGACAGACAGACAGACAGACAGACACACACACACACACACACACACAGAGACAGACACACAGCAGACAGAGAGACAGACAGGCAAACAGACACAAAGACACAGACGGACAGACAGACATACACACACCCCACACATACAGACACACACACACACACACACACACACACACACACACACACACACACACACACACACACACACACACACACACACACACACACACACACACCAGACACAGACAGAGAGACAGACAGACAGACAGACACGCACGGACACACCAGACAGACAGACAGACACACACACACACACACACGTAAATGTCAGCCTCTTACCTGGAGCAGCATGGTGTTCTCTGTTCTCTGCATGATGCTGTGCACACACAAACACACACACACACAAAATCACACAACACCACAGATAGACAGACAGAGACATCACACAACAGACAGACACAAACACACATCACAGACAGACAGACAGACAGACAGACATACACATCACAAACAGTCACACACACACACACACACACACACACAAACAGACACAAACACAAATGTCACAGACAGAGACACGAGCGCGTGTGCACACACACACACACACACACACACACACACACACACACAGACATCACATACAGAGGGTCCATCAGGCAGAGTTGATTTTAGTGTTGGTGGGACAGGTTGCCAGCAGACAGACAGACCGCATGAAGAGAAAACACAAGACAAACAGGGAAAAAAGAAATGCACCATTAGTTAACAACAACAGACACAATGACAGAAGCCACATAGGCAACTAAAAACCGACGAGAGCAAAAGAGTTAGATGATCCAAACACACAAACATAAGACAGCCCAGACAATGTGGATTAGCAAAGATTACAGTGACAGGGATGGCACTCTAACAAAGCCAAGACAATACAAAGCACTATAGTGATTGGCTGTGAGAGACTGTATCTGTGAATCTGATTGGTCTACAGATGTGTCAATCGCATGTTGAAACAAATACATTTTATTTAACCACTCTAACAACAGCTCGATCTAATAACACACATAAGGTTTGAAATCTTTCAGTGCTCCAGCCAACGTCTGTATATATATAATCCTACAAACATTTGTGTCTGGTCTCTATAAGATAAAAAATAAGTGGGATTTGTCAGGAAAAGCCTTTTATATTAGAAAACCCTGACTCAAAGGATATAAACTTTTAGCATTTAGCTTTCAAATAACATCACATTTGCTTGTTAAGTCTACAATAATGCACGCTAAGCATAAACACGAATGCAGTTTAATTACGTCAGTTTGTGTGAAGTTATGATAAATCTAATAAATAAATAATAACCTCTGTCAAAATGTAATAGTCCCGAAGATTGAAAAGGATTTGTGATGTTTGTGTACTTGTGATGGTATCAAAGCTGCGTTTAGCATTATTGGGATTAAATAAAAAAACTAAAACAAACATGTTCAACCCAATCAATCAAATAAGCCTCCTCCCCCTTTCAACAAATTGCATTCTGGGATAAAGTATACCCCCCCCCCAATTTTTTTATAACTGGGCAGTAATTGGGCATTTATTTATAGGGTGTCTGTCCACCATTTATCTCAACAGCAGTTAGTTAGTGTAAACCTTCCCTCTCCTGGTTAGCCTATCAGATTGTGTGGTTTATATAGTGTTATATAATTCCACTAAATGTCACTTTATTTCCTCTTATCCTCTGCTCCCAGCATCTGTGGTATTATTATTGTCCATATAGTTTCCTGTTAAACAACATTTTTTCCTGTTTCATGGTGGAAAATGTTTCAAAAAGTGTTCCTGGATTTAGATGGCATGAATTTACACCAATGTAAATAAATGCAAAATATGCTTAGGTCCACAGATGCGAGACCTACTACTAGTGTTGCAGGACATGACCCATAGTGAGAACATTTACTCATTTATTTATTTGTTCATTTTTACTCATTTATGACAAACCCCTGAAAACAGAAGCTTATTTACTCTAAGGACTGCTGGCAACAAATCAAAATTAAATACGGTGGGAGTTTCTGTTTACCGCGAACGACTCCCAGCCAATCGATTTACACGTCTGAGAAAGTGTGAATTGCAGTTTTTAATTAAAAATGAAACTTACATTATGTGCCATGTAACGCTATTGCTGCACTAACTGTCATTCAAGCAAATAGAAAAACAGGGCCTGTAGTTAAAAGCTTCTTAAATGGTAACTTAGTCTTAAGTGCTTAGAATTCATGAAATTTACTCCTACTTCAAACTTAATTATAAAAGCAAGTTATCAAATTTCTTCAAGCTGAGAATCACTCTTACTTTCTCTAAATTATTTAAGACAGCTGGAGAGGTCTCTCAAGTGGTTAGGAGGTGCCAGCAGAGGGTTGTGATAGCGATGATGAGACAAAGACGTGCGCAAATCCATGCACTCGAGAAGCGGCTGTCATTCATTCATAAAAAATACTTAATTAAAGTGTGTTTCAGCCACATGATATGCTTATTTTAGGTTACTAACAACCAAAGTTCATAAACTCTATCAAGGAATGCCAACATATCCGAACACAATCTTCCATCGCAAGGCACCATGGGAAAACAATGGTAAAACGAGTTAAATATTTCAAAGCAACTGCAAGTTAACAAAAAATAATAATGTAATAAAAAATATAATAATATTACAGTGAAATGCGGATTTAGGTTTTTTGTATGTAGCCTATTTGTATAATTTCTGCTATTATTATTACAAAAATGTTTAAAAAACAAAAACAAAATTACAGTTCATAATATAACAAATTTATTAACAAATATATGTAACATAAAACAAAATAAAACTGAATAAATGCAATTGGTTAACATGTTTATTATGCTTTGAATAAAAAAATAACTGCGTGCTGTCCAGGGGAAAGCCCTACATTCGCTTTATGAGCTCCAGTCAGTGATTGGTCCATGCCTGTGTTGTGGCACAGCAAAGTGTCATAAATCATCTCTACGACTTAGGGATGCTTAACAATTAATCGTGATTAATCGTTAGCAGAATAAAAGTTTTTATTTACATCATATATGTGTGTGAACTCTGTATAATAATTTTGTATAAATAAATGTACACACATGCATGTATATTTTAGAAATGTTTACATGTGTATATAAATTTGTATATTTATGTATAATTTATATTATATATAAATATACTTAATATATAAAAAAAATCTTAAAATTATACATGAATGTGTTCATATTTATATATATAATTTATTATACACAGTTTACACACATATGTGATGTAAACAAAAACTTTTATTCTGCTAACAATTAATCACGATTAATTGTTTAGCATCCCTATGCTTGATAACTAACTTTTAAGCGCAGCTTTGAGCCAAGCATGTTTTTTTTTAAGTCAATTCTTAGCAGTGTTATTTAAGTAATTCTCAGAAGCTTGATAAATACAGGCCTAGATGTTTACAGCAAATAAAGTAGGAATGTGTTTATATTGTGGATAAAATTTGAAGGAAAGAATTCATGAGGGGGCAGAACTGTTATCACAAGTAATGAAAAGACTTGGTTGCTTTTGGGGGGGGGGGGTATTTCCAAAACAGTGTATCTATAAATAGACCTGTGTTTCCTTCATTCTTAATTCTTGCCAAAACAGATATTTTTAAAACTGTAAATCATTGTGTGTATATATCAGGGTCTATCCATGCTTCGGTCTCTCAGCCAGGGCAAGGAAGATAGTTTTGAATCTTGTCGCTCTTTTTTTTTGTTTTTTTGGTCATGACTGCTTTTGACGCGCTAAATCTCCAAATTAAATATAAACACTGAATTGTAGCCAGGGTTTCCAAGGCAGGATCACCTTTCTTATTTTTTAGGTTTAGTTATCAACATTTTTTTTGTGTGATGTTCTGTAGATTGTGGCTTAACAACAGGGCTCCAGACTGCCCCCAAATGGTGGCATTTTGCCCCTAAAATTTGAGAGTGTGCCACTGAATTTTATATCCAGTCGCACATGTGCAACCAGTAAATTTGACCTTTCTTTCCAAAAGTGCACAATAAAATGTGACACTGAATTTGAAACAGCACATTGTACTTTCTGCATCTATCATTAAAGTATTTATTAGTAATACAGTGGAAATTAGTAGAAATGTGAATATTTGGTTAGCATGTTGATTTACGGTGTGTGCCCCTAAATTTTCTGGTTGCGCCCTTAAAATTTTCAGTTGGGGGCCACTGTGCTCCTAGTGAAAAAAGTTAGTCTGGAGCCCTGTACAATGTTATGAGGAATAATTAAACAAATGTTGCCTTACATTTTACCTTAAAACAGGGTCCGAAATTAACACCCGCCAAGCGCCAAATGCGGGTAGATTTTCTGTTTGGCGACTAAATTCAAAAGGCTATCCGCCACACTGGCGGGTGATTTTCATACCAAAATAGTAATGCAATATAATGTGTTTGCAGTAACTAATCTGGGGACGAGGTGAGCTAGCCACAGAACGTCTCTATGTGCCGAGTCTCAGAAACAACTCATTTGTCAAACAGAAAATGAAATGAATGTATAGGTGACAAAAAAAGGTGGTTTATTATTCTGGCCGGTAAAAATATTCTTGGCTGGTGGATTTTTTCCATCTACCAGTCCCCATGGCAGGTGAGCCAAAAAGTTAATTTCGGACCCTCCCTTCAAAATATAAATAAATGCATCATCAGTTTTGTCTTCGTTCATTAATTAAACAGAATTTATGCTAAATTTATTAATTTTTTATTAAATGTCATTAAACTGGTGCCCCCTGGCACCATCTCAGGACGCCCAGTTTAAGAACCACTGAACTAGATTATGTTCCTTTACGTTATGCACAGTAAATCAGTAAATTTATAGAAAACAGTAAATCATAAATAAAATGACTTTAGCTGGGATTTCAAATTCTGGGTCACATATTTACAATGTAAAATAAATTATCCGCGTGCCATCTTGCTCACGTGGTTAAACTGAATGCTAACCTTTGACTTGCCGTAGAGACAGCAAACCCAGAACAGGAGGAGCTATTCAGATGAGCCAAGAAGTTTGCATTTTAGTGTTACTAATATGCTGTGTTTATGTTATGTTAGCTCTCTACATTCATACGTCTCGAGACTAAGTTCAGTGGACCAGATGAAGGGTTATTGGCAACCTTTTTAGTCACTGTTCACGCTTTATGCTGTCTGCTTTTCTCATGAGCTTCAAGGTTTTGTTTACAGTAATTGCTTGTTTCAATAAAAAAGGCTCCAGACTTGTTTGCTTTACTTGGAAACTGACGGCAAACTGTGAAAAACATTGCATTGTTTCTTTTGTCGTGTTTTACCCAAGTCAATTTCTGTTTTAAGATGTTAAATAATTAAATTTTCGTTTGGCTTCGTAATTAGAGGGGACCTAATGTAACAACCAACACATGCAACAGTGTCCACAACAACCAGTAAGGTAGAAAAAACCTCATGACATTGCTGAGAAGTTAACATATTTTAGTGACCGAGGGTGAAGGTCTCTAGCATAGAAAAACCCACAAGCCCTCTCATGCGAAGAAAAGCACACAATGCGTGTGTTAATGTGAAACTGATGATGATAATAATAATTTAAAACTATAATGGGCAAACATGCAAACAATCAGCATGAAGGCCTGCTGTTGGCCATATGTCTGACTATCGCCCAACCCAACAGAACCTACTGTGTTTTAAGCAACAGTTAACCTTGAGTTTACAAGCTTTTCGAGTTAGGCAATGTTTCACATTAAATATATAACCCTGAAAGTGGTTTCAACACCATTTGTTTAATATTTAGCCCCAGCTGCCAACATTTGCTTAACCACCTTTCAAATTCACAGTCCTGTAATGACCCTAGGGGGAAAATAATGAGTGTTTGAAAAAATTTTGATGAGTCAAATCCTTCATGAATTGAATTCAGATTCAGTCACCAATGCAGAAGCTGCTGACAGCCAATATGTGATGGTATTAATGCACATAATCAGCCCTGTCATGAGTCTAATACTAAAAAAATTCAGTGTGGTCATGTTAAATGTATTGGCGCTAGGGATGCCACAATTCTCAATACATTATTGAACCGTTCGGTTCGACCCCCACGGTCCAATACGCGCAGGTGAATTGCGGTTTTTCGGTTTATCCATCCAAATCTGTCAGTTTTATATTCCCTGCACTTTTGTTAATGTGCGCATGTGCGTGATCTGCACGCTTATAAACGCCACAGCGAGTTGATATCCAGTCACTGTGCGCTAGCTGCGTTAAACTCTGCTTGAACTCTGCTTGCAATGCTGGTGTCAGATTTCATTCGCATGCACACACACCCAACAGAAGTACAACAACAAAAAGAAGCAGCACGACTGTCTTTTAAATCTGAGGTGTGGATTAATTATTTGCGCGTGTAGATTACATACAACATCAATGTAAAGATGCAAATTCGCGTCGGGCAATGCGAATGACGCAAATTGGGCTTGTTATTGATGCAAACGCGCGTTATTTGCCTCAAACACGTCTTCTGCGCAAGTTGAAAAAGTTTAACTCAAGAGGAGAATGCGCCTGATGCTAAAATAAATCCCACCAGTAATGTTGATTGAGGAACGCATTTTTGGTTTCTACACAGACAGCATGATGTTGAATTTAACAGTAGTGCAGTAAGGTATAGCCTTCATTTACAATGTAAAGTTTAATTTACTAAGTACTGGTATATAAATTGGCCAATTTATGTAATATAATGAATTCACATGTTCCCCAGTTTGAATAGGATATTATTTTTATATGTCTTTATTTAATTATATCTTATATTATTGTATCAGTACACTAGAAATATGTAAGATGATTTTTGCATTTACATAAAATAAAGAGAACTGCAATTAAAACCAGTATTTTTTTCTTCTTAACATCTCAATGTTCCTGTTACCTAAGCATAGAATAATTAAAAACACTTTAATAGGCCAAGGCATCAGAACCGAGACCGAACCGTAAACCGTGAACAAGAACCGAAATATGTATTGAACCGTGAACTAAGTGTATTGTTGCATCACAAATTGGCGCCAAAAAAAGTTAGTCATCATGTAGTTGCATTCTTGCTATTTGGATATATACATTTATGCATTTGGCAAATGTGTTTATCCAAAGCGACTTACACTGCATTTAAGGTATATATTTAATAAAAAGTATGTGTGTTCAATGGGAATTGAACCCTTCAGAAAATTGTTTTAGAATAATGAGCTATGACACTATTCATATTAACTAAACGTATCCTTTAAGAGAAATTATATATCACAGCCTGAAAAAGGATTGATGGATAAAGAGGTTACAGAGAGGTAAAGCGCGTGTATAGAGTATCAATCCATCAGTGGGATGCATTCAGCTCTACAGGGGATGAGATGAATTCGACTGGTGAAGGGGTATAAGATGGTTTGCTCCAGAGAAGGTATCTGTTTACATGTGGTCCTGCTTATTTAAAACACCCGTTGCAAACTATTTTTCCGCATCAAATGTTTTTTAAATCGTGTTCTTTTCGAGAGAAGAGCAATGTCATGGTCTAAACTGCTACTGCTGGGTTATGAAAATGTGAATGGAAAAACAAATTCATGCAGAAATGAGACCAGCTGATGGTTTGTTAGGATTTAGCAAGAACTTGTTTAATGATTGCACACGAGGGAGAGCTCAGGATATGAAAAATGCAGATGATGGTGACGTGTGAAAGAGAGAGCAAACACGACTTTAGGGCAGAGCGAAAGGAGCAGAAGTGATGTTTCTTCAACAAAGAAACTGCAATACAAACAAATACGTATGACTATGGAAAATAAACAAATGCAGTTTTGCATTTACCTCAGCTGGCGTGGGAATACTCAGCAGCTCAGTGTTTATAAAAACATTTATAAAGAAAAAAGATTTCTTTTCTAAAGAAAAATTTCAGCACAGAAGGCCAGCTCCCTAAAGCATAATGAAACATTCATGAAAAAGTTAGTGTCACTTGATCTTTTAACTTTCTGATGTTGTATTAACAGATGGTCTGTAGAACCGGGTTAACTGTGACATAATAAGACAGGGACTTTCCACAGCGAAGATGTCCTTATAATGACACAAACACATTGTAAATGGACGAAGGCCTGCTTTCTGAACAAAGTGATTATGCATCAGCCGACTGTCCGCTGGTAAATTACTTGCACAGATTAGCCAACAGCTGTTTCAGGTTTAGCGATGTCACAATACACTGACTCACATACACGCGCTTCCTTGCATGCAAACCTCTTTCTCAACTATATTCTGGTGTGTAAAGGTGCAAAATAACCAGCTTATCCAATTCATTTTTAAACTGTAAAAAATGATGCCAGGGTGCTGCGGCTGAATGCCAGGGCATTGGTAGTAAAAGGGTTGTGAACATCCCTCTAGTTCACTTCATGACTTTACGATATTCTTAGGCATGCTTTACATTACAAAATTAAAGCTCCCATAATCTAGAATACCTATAGAATAGTACTACATCCTTTATATCTCCAAAGATTCTTTAGTTTTATCAGATTTATAAAAGATAGATTGGCTCTAGCGATTCTTTCCGATAACGTACGAAAAAATTTGGAAAAAGGAGTCACAGGCTACGGGAGGAGCGAGCCATGCAACACTGTATACAAAACAACTTATGATTCACTACATGTTCGTGTCGTTTATATAATATCCACTGATTTCCAACATAACACAGAAGTCTTACTTACCGCATGCAACTTATGACCCGTTTGGGACTTTTCAACAAAATCCAGCCATCAAACACATACGTAAAACTCTGTGGCTACCCCAAATAAACAAACTATATCCATTGTTTCCATAAGGCTGGCTTATTTCTCCTTTCATCCAAAAAATAGATATAAAAAAATTGATGACTGACTTCTAGCATCCCCGCTGATTAGGGCTTTGCTAAAATATAGATAAATTTTTCCATGATAGTGTATCAATATTTCAGTCTCTACTATCGATATTTAAAAAAAAAAAAACATAAAATTCCCTCTGTGTGCATCAAACAACCTCCTCTTCCGCCGCTGAAGTTGTCGCTGTCCAGTTGTCTGTCATATACAGCCATTCAGCCAATGTCTCAGAAGTAAGCGGGAGTGAGAAAATGGCAGAAAAAAAAACACCTGCAGCTTTTCAAAGTTGACGTGTGGAAGCACTTCGGCTTTAAAAAAAAGTTAAAAAAAAGTTAGCTCTATTTTTTTGCATTTTTGATATAAAAAAGAAAAGAAAAGAAAAAAGTATTGCAATGTATCGCAACATGTAGCGTATTGTACAGTATCGCGACACACTGTAGCATGGGCCACGTATCGTGACATGTAGCGTATCATGAGGCCTTTGCCAATACCCAGCCCTACCGCTGATTGACGAGTGGGTGTGCTTTTCCGGGGGATGTGCCCATAAAAATAAATGATACGTTAATTATACGTCAGCTAGACCCGTATTCGAAAAAAACTTTCCGAAACTTGTACGAACCCTGTCGGAGTGCATTCGTCACTGAAATACTCCAACTGCTTTTTTGACACTTTGCCTATGTTTAGCATGAGGAAACAACTCTTAAACTGTGTTAATAAGTCAGAATGCATGAAATACCACTGACCCCCCCACTCCTAAATACTAGGGATGCAACATATTGGCTTATAATTGGCAGGGCTCAAAACTGCGACCATTTTATTTGCATATGCTCCTGAAATGTAATTGCTGCGACCTCTAAATATATGTGGGAGCGTTTGTGCGAATGCAAATGATTTGTTGTGGTGCGAACTGTTTTAATTTCTTTACATATACTGTGAAATAATAAGCTAACTTTTTTATAGAGACCAATGAGACTTTACACTGTGTCATGCTCATGCTCCTCAATTTTTGCTGGTGCTCCTAACTTTTAAATTGGGAGCGCCAGTGCTATCTGCCAAAAAGTTAATTTTGAGCCCTGATTGGTATCGGCTAATAAAAGCAATTGGACATCGTCTGATGAACAGGGCCGATTATATTCTGGCAATTAAAAGGGGCAGAAAAACGCACTTTGTACGCTCTGTACTTGTAAAACAAGGAACAAAAAGCAAAACTGTCGGTATCTATCATTAGACGTCATTCTAAGTAATTGGATACCGGTATCACCACAGAAATTTTATATTGGTTCATCCCTATTTAATACTTAGTCTTAGAAGTTTATTTAAATTCCCAATCATACGATAAGCAATAGTAATGATTCCTGACCTACAAACACACTAACACATCTATAATGTGGCCACCACCCCCACAGGTATAATAAGATCCTATACAACACACCACCTAACAGCACAAGAGACTCAATGCTCCCTCCCCACCCATCATTCATCGATCTGGATTTATAAGAAAGAAACAGAGAGAAATGGAGAAATATCCTACCGCTCGTGTGCTGCTGGTCAGTGTAGCAGAACTGTCTGTGACACTGAAAACACACACAGAGAGAGCGTGCAGGAAAGCACAGATCTTTCCTTTCACACTCACACAGTACTAGAATAACTCTCTCTCTCTCTCTCTCTCTCTCTCTCTCTCTCTCTCTCTCTCTCTCTCTCTTTAGATGATCTCTCTGTTTGCTCCTCTCTTTCTCACTGTGTTCTTATAGCTGGTCAACCGGTAAACTTTACTGAGACTGTGAGACACTCATGCTACAGTTCACTCAACCCAAAAACCACCTCATATTCATAATCTTCATATTTGAATTTACAGTGTTATCAAAAGTGCTATAAAAGTCAAGAACCACGTCAACATCTTGATATTAACCATCAACCCTTCCATGATCCATTCATCACTCATTTACCTTTCTGTAAACAAAAGATGGAAATAAACAATGCACAAAGCATAAAAAAGTGTTCAATGAATGTAGATATAAATACTTCAAATAAAAGCACTGCATTTCCTACATTAAATAAACAGATGCATACTCGAATGGCATACTGGTGAAACCAAACGCCGACATTTTAACACTGTAATGAGCCAAACCAAAGGCATCTAGAATGTATTTGTGAAATTCTGTGGTCCTTGAAATCTCTGAAACATGAGTTTGAATACTAACTTACAAACCAAATGCATATGAAACACTAATTGCTTAACATATACATGAGATGTTTAAGGGAGGTCACATTAAATGAAAGTACGTTCCTAAGCCAGATACAAAACTAAATCAAACATTTCCCATCACAACATTTGTATCCGTTTTAGCTCTCTGTACCATACTTAGTAGAGACATCCTGTTCATGGCCACATGGTAAACATCAGCTGTCAGATACTAATCTGTGTTGTCTACCCACCTCCAAATACAGGAAACAGTGTCAGAGGTTTCCTGTCAAAATAACTTTATATCTCTTTCCTCCAACCGTAAAATTATCTTCTTATAAGTACTGTACGTACATAAACACAGAGGAGTTGCTGGGGTCAATCTGATGCCAAATTCTACCATTACAGTTAAAGATTAAGACTCTCATCACTCTTCAAATGACTTTATCAGCTTGAACAGCCGTTCATCACTCTTCAAATGACTTTTTCCGCTTGAACAGCCACAACACGGATGGTTTTAAACATATTTACATTACAAATCTTTTTGTGAGGTTTAAGTGTTGAGTTATAACCTGATAACAGACATCTATGATGAATGGCACAGCGTTATGGCCTTTTCTTTATGGACAGAATTTCCCCCAAAGCAATATCATCATTGTTTACACAAATCAAAGGTACTACAAATATTATATGCAACTGAATAAGAAAAAAAAGTACTTCAGAAGTACCAAAAGAAATGTGGACCACTTCTCATGTGCGCTGATCTCTGAGCTCCACTAAATTATGGTGGTGCATCGTGGGACAGACTATGACGCATGAAGTCTCGACTCTCTGGTCAGGGTTTATGGATTTATAGAGCAAACTTCATAAACTACAGTATATGTACTGCGTATATTGTCACATTACTACACCTCCTCTGTCCCCATCTCTTCATTCGGATGACTCACACAGGAAGGGTGTGAGGTGAATTCATTCTCTGGGAGCAGTATTACCATCAGTCAATTTGTATTTCTAAACTGATTTAGGCATCATGGATGAGAAATTACAGTTTTAGAGAGTATGCTGAAGAAAAGTGTATGATAACTGCCCTCAGATTTCTTCACAGAATAAGGGCAAATTAAAATGGACCTCAACGACATAAAAAATGAAGCAATTTTCAGGACAGTTAAGAAGAAGTATACTGTAACATTATCTAATTTAAATTCATAACATGGATGTGAATTAAATGGCTGTTTTTGTTTAGATTTTTAGCTTAATGATACAAATATTACATATATAGATGTGTTGCAGATGTAGGGGGAGCCGTTGAGACATTTAGAAGGCAAATAACCCAATGCAGATGCTTCTTTGAATAAAGGGTGTACAGTGATACAATGACATGCCAACCAACCACAGCTAACTATAGGCCAAAGAGAGTCTGGCATACAGCGACATCTTTCAACAACTCTGAAGAGCCACAGATTTTATATCACTGTAACTACTAACCTTTTAAAAAAAGCTTTATTTTTTTCTGACGTATAGGTGAAGAAATTGGAACTGATAGAGAATAGATCCGGCAAAAATAAAGCATGATTTTCTGAAATAAAACAAACACAAACACCCACCCATAGCTTTTTCTGTAAACGCCTTTATTGAAGGTAAACACTTGTCAATGCCTAACAAGTCTGCCTCAACAGCTCGATATCTGAATCTAAATAAAGAGAGAGGGTGTTTGTTTGTTTGTTTGTTTGTTTGTTTGTGTGCTGAATAACACCTGAGGTTTTGCTCCCAGACTGTGTGTATATGTGAATGAGATGACTCACTTCACTGAAAAATGTACACTAGGAAACGATCAACGCAAACGTTTGATATATAAATGATATAATAAAATGTTTAGAAAAGGGTGACGGTCGTATTTTATCCCAACTTGAAAAGATAATATATATATATATATATATATATATATATATATATATATATATATATATATGTGTATGTATGTATGTATGTATGTATGTATGTATGTATATATATATATATATATATATATATATATATATATATATATATATATATATATATATATATATATATATATATATATATATATATATATATATATATATATATATATATATATATACATACACTCTAAAAAACAAACGGTGCTATATAGCACCAAAACAATTGCTTTGGATCGTAACGATAGAAGAACCATTTTTAGTGCCATATAGCACCGGTGAAGAACCAGTGAAGCACCAGTGAAGCACCTGTGTAGAACCATATAGTGCTATGTAGAACCATATGTGGTGCTATATGGCCCCTATATGGTTCTACACTGGTGCTTCACTGGTGCTTCACTGGTGCTTCACTGGTGCTTCACTGGTTCTTCACCGGTGCTATATGGCACTAAATGGTTCTTCTATCGTTACGATCCAAAGCAATTGTTTTGGTGCTATATAGCACCGTTTGTTTTTTTAGAGTGTATACACATACATGTTTTGTCGCATTTTGGCAGGACTTCCATTGCTAGAGCGGCCATATGGCCAGTGCCATCTCCCCCATTCAAAGGAATAGCAGTGATGCATGTTGGGATAAATATTTTATATTTTTTATATCTTAAAAATATCTAAATTAACATTACTGTAGTGCATCCAAGCATTTCACCTTTGCATAATTTTTTTTCTATTTTAAAGGGGACTTTTCACAAGACTTTTTTGAGATGTCATTTTTGAAGTATTTGGTGTCCCCAGAGAGTGTATGTGAAGTTCTAGCTCAAAATACCATATAGATAAATTATTATAACATATAAAATGCCCACTTTGTAGGTGTGAGTAAAAATATGCTGTTTCACTGTAAATGCAAATGAGCTGATCTCTGCACTAAATGGCAGCGCTGTGGTTAGATAGTGCAGATTAAGGGGCACTATTATCCTATTCTGACATCACAAGGGGAGCCAAATTTCAATGACCTTTTTTCACATGCTTGCAGAGAATGGTTTACCAGAACTAAGTTACTGGGTTGGTCTTTTTCACATTTTCTAGGTTAAAAGAAGCACTAGAGAGCCAATTATAGCACTTAAACATCAAAAAAGTCAGATTTTCATGTATGTCCCCCCATTATTCTTTAAGTAGAATAACTTGCAGTATAAAAATACTACCATTCACATAACTATAATGAGTCATGTAAAGCTTAATTGTCTTAAAAAGCAGATGTCATTTTTGTCAAATGTAACTCATTTTTCTCTTTGATTTTGGTGTTTGTTTGCACTCACCAGAGCTCTCTCAGGATCACCCTGAGACTCGGCACAAGGCTCCATGTTCGTAGAGACCGCCGGTCAATGCTGTCCAGAGCTCCGCATGTCTGTGGAGATACAAACACATTTACAATCAGTGTTAACATACAATAAACTTACAGGTCTGTTTAAAATTATATTTACTTTTTCTACTGAATCACTATTAAAAAGGCAGAAAAACATAGGCAGGAAATGTTTAATCATTCATTACTGGGATAGTCAACTATTTGTAGCACATGACCCCCCCCCCCCCCCAAAAAAAAAAAAACAAAACACAATAATAGGCACAAAAATACAATCTGTACAGATTACTTTTCAGACATTCACCACATACAAAGTGGAAAAAACGAGTCTGCTTGAGGACATCTACTTTCTTCTCTACTAAGTGCCTCAAACAAGTTATGCAAGGCCGACCATACTGATCATACCAAAGATGCTGGAGATGTCAGCACGCTCCTGCAAATATTGTGCCATATATCTCTGACAGTGGCTATGTTACATGCACAACATTTTTTCAATCCTACCGAAATCAATACGATTGAAGGTTACGACATAATGTTTACATGCACCCATTGCAATCTGATTTAAATGTTCGTTTACATGTACATTTTATATAATCCAAACCGAATGTCTGCGCAAGCGCACAGCCAGGGTTGTCAGCTTCGTGTATCAAAACCATCCAAATGGATATTTAAAACTAGCCCAAAAGAATCCCAATGACTGTCCACAGCCCAAATATCAATAACTAATCAACTAAATCATTAAATCTTTAACCCACAGAAAAAAACAACTGGTGGAGACAGTTTAAACAGTAGCCCAAAACTAAACTTAAAAAGCAGATGACTTGGCAACGCCACCCAGCGCACTGGATAAATTTGGATAAATGTACAAAACTGAGTTGGATAAAGTTGTTCTTATAAAGTTTTCAGATATAGGCAATCAAAACACATTTTTCAAAAGGCATGACGCCATTTTTATTGCTTTATGTAGCCTAATGTCATGAAAATACACATGAACGCTGCAGAGTGTCAGTGTACAGCACTTGACCCCCTTGCTATTGCATGTTTCTGTGACAGGAATTATACAATGAGACGTAAATATGAGCTAAATACAAGACGTGAACTTGAGCACAATTGTTCTGCAAAAGGTATTTTTGCATCCGACTGAGAAAATACTATGATTCACACCCTTATAAAACGTACTCAATACGATCCAAATTTGCATCCGATTGACCTCAATCGTATTGATTAATGTGTTTACATGAAGGCTTTTCAATACGATTGAGCCAGCAATACGATTACAAACCGATTATTTGGTTGCATGTAAACGTACCTAGTAAGTGTTCTGCAAGTGTACCTTAAAGGCTCTCTAAGTGAATTCACACGTTTTAGGCCATAAAAATTTTTTGGGTACATACAGCAAACATCTCCTCTCTATGTGCTAGCTGCCTGTCCCCTGAACACCCTTAAAAAAACACAGTCTCTGTAGACAGCACAGGCTCCACAAATGGCAACAAAAACAAAGTGGCGCAGCCTACAACCACGAAACATAACAAACATGTTCCAGCCAAAAAACAACAAGAAGGATTTTGGGGTGGGGTTTGGGGGGGTTAGTGCGTGTGAGGAAGCACGGAAGGGAGAGGGAGGGGCAAGGGGGAGAGTGAGAGAGAGGGAGGAGTTAGCTACGCTCCCTTTGTTTGACAACAGTTTGAACGTCAACAAGAAGTGACGTCACACAGATTCGCTTAGAGGCCCTTTAAGAACAAACTATACATCCATCATGCCATAAAATATACATATTATTTGTAATTCACATGCGCCATAAATGCAAAGCAAGTTTCCTCTATTCCATCACATATTTAAATGCAAGTGTACAAAACTGCCGCAGACAATTACCAACACATTTGTCATTCAGGATAATATCTGTGCCGTTTTGACACACACGCATTCATTTGGAGCTCGAAGATTAACATCAGCTTCAGATAATTCATTTCTGTGCTCAATTTTTGTCTCCATCAAGCAGCCCACATTCAGCGAGTATAAATAAACGCCATAAGAGTCCTCAGATGCCACACAAACCTTGATTTATTGCATCACCCGATGAATGCTCAGACCAAATGCTCACTGAAGGAAACTTCTGATCTAAAATTAACCAAGTAGGTCATGAAGTGGAAAGAAAACAGAGAAAGTAAAGATGGTCCAGGAGACTTTACAAGCTGTGAAATAGCAGTGTATAACAGCGTGGCGTGACATGGGCTCGATTTACTGCCCTAATCTCTTCTTGCCCTTTTAATGAGTATACGCACAACCGGCGCAACGTCATAGACCGTGGTTCACGCCCACTTTTGGGGGAATTACTCAACATGTTTAATATGAATGATTTCTTCAGTTATTTACGCCTGCCAGGTGTGTACTACGAACGTTGCTTTGATCCGCTATTTTGTATGGAAGTCAATGGGAAGTCTAGTTTGTTTCCCCCCAAAAAGGGGCGGTGACGAAATTTACAGTCAAGTTCCCGGATGTGCCGGTAGTCCGTATACAGTGTTTTACCTATACTGTATTTTTAATTGCAAGCTGTTACTAATGCTAATACTTAGGGTTCAAAGAATTAAGTAAGACCCATCATCACTGTTTCTGCTGCAGACATGAAGTAAAGCTCGTATTATCTGGCTTGTTAAAGACAAGTGTACAACTACTTATCAGCACACTTGTGGGCTTCCAGTATCTCAATGCAGACCAGAGAGTGAAACGGTTGTGGTGTCACAGCTGGCTGACTAGTCAACACAGCATGTGTGTGACTTCTAGAGAGACTCTGTCAGTAAAACACACCCAGACACAAAACATTTAATTATGTTTCTAGTCAAATATGGTCAATAAAGCCAAAGGTTCCTGAATGTAAATAAGAACTGCCTGGAAAAGATCCTTATCTTACAGTTAATGCTGTAGATTCTACATACAGTTATGTAAATACATTTATACTAAGAATTATAATTCAGTCATTTTTATTTGGAGTTTTTTCTCTTTAAAGCATGCCTGTTTCCTGCCTTAATTCATGCTAATAGCATGTTCTTGATTGGTGTGGCATCATAATGTTTGGTGTGGCATGTACGCTCATTTCTTAACTGCTCGTATTGCTGTAAAAAGAAACATATATATTTATGTAAATGGAAAGTTTTTATGGGTAGTTGATAGGGATGTGACGATAATTTGCGATACACACTAATAATACCTAGAAACTATATCAATTCTGAGTCACAGAGGCCATACTATTCACAGCTCTTTCATGTACTACGGCTTTTTGATCAGTAAGAAGTCCTTACCAATCTAAAATCATTTAGTCTTTTATAAAATGCATTTGAAAAAGCAACACTTGTTAAACATAATCTTACATATTCTTTATTATCATGAAAATATGTAAAAAGCTTTGAAGAAATATAAATTTGCTAATATAAAAATAAATATAATATAAATATGCTGATATATTTCCTGGAGCTGCCTGTGTAATGGTACTTCTTCTGCAGCGCATATTGAGTTTTTGCACGAGAGCATTTGGATGTAACGCCATTTTACCATAAGTAATATGCTGCGTCCGAAACCGCCTACTACATACTATATAGTACGCGAAAAGCAGTAGGCGAGGCGAGTAGTATGTCCGAATACATAGTATTCGAAAAACAGTATGCGAAAAGTTCCCGGATGACCTACTACTTCCGGTTAGATTTTGCAGTGTGCATACGATGGACGCTTCACTATCCCATGATGCCCCGGACGAGGAGTTATCCAAAGAAGAAGAAGAGGCACGCGGCTGTTTTCGCGCTGAAATGACATGACGTGATGACGACGTATGTCACGTGATGTAGCAACATGGCGGATGTAGTACGTCCGAATCTCATTCATACTACCAGGATTCATACTATACAGTACCTACCGTTTTAACGCCAAGTAAGTAGGTACTTCATCTAATTCAGTACCTACTATACAGTATGCGGTTTCGGACGCAGCCATAGGCTTTATGCCCAGCTGCACTACTTCCTGAACTTCAGCCAGCTCCTTGTTTCCTGTCTGCCTTTATTGGACAAACTGATTAATCCAGGTGTGTCTGATTATTGTTGTTGTGACTACTGAGGTCAGGCACACCTGGATTGATCAGTTTGTTTGTGAGTACTGAGGTCAGGCACACCTGGATTAATTAGTTTGTCCAATAATGACAGACAGGAAACAAGAAGCTGGCTGAAGTTCAGGAAGTAGTGCAGCTGGGCATAACATAAAGCCTATTGAGAAGCATAGCAAGCACAACTGCAGGATGGATCGTTACCCCCGTAATAGTTGAGGTATGTAACTGCGAGTGAAAAGTTGGTCACAAAAAACATATATATTTTTATAGACTGAAAAGCAAATTTTTGTATGCCATTTTTATGTATTTTTACATTTTAATGTCAATACATGTTATTTTGTGACAAAAAAAGGATGGTTTTCCTTTTACAGTATACACAATAAACCAGTAATGCTCATTAAAGTAGAAAACATTTTTTTTACTTAAAAAACAGCATTTTATTACTCTATATGCAATTACAGTACTGTAAATATAAAATTACAGTAGGGGTGCGCAAGGCACAAACAAACGCAGGGTTAGTTGTAACACGGAGCGTTTACATTGTTGCACAGGTTTGAAGTATTTGTTTTTCCGGTATTGTTTTCATGCTGCCAAAAGATGATCTCCCACAAATTAATGTAAAGTTTTAATGTTTTTCCATAGAGTTATTGATGAAAGAGTGTTTTGGTGGCTTGTAAGTAAATTTTTTTATCATATGTTTTTTTTTGGTTTCTGAGTTGGGTGTGCAAGATAACACAACCAATGTTATGTCATCCTAATCAGTGTCTTGTTGACTAAAACATAGCATCATTTTGAAATATGTCTGCAGCTCTTAGCAACTTTTTTGGTAAGCTTGAAAAAAATTTCACACAGCGGGGTTGTTACAACTAGCTGTTTTACAACTAAACCCTCAGCACTAACCATATGAAAACAACTAACGTTAGCATAATTCTTGCCGTTGCTTTAAATAGGCTACACACTAATGATTTCTGCCTACCAACAAAATAAATGTGCCTGTCTTTTTCAAAATTGTGTGTCAAAATTTGTATATCTTTAATATTGATTCAATAAGGTCATGTCAAAGATTAAATAATAATGATAATGAAATGAATGGCTAAAATCAGACTTTGATTTTCATTATCTCAGAAATTGATTTTTAGACTTTAGTATTTAGACAAAATAGTATTGAAATATTTGACTGCAAACTTAATTTTTAGCAAGTTTTACAACTAACCCCCTGCTTGTTACAATTAACCCAGACCTATGGGGTAAATTGTAGCGTTTGCACTTCTGTCATGTTAGGTGTAATTGTCCAAGAATGGTAAGTAATAGAAACAAACTTCAAATGGTCATTTGTATCAGAGATGTGTGTCGCTTGTGTAAAATAATTACTCAAACTCAAATATTATTTAACGATTGAGCCAAAACAAAAATGTGTTAGGTTGTGCCCCGCTCTGCCCTATAGACTTTTACTGTGATTAATTTTACATTAAGTTTACTGTAAAGTAGACAACATTTTACTTTCCAATTGCTTCCAGCAAGTTGCTCTAGATTTCACAGTATTCTTTTTACACTGTACACACAATACACAGTCAACAGTTCAAGGCCCATTATTAAGGAACTTCAATACATCCAGTGAAACAGAAAGCAGGTGCGGATGAGAGGCTGTGGTTTAATTTTAGGTGTTTATGGTGTTACTTCTTTAGAAACTGTTCTATAAGCTCACTTCCTCCTACTGACGTATAATTACCTATGCAAAAAACAGTTTAGTCTTGATGTCCTTCCAAACTGTGATCTGTGACATCATTATAGTAAAAACTAAAAATTCAGTATGATCAGTTAAAGTGAATTTAAGAGGCTTCCCTTATAGTACTGTAACAATATCAAACACACGTCTTGAGAGATCACTGAAAGCAACATCTGTGAGCAAACACAGATCAGTGTGGTTCTTCAGAAACACACATTCAACCAATCGCAGCAACAACAGCACATTTACAAATTCATTTATGTTGCTTTATTTTTTCATTCAACCGGCATGACCCACTTTCTCTTAAGCTGGAGGCTGTCTTCTTCAACACCTTCTCCAGAGACTGTTGTGTTGAGTCCGAACAAAGCAGCTGAATGGAGTTTAGTTTACCCTGCTGTCAAACGTCTGGGTAAAAGTCTGAAACAAAAATGCCTTTTAATTGACTATGTGCTTGTGAAAGGCATGTTTTCAGCTGCAGGTGGATGCCTGCTGATTTTAATGTCTGTTCTGTTCCTTAGCATTTCTATCGTATAGAGAAAGAATTGTTGTGTCCGGTGTCACATGCTTCTTGAATTTCTGTGACATTCAGGCATAATTGTGCCTGTGTGTTTGTCTGTTTGGCAGATAATGTGGTCTGCTCCAGTAAAAATATAGCACAATCTTTTCACACTTCTTCTCCAAACTTCCGACCAGACACTAAACAAAACAGCTCATATATCATCTACTGTTTTGTATTAAGTCATGTAATCACACTGGATGCATAAATACATGCAATATTTCTTTAATGTGTATATTTATTTAATAACACCACCTTCATACTTACAGATAGATAGACAGACAGATATACAGACAGACAGAAAGTTAGACAGATGGATGGATGGAAAAAAAATAGACAGATATACACAGAGAGACGGATAGACAGATAGACAGACAGACAGACACACACACACAGACAGGAAGATAGACAAATGGACAGATAGACAAGATAGATAGAAACAGAAAAATGGATAGACAAACAGATAAATGGCCAAAAAAGACAGACAGATGGGCAAACATATAGACAAATGGGTGGACAAACAGTCTGAAAGATAGACGGATGAATGGACAGATGGATAGATAGATGGATGGATAAATGGATAGATGGATGGATAGACAGACGGATAGTCGGGCAGAAAAACAGACAGATGGATAGATAGACAGAATGATGGGTGGATAGATGGATGGATACATGGGATGGACAGACAGATAAATGGATAGACACACAAACAGACAGACAGACAGACAGATAGTTAGATAGACAGATACAAAGACAGATGGACAAACAGATAAATGGATAGACAGACAGATAGACGACAAGAAAGACAAACATATGGCCAGACATATAGATGAACAGGTGGACAAACAGTCTGAAAGATAGACGGGTGGATGGATAGACAGATGGATGGATGGATAGATGGATGGATAGACAGATGGATAGATGGATAGACGGATGGATGGATAGACGGATAAATGCATGAATAGACAGATAAATGGATAGACACACAAACAGACAGACGGACTGATAGTTAGATAGACAGATACAAAGACAGATGGATGGACAAACAGATAAATGGATAGACAGACAGATAGACGACAAGAAAGACACACAAATGGCCAGACATATAGATGAACAGGTGGACAAACAGTCTGAAAGATAGACGGGTGGATGGATAGACAGATGGATTGATGGATAGATGGATGGATAGACAGATGGATGGATAGACGGATAGATGGATAGACAGATGGATGGATAGACAGATAAATGGATGGATAGACAGATAAATGGATATACACATAAACAGACAGACAGACTGATAGTTAGATAGACCGATACAAAGACAGATGGATGGATAAACAGATAAATGGATAGACAGACGACAAGAAAAATTTTAACACATTATATCGACGATAAACATTTTTAGCTCTATCGTCCAGCCCTATGAACAGGTGGACACACAGACAGGCGAACAGACAGACGGATGGGCAGACAGATATACAGACAGATGAATGGATGGATTGATGGATGGATTGATAGATGGATAGATTGACAGATGGACGGACAGTAGGGGTGGCATGGTACATGAAAAAACATCAGAGCTGTTTGGTTTGCTTGTCTCGGTTCGGAGGGTGTGTGTTTTGCACGTTTCGACGCATGCGCAATGCACTGTGTTTAAATGTGTTGCTAATGTGTGCATTTGATGTTATTATTTAAGGTACTGTTCATTAAAACAGGTTCATACATCTCAGGGCTCCATGTTAATGTTCATTTAATGCAGGGGTGTCCAATACGACCAGTGGATCGCACATGCAATGCCGGTAGATCGCACATAAGTTAATAACTGTGTATGCTGCTCCACATCTCCACGAGCTTTGGAAAACAAAGCGCCAAATTGGCATTATGGTCTTGGAAACAAGTCTTTTGAGGTGCTGCGCATTTCTTCATAAGTGTGTTTTTATAAACCTTATGCCTGCCCGCTGCAGCGGAGTCGTCTAACTTCCGAAATTTGGAGGAGTTGATCCACACGCACGGTGTATGTGCGCGCGATCGATCGACCGACCGAACGAGAGAGAGAGAGAGAGATGCTTTTGATCATGTTTAGGCCTGGGGCGGTAACCGAATTACCGCCATACCGCGGTCACGTGACCCATGCCGCGGGTCTGAGCTCCTTACCGTCATAACCGCAAAAAAAAAAATAACACTTGAAACATTGGCTTGCACTTGTGTGTATATGTGGGGAAGTTATACATGCAGCTTGTTAACTGAACATTAACCTGATATGATTTTTAATATTAATTTGTCATTCAGCCGCAACAGATCAACAACAGAATCAGGTTTCATACATTATTAAATTGTCACGCAACATAGAGCACGCGATCAGTCCGAGGATTGACATCCAAAGAGGTTAGATTGTCTCTTTTTCATCTAGCCTATACCACAGTGGCCATTTCTAAAGCAGGACACATTTCAAAAAGTTTTGCTTTTGCGTCTTTCTCCGTTTGTGGAAAAAAGACAGATGTTTATGGTAGGACAGACGCGGACTGCCCGGGCGCGCGCGAGACAGACGCGGACTGCCCGGGCAGCTTCAAAGCTATACTCAGGCACGGACACATATGCAGTACAAATGAGTTCTCATACAAATGGTTACTTTACCAGACCGTCAGGGCAGCAATAATTTGCGTCATTTACATGCCATTCATAAATTAAGGATAGAAAGGTGGCGAAATGTCTGTAGGCACGTTTAGACACGTGCAATGCGTTAACATTTTTTTTTTAAACTGATAATATTAATTGTTCATGTTGTTGAATGTTGAAATTAAAGAAATGTGGAAGGAAATAATATTCACTTTACATGTTCCTTATGTAATTTGCACATGTTTTGTATTGAAGATAAATAAATCATGCATGTTATTTAACTGGTTGTCTTGCGAATAAACCGCAAAACCGCGGGAATTTGTTGATTACCGACCGCGGTAAGAAAAAATCCAAACCGCCCCAGCCCTAATCATGTTGTCATTTTCTAGTTTATTTCATCAAAACCGCATCTCCGCTATTCCGCTATAAAGAGTACTCGGCATGTACTCAATGATTTTTTTTAACTCCTCAAAAAGAATGGAGTAATGGTGACAGCCCTAAATTCAACGTAGATATATATGCAATATAGTCCTTACACGCATTTAAAGTGTTATTAAAAAATGTATCCGTGTTTTGTTAAAAAATGTTTTTTAGCAGGTAGGTCTTGTCGGCTTTATCATTTTAAAAGTAGATTAGATTGCCACACAAAAAAGTCTGGACACCCCTGATTTAATGTTTATGCTTAAAAAAGTGCATATAGCTGTTAATTGTATTTGTTGTTTGCTGATTTTTAAAAATAAAACTTGTTAAAATGTTTTCAGTGTGTGTATCAGTTCTTTTTGAACATTTCCATCTCATTTTAAGAAAACCATGATAATATTGATAACCGTGATAACTTTGGTCACTATAATCATGATATGAAATTTTCTAACCGTCCCATCCCTACACACCGGCAAGCGAAATGGGGTCTCACACACTCAAGGCGCACTACCGCCCACTCCGCGTTGACGTCATTTTGCCGTTTTTGCCAAGTAAATTAAGCATGTCAATAATGTCTTTTATCTTGCTGTTTAAAAAAATCTCACCTAGCTTTCCTCAGAGATGGTCCCAATAAAGTGCTTAAAGTCAAGTCAAATTCAGTTTGTGCATGATAACATGATATACCAATTTTGTTAATACCAGGGCTGCACGATTTGGGTAATTTTTCCCATTGCGGTTATTGATGCTAATATTGCGGTGTGCCGTTGCAATTATAATAAATGGTATCATGAGTCAACTTGATGGGTTTTAAGGAAAATCCACACACAGTTTAAGGATAATGCTAAAATGTGTATTTGTAAAACTAGAAATGTTTTCGTATTGCCAGGTGATGTAGCAACTGCTCAGTGTCAGTAATCCTAACTCCAAAATACCGCCATACAACAGACATATATTTTTTAGCTACCAGATCACTGTCAATCTCCTCTGCATCCATCTTCGCTCAGGTATTTCCGCGCTGCGCACACACAAGTGACGACGCACGCCACACACGTGCATGCCACACGTGCACTACCTTTTTTGTTCGTTTTTCTTTCTTTTTTTAAACAGAAAGGAAAATCATCAAACTGTTATCAGAAAGTTTGTGTTAACAAGTCCACACATTTATTTATTTAATATAATTGCAACATTTTGCTGTCATATAATCGCACAGGCTGACCATCGTGATTGCGATTAATTGTGCAGGACTAGTTAATACTGTATCCTAAATTGTGTATAATTAAAGGAACAGTATGTAGGATTGTGGCCAAAACTGGTACTGCAACCACAAAACTTGTGGCCAAAACTGGTACTACAATGACACAACTGGTGGCCAATACACAAAATGACAACATAAACATCAGTTGAGGGCTGCAACTCCACTTTAAAATGACAATATCCTGGCCAGACCACTGTTGTCAGTGATATAAGTATTTGAAACGAAAATGATTTCTTAATGTCTAGTGACATATCAGGGCCATTTTATGATTAATTGATATAAATTTCTTACATACTGTTCCTTTAAGCTATATATCATATGCTGACGTAAATTTCTGGAGTGTTAACGATTAAAAGAACCGAACAGAACTGAAAACCGTGATACGAACCAAACCGTGGGCAGATGGACATGTAGAAGAAAGTATGGACAGATAGACAGGCAAACAGACGGATGGATGGACAGACAGATAATCCCTCTTTCTGTTTCTTCATCTTTCCATCTCCCTTTCATTTCAGCACCAGGGCTTAGACAGATTAGTGGGTCAGTCCACAGAAAGAGTCTCTGTCCACATCCCATCGGCTTTCCATGACGCAACCTCATCAGTCAGACACCTTGATTGTTTACCATAAATTGCTCTTTAAAAATAAGCATCCCTAAAGCATTTATAGACAAACACCATTAAGCTGCAAGACAAACAAGTGTTGGCTAAATCTCATTCAATCTTGTAAAGAACACGTACCACTAGACAACATATGACTTTAAGTGGCTTAAAATCTTATACTTTCTACAGAGTCTGTTCTGAGACACAGCTGACTAATTCAAACAAAGATTAAATCAAAACTGATGCTGTTATAAGGTCTCCTGCTTGTTTGCTTGCTGGCCGAAACAGACCACTTGTTTAAGTTTCTACAATATCCTAGTCTCCAGATACGATTCCACCTAGTCGCATAACATAAAGACAATAAACCTCAGGTAGAACTGAAACCTAAAGTGAGGAAGAGAAAAAACAATTATGACAAACAATGACAATTATACTCGGCCGTCAGAGAAGGAACTTCAAAATTATAGCATGTCAAATATACCGACAGTTGGAAATTAGATTTTTTTACAAATACCACCATTTTTCAGGTACGCCCGAGAGCAGAAAACTTCACCAGACCACAGCATTAAGCTATGCAACCAATACATTTTTAAAGTACATATAATGCAAATCACCTACACTGACACAGTGAGGGTTGTGACATTTTCATATGACGCTTTTATGAGCAACAACATAGCTTGATCTCATTTAATACCAGAGCGGAAAATTGAATTATATAATACATAACAGTCAAACAAAACTAGCCAAAGTGTTACACGTCCTGCACCCCAGGGCACCAGTGGTGAACAATCTCTTTATCCTTTTATATTCAATTAGTGAAGAAATGCACATCACCATGTAAGACAGTCTTGACACAATTAAACAGAACTTAAAACCCTGCTTGAGGCAAAGCAATAACCTTACAATTAGACTAAATAAGGACGAATGGCAACCATTAGCTGACTATTCGTATGTGCCGGCTGTCCACGGCTTCTTTAAAAAGACACACAACACATTTATTCTCTGCCTCAGGGTTGGTGGAGAAGCAGCTTTACCAAGCAGACATCAAAGACCACTCACACCCAAAATAATGTATTCGGGGGAACAATTTTTTTTCACACCCTCTCAATAAAATATCTGAAATTTGCCTTACTTTTAAATGCAAATCTATTTGCAGCCTTGACTTATTCATCCAGAAAAGCAAATTTAAAGTTTAGTTTGAAAGATGTTCATCTTTTTAGAAAGCCTTTCCTTAACCACCATTGAGCACTGTGCTGCTAACCACCACCCCCTCTTCTCAATCTGCATCTCTCCTCACAGCTGGCTGTGTTCCCTACCATTCACCTCTGTGAGTGATCTATTTTTAGTTCGGCCCCTCAGAACAGATCCAGGAACCCATAACAACAGCTCTCAGTTGGGAATCTGTCTCATGTGGATGAACAGGATTCCTTCAGTCAAAGAAATTTCATTAACATGACAAATCAGAAGACCCTGAACCACAGCGGAGAAAACCAGAGAATCCTCAAACAAAAATGAAAGTACTCTAAAGGTCACATTTACTGGTTTTATATCATGCTGTTCAGACATGCAAACATTTTTCAATAATTTGCCTCCAACATATGTGGATAAATGGCATGCTGACACGGACAAAAACAGGCAAGAATTACAGGTGGATATGATCTGTGAACACTAAACAGACATACATGATACAAACATGAATTAGACCTCAAAAAAAGTGATATGTTGAGGTAATTTTGATTTAGCAGAGAATAAAAAGGGCAAAAAAAGATTAAAAGGGGGGCAAGCCACACCTAGGGAGCAGGGGTCTCATTCACTCAGAACTGGAAACGCAAAAGTTGCATGCATGGAAAACAGGATAGAATCAAATACCCTACCATTAGACAACTGCACAACACAGTGTTAATAACTAAATATTTTCTCTAAATACTGTGCATACCATCAAATGGAAAAGTCTGGAAATAGCTCTTGCACATTCGCTATGTCCTCTTTCCTATGTTTTCTGTTTTAATCCTAACTATAATGGTGTTTATAACAAAACCAGTATTTAGAAACATGAGTTTGCCTTTTACATTTTTTGTCATCAAATTTTATCTCACGTGGAGGATACCACTAATCCATGCATTGATTTTGGCAAGGTGTTAATGATCAGTCTGATTGCTGTAAACATATAAATGTTGCATGACCCCCATGCACAATGCTGCATAATAGCTCTGTTGAAGGACCATTTTATGAAAGAACAGTTGCATGCATGGCTCATTAATATATGGATCAGTATTCATGAGGTACTTGGGATTTACTATTTATGGTTAAAATATGCTTGTACAGGGTGAAATATTAGGCAGATTCAAGTACGCACACTTGAATGTGATCAGTGATTTATAGAGGAAAACTGCTTACAGGTGTGCACAAGTCTTAAAATGTATTATAGAAATTAACAGTGGGCTCTTTTAACTTTGGCTAGTAGACAACCAACTTGAAACCAACCACCCATAATTCCCTAACAACCAAAAGCAACACCCTAAAAAGTAGCCGCAACACCTAAAGGTGCCATAGAATTTAAAAAAAACTGTATTTACCTAGGCATAGATGAATAATAAGAGCTCTATATGTGGTAATGACATATCGTGAGCTTTAAACACAATTGTTTCCTAATTTTATGTAAACCTTGTGCACGCAAAAGACTGCTGAGAAACAGGTCAATCTCAACAAAACACTGTGATGTGATAGTCGAGATGTACGCCCCAACATTAAATTACACATTTAATTAAAGACGTTAAAATGTTTACTAATGCGAGCTACTCACATGAGCCGCAGAGCCATTCAGAGCAGAGCTCAACAGTATTATTCATGGCCTTTCCAAATAAGGGAAAAATAGACCATTTCATTCAAAGGACGAATCCTAGGGTTGTTTCTGGATAATTTTTGCACCTAATGGGTGATTCTCACGAAACCATTGAAACACCACGGCACTAAGGATTTTAGCTATAAAATGTGTAATATAGTAATATTAAAAAGCATCAGAATTAACACAATACTGTGTTCTACCTTGCACAATGTGTGATTTTAACATAAGAATTTATAATTTGTCAATTTTATCTAATTTTCTGCTTAAATTCTCATTACCGCAATGCGTCCGGCTATGTTTGAACATGCGTTATGTTGTAATTTAAACAAATTAACACAAAAATTTTGTTCCAATGTTGTGAGACATGATAATTTAATGTAATGCTTTCTTTCCACTTTCAGGTATCAAAAACAACCTAGCGATGGCACGCCACGCGTCTAGGCGCTGCAACAGCAGTTGGTTCACAAGATCCACAAAGTTGGATCCCAGATTGCCATGGGGGCGAGGGACAAAGGGAGACTACCTCCTTTCTGCGCAGTGCGTGAGTCACAGACACCAGAGAGGATGGCCTAAAAGCGTCCGGCGCTGTGACAGAAAGCGGGTTGCTGCGCAATTCATTAGGACTGTGCGTTAACCCTTTCCGCCTCTGCTGTCTTCGCAGCATGTGGGTCGTGTTCGAGAGTGGGGGGGGCGTGTTGTAGACGCTTATGTGAGGACGGGCCCTGGGGCGAGAAACACAAAACCAACTGAGGAGAAAAATGCTCTGTTTTTGAGCGGCTTCGTTCCGGACGGCAGTCCCCCAGGACCCAGTTTCTTGCATCATATACTCGAGGATTTGTGCCAGGGACTCTTGTGATGCACCACCGGTTCTGGTCCATGAGACACAGGGTGGTGAGGTATGAAGTGGCTCATAGCCTTCCTAGCTCTTCACCGCTTCCGAGAAATGCTCCGTGATTGTGCCCACCGTGTCACCAAACAGGCCGGATGGAGAAACAGGCGTGACTGTGCATGGCCACCATGAGTGGTCTTCGTGGCCCTTAGCGTGAAATCCGTAACCATTCTCAGATCCCTGAAGGTATTTAGATCCGTGCTGCCCTCATCCAGAGCCTTAAGCACCTGCGCCTAAAAGATCTGTAGGACCGCCATAGTGTGCAATGCAGACAGAGCCTCTCTCGGCGCGGGTATGCTTTTTCGGACAGGTGTGCTGTCATGAGGCTTCACTACCCTCAAAGCTGCGCCACACCATCCAAGGAAGTGGACAAGGGGCAGAGGTGAGCAGCCACAGCGTCCTTGATGGGGGGAATACACAGGTAGCCTACCTAAGAAAAAAAATGGGGGGAGGGGTAGCCCACGCTTTGGTGACTTTCCTCCGAGCATCAGCGGGGCGGCCTGAGTGAAGAAAACAAAAGTGAAGCTTGCTTCTCTGGGGTTCTTGTGGGGTGCTCCACTCAATCTCCAAGTCCTGCACGGCTTTGAAGAGAATGCGCACCAGTTCCTTTTAGAAGGATGGCTGTGTGTCTGATGCACCACGTGGAGCCTGGTCCCAGTCTCCATCCAACGCTGTCAGAGACATCTCATCTTCCTCCGCCAGAAACCCAAAGGAAACAGACCTGGCGGCTCCCGGTTCAGGACACAGGCTCTCGGCGACAAACTGAACCGGTTGAGCGAGGGGAGGACGACCACCAGTGGCTCTTTGCTGGCAGTGGGACACTGCAGTAAGAAACCTCCAAGGGCGATGTTGAGCCGGGTCCTGAGCACCTTCATCGGGAGATCCTCACAATAAGGGACACCCTGAGCCAACAATTGCCGCCTTTGGGTGGAGCACACAGAGCTCGTGTGAATTGGGTGGGTCGATCAGACCTCCGCACCACAAGCAGATTTGCGACATCCCGGAACACAGAGAGGGCTGCTTACATTTCAACCTGAATTCAATTTTGCTGCCTATGAAGTCTGTCCTAAAGCATTTCTCGGAGCTGCCATTATGCAGCCAAAGTCATTGTCTCATAAGGCAGCGAGGGAACAAGTCAGCTGTCTAAACTTTCGGATACAGCCTCTCTCTCTCTCTCTCTCTCTCTCTCTCTCTCTCTCTCTCTCTCTCTCTCTCTCTCTCTCTCTCTCTCCTCTCCCTCTCTCTCTCTCTCTCTCTAATCGAAACAGATACAGAATGGTAAAAGGTCAGAAGACCAAATCATATCCAGCAAGGAAATATTTTTCATCTTATTTACACAAATGTTTTGTGATATCCAGCTGACATTAGCTGGCCATTTCTCAATCCGATGGCTGCAGCCTTCAGAGCTCGCATTTGTAGGCAGCATATGTCATCAAGACCATCTTATTTCAGTATGTTAAATGCATAAATGGGGACTTAAATATGACACAAAGGAATATTAATATAAGCCTTCCTGTTCTCATGTTTTTTCTTTAATATTTTTTTCAAAGACTACACAATAAAACAGTTTTGAACTTGAACGCATGATGCTGTAAATATTATCAGACTTTCTACTTTAAAATTTGTTTTTAACAAAATCTCAGGCTAGTATACGTATTCTCATTACCGAATTAATTAACCTCATTTCCGAAACCTATGTATCATTACCGCAACAGATGCTTATTAAATGTTAATTTCATTAATAGAAGCATAATACTTTGATTTTAAATGCATGTGCAGAATCTCCAAATTATGTTCTTTCAGGTTTGTCATGTCATTTTGAAAATGTGTCAGGTTTCTTCGAAATATATAAAAAAAATAGTTGTAAATTGTGGAAGGTGTTGCAGTATATGAGCTAAATAAAACAAAATAAAAAAATGTTACATTTAAAATAAATATTATTTCAGAATTTCAATTTACTGTGCATGACTATTAATAATCAATTTTTAAAAATGTGAAAATATATTAGCTTTTCTAACAGTGTTGATGTTTTCTGACTGTTGCGGTAATGAGATTTTTTAGGACTTATTTTTGAAATTATGTTACAAAAAGTGTTAAATGATAAGTAAAAGTTTTTAAATTAATGTCCCCATATACTTCAGACTTTGTTTCTAATGTCTGGTGGAAAAAAAAGTAAATTTAAGCAATTTTTACATTTTCATGCTTGACATATTTACAACCAAGTTTTCGTGAGAATCACCCTAATAAAGTCACATACCGGTAAATGCTATGTAAATATCAAAGAAAAACTTAACATACTATTTCAATGCATTCTTTGGCACCTTTAAACTAGCTATAATGCTTACAAGCAGCTATAATGCCTTACAATCAGCTATAATGGCTTATACCTAACAACCAGATGCAACACCCTTACAACCAGCTATAATGCCTTATCAACCTAAAAGCTAGTTGCAACTCCCTAACAACACCTTAAACAGCTATAATGCCTTCTCAACCTAACAACCAGCCGCAACTCCATAACAACTAACACCTTAAAAATAATCCATATTTCACTATCAACCTAACAATCAGACGTAACACCCTAAGGGGGCATGCACCTTAAGCTTTTACGCCTGCGGCCGGCGTAAGTTTTCAATTGTTTCCAATGGAAGCGCTGCGTTTTTCAAAAAAGCCAGCAGCTAGATTTTTTTTTGCGCTCAGCCAAATATCAAATATCACAACAACCAACCCGGCACATCGTTCCATGACTGATAAACAAAGCAGAAGTATCATATCAACCAAAGCGCTCAGCTGAAGAAAGCCGGCAGTCAGCTGAAATAAAGCTGCCAGTTGGCGTCCAGCCGCGTAAAAAAGCTTTGGTGTGCACGCCCCCTAACAACCAGTCATAATGCCATGAACCTAACAAATAGCTACAACACCTTAACAACCAGATGCATCACCCTAACAACCAGTCATAATGCCATATCAACCTAACCATCATCTATCTTTACTACTCACACATTAAGTGCAGCTGTTACTTCATCATTTTTAAATGAATAATGAAACACCTGAACCGCCGAAAGGTAAGAGAAATGTGCTCTGCAAGTCTGTGCAGGAGACACTCAGACATACACAGACTTGCTTGCACCCAAAAGAACAAAACAAAGTATACTTTGTATGAACAGAAAAATGGTTCAATAATAAGACACAATTATTTTAACACTTTCTGGTCGTCAAAAATTTAGACCTCCATATAGTCCTCCATGGCCAGAGTAATAGGATGAATTTTCGCCAGCATCAATTCTGCAAAGGGTCAGTGTTGGGTTTTAAAACAAGTACTTAAACCTACAGGATATATCAACTTTCAGCTGTTAAATTTACTGCTGCAGGCTCTTATAAAAACGCTGTGAGATAAACTGGCAACATTGTTTACACTAGAATTTACAATTAAGATTTAATGAGCTTAAATGAGCTTTAGATATCCATTAAAGCAGAAACCTCACAGTCATTTATCATAACCTATTAAAGGTTGGGCAAGTTATGACAACCAGAGCAATAAACCCTGCTAACAAATCTGAGCTGTTACAGCAAAACATTCGTGAAAACATGCCCAGTATGTGATAACACACATTATGCTACACTAAAGGATCATCTCAATAACAACAACGCTAAGTTTTTAGCTTAATATTCTCCAAGCCAAGTTGAGACACTACTGAGATAACTACAGAAAGCTGTCAAAAGTTGGTAATTTACATTCTTATAAAGTAAAGAAGTGAAACAGGTCATAATAAAAGTGCTGAATTTAATTAGGATTAAAACTCATTTTGATTTGGAAGTCAGGAAAAACTCAGGCAGAGTCAAGAGATTAAATCCGTTGCCTTAGGTCTTTCATACCAGCGGGATGGGTCATTAATATAAATGAATGGTTTAGAGTAAGACTCGGTTGGAGTGCTGAGGTTTTGCACCTGAGCAGGTTTTACAAACATGGAAAAACAGATTTAGTACACTGTCTGTGACCATCTGGTACAGAAGTTGATAATCGTTATACAACCTAAAATGACCGTGTCTGGGTGTCTTCATAAAACTCTGCTGACCAGGTAAACGGACAGAAATGTAGCATTTAGCAAAGAAATTAATTACATTGTGCTGATTCTGGATGTTGATTGGTTAATACAGAGTTTCAGTTTTACAATACAGGTTACACAGTAACAAAACAGACCGATTAATCATTCTTTTTTTTTAAGTTTACTTTAGTTTTAGCAGCCATAAAATAGAAAGGGGTTCTGATGAGCCTTCTAAAATGTATGGTACAAGTAAATTACACAAATTAAATATTGTATTATTATGTACTGAGATAAGAAAAGGCAAACAATGGCCAACTCCATTTGTATTCTTTTCTTTCTTTGTGCTTCAAGTGCCAATACTATGCAAAATGCGCTGACAAATACACCTTCAGCTTTAGTAACAGAACAAAATGGGAATGGAAACTTTATTTGACAGGCAAATGACGATCACTGTCTGTCTCACAATGCTTTGTTTGAGTAGCAAACATGCACTTGACTTTATTCTTCGAAGTAAAGAATCTACTGAGAAACTGCTGGAAAAAAATGTGGTGATCAGCATTGCGATTCCTTTATTCTTAACATTTTAAATAAAAAAATTAAAATAGGCCCCATGGAAGCACGTCAAATTCACATACTCTCCCATACATTGCATGAGGACTTTTTGTAAGGCAATTCAAAAAAGGAATATATTGCAAAACTCCAATGGAAATGTTTTTTTCCCATTTACAGGTTACCTGACTCCCAGGTATAAGGGGTTTTCCTTGCCATTAATGTTTGGATAACATTTCTGCATCTCCTTCAATTAAAAATAAACGCTAATGTTGTGGCATCTATGTACAGAGACCTAACAACATCCGTCCCCATGTTTTTTTTTAAATGATCTATCGCAAGAGAAAAAAATTACATTTTAGTTGCACAACATCTGTTAATGGAGACACTTACTATCCTATCATTGTCTACATGAAAACGTTTTACTTTTACACAAATCATCCCTCTGAAATCATTTTCTACATTCTAGATAAGTCTTAAAAGGTGTCACAGATACAAGATCTAATAATAATATTTTCAACAAGCTTTGTATTATATTAATTATAGATCAGTTAATTATACTGTCATTGCTGAATAACGCTCATCATATCTTAGGAAATGATAGCATCTGCTACACATAACATCTCGCAATCTCACACTAACACTGTGACAGGAAGTCATGTGGAAGTTAGCACTCAGGTTTCAGAGAAAGTGGTAACATAAGTCTTCATGCAAAGGTCAAACATACATACTTCCATAAAATATTAGTCTGTTATCTGTGTCACTGCAAAAAGCTAGTGGAGTTGTGTACCAGTTTCCGTCTATTCTTACAAGCCTGAAACAACAATAAAGGATGAACGAGGCCTCGTGGTGTATCCTTTGCTTTTGATTTTATGACTTAAAAATAAACCAAATAAATGTTAATATAACATTCAACAAAATGATTTGTAAATAAAAAAACAAACATAAACAGTAACACTCATAGCCCAATCCCATTACTACAGCTGACTGATGCTTTTACCTCACACCTTATATGAATGGGTTTGTTACAGAGTACTTGCATAAACACAGAGACAGAGTATTACTTTATTATACTGAAACAGACTGCATATGGTCGTAGGTTTCTAATATGAATCTACTATGGTTCAGTGATGGTATTAGGTCCTTTGTAATATACCATAAAAGTATTTTTTACCATTTGTATATTGTGCATATTGTACATTTGTATATTGTGTTCCTGTGGCTAAGTTGGTAGAGCATTTCGTTATCAGCCCAATAGGTCAATCCAAGGGAACACACATACAGAGAAAAAGCAGAGCTTGTAATGCACTGTGTCGCTTTGGATAAAAGGGTCTGCCAAATGCATAAATGTAATGTATGCATTCAAATGGCACTGTAAGTTTCCATTATAAAGAATAGAATATTATTACCATCACAGCAATGTCCTAAAAACATGGTATTCATGTGTTTGTTACACATGTAATAAATGTGCTAGTTTTACAGAAACTGTAATCAGTGTGCATCATATCAGCACTTACAAAACACTGCAAACACTCGCTGCATTGAACCCCTGAATTAAATGAATATATATGGCTGACCTAAAATGATGAAGAATGATCCATCCATGCACATGTACATAAACTGTATCTGCAACATGCAGGCTGTGTCTCACAACATTTTGAGCTGCACATGTAGACAGCATTTTTGGGTGTGTTTTTTTGTACTCCACTACAAATAGTGTTAGTATTACTAAGGTTTTTAAATGGTATATTATGTACAGTAAGTGCACATCCTCACGGTGCTCAAAATGCGATGCAGGTAGGCAGCTTAGTTTTGTTAAGCATAAGATACTATGATTAGGTGCTTAAAAAGGTCCTATAGCACAATGATTGCCGCCCAAAAACGAGGCAATCTCTAAATATGTTGTCTACATAGGCAACTCGCAAGGTTTTGGGACACGGCCAGCGGAGTGCTGGTTTACGCGTTATTGTTATGGAAACATGGCATTATGAAACATCGAGACAAACCTTAATGATCCACTTTGAAGTCCTCCTGGTGACCAAAAAGTCTTTAACTTTGAAACCGGTGTGAAACGTAAATATGTAGATTGCGTCGTCCGAGGAGAATCCGCCTGTCAGTCCATCGCGAAAGGGTTAACACTAAAAATGTATTGTAATGCTAATAAACCCATAGACCTGAATATGAAAGCTTTAAATCTTAAACGCTTTAAATGTGGACTCTACAGTTAATATCTTCAATATTATAGAGCTGAATTGCGATATTACCGCCCTCCGTCGCACGCACGTCTCCCTTCCTTCCTCTGCTCGATTGTTTCTCTCGGCAATCGGAAGTGATGTCTGCCGCAAGCTCGACTGTTTCTCTCTGCGATCGAAAGTGATGTCTGGCGCTTTCAGAGCAGGTCTGAGGTCAGATGGTTTGGACAAAATATGCCATTGGGACCATTTGATTGAGACAGTTGTGTAAAAGTTAGGCAGATCTCAGATCAGTACACTCCAGAACAGGCGGCAGTCAGAGTCCGTTACGTATTCAAGAGAGCCTTTAAAAGGTTATAAGGTCAACGTTGTGAAAGAATTTAGCAATCGCCACAAAAACACATGCAAAACAGCTAAATACAATTTTTAATATATACAGAAACACAGAGACAATTATTAGTGAAATATACAAAGCCACTTAATATCTTGCATTACAATTAGCAATATATTACTTTATTTTGAATTTATAATAAGCTATGAATAAATAATTTATAATACCACACTAATATTTATTTTGATAAAAAAAACATCTAGATCTAGCGTTTAGATTCTAGAAGAATATAAGTAAACCAAGGTCGCCACCTAGTGGTAACTAGCTGTCCAAGTTTTAGCTTCAATCAATTGATGACAGGTCAGTATTCGCGCAATGACATTAGTATGAGTTTTCATAGCTAATGAACAGGAAAGTATTTATTCACAAAAACATAAGATTTCTTTACTGCATAGATAAAAATAGAGGCAAACCTAAAGAACAAATCTATATCCAGACCAGTATATTAATAAAAGTAGGTCGATGACGTAATGCATCAACAGAGACAATTTGTCCTGTAATATGCAAAAGGTTACAACATTATTTTGTTCATTTACATTTATGCTGACAAAAATGTGAAAGATTTTTTCATTGTTTGAAATACCTTAAACAAATATGTGCAATTAATCAATGTTTTATATTCCGATGCACTTGTACTTGCAGCTCTATAAGTTACTCACATTTTAGTTTTAGTATTAAATAATGTCACACAATGACTGGACACAATATAATAATGAATGAACGATGGATTTCAGACCATGAAAAATGTAGTAAGCATAACGAATAACGTTCTAATAAAGTTACGAAAAAGCTATTAAAGAATTGCATGAATATTTGTCACCGTAAACGCTCTTTTGATGATTTGACACTATTACATAGTGAATGGCCATGCTAGATTATTATCTGACCCCTAAATGTTATTCTAATCATACCGAAATGAAACAATCACACGGGCACCGCTATCTGTCTCGTGCACGCGCGTCCTGTTTATCTCCCCCTGGATGTTTTTCCCGTGATGCTCCGCGCGGTCGAGCAGCAAGATGGCGGACGCGCTGGATGAATTTGAGAAAGAAGCTGGATGCGTCCCGATTCTTCATCCCGAGGTAGAGGAAAAATACAGCCTTTACGTTTCTGCATCGCAGCAACGATCATAAACTAAGCCGAACGATGCTTTGAAGTGATTTTAAATCTCGCACACGCTTTTCTTTTGCTGATAAATTCTCATAATGATGGAGAGGGGATGAATCCCCCCCACTGCTGCGTAATAGCATTGATGCTAACGCTAGCTTTTTATATACATTAATGGGATCCTTGTTTTGCGTTTAATCGCACGTATAAGTAGATATTTTAGGTCTGGGTCATGTTTTTATGACATGTGTTGCGTTGACAAACGTGAAATTATAGTTATTATAAAGGTGTTCATAGTGTGTTGTGCTGCCTTTGGAAGCAAGTGACAGTCACCCATTCACTTACAATTGATATCATTTACAGTCCGATATGAAGATTAATTGTGGCTTGTTGTTCAGTAATGTGGCTAGAAAAAGTCTGTCTGATCTGATTTGTCCGTTATAAGTCATCTGCAGGATTCATCTTCTGATTTTATATTCATTGTATACATTATGATATGGTATGTAATGCATGATTTTCCGTTTAACATTATCCAGCTGGCATTTAACAAATCAGGTGGCTTCAGTAAAATTAGTGTTTACACGGTCGTTCTTTCAATATCTGGTTATAAATATTTGCTTCATTCATTCTTTTCATGTAAATGCAGAATTTATGTTAAGTGTAGTGAGAAAGCATTTTCATCATGCTATAATAAATTATTCATGCTCATGCTGGCTGATTGTATAAGCGGTCCAACATGTGTAGTCTGAATGAAAGCTGTCACCTTTGGCTTATGGTCAGGATGACACACAGTGACCATTTGGGCTACATAAGGTACCGGTATCCAACAGGCCTGTTTTATGAAGCCCAAAGCGAGACTTGCTTAGATTCTGCTGGCTGAACTGCATTTTTTTAATATTTTGTGAATTGAATTTTGTGACCTTAATGCAATTATTAGCATGTTGTTATTGCAATTTCGTTTATAGTTATTATAGGTTAGTAACATCAATAGTTATTCAATGTGGGTTGTACAATGAGCAATGGTTATTCTAATATTACAGATATACGTAAATAACATTATGTGAAAATATAACCTTGAAATCTTTAATATTGACTAAAGTTATGCCAGAGATTAAAAATAAAGTCAAATCAATTATAGAAATGAAACTTTGATGCTACTCATCTCATCATTAGATTATGAGACTTTAGCCTGAATTTCACAGATAGGGTCACGTATATTCAAGTAAATTTAATAGCAGGGAAAGACTTAAACAGCACATTTCTGAGGTTATATGGACACTTATTTTGCACTGTTTACAGAAATATTTTATTGACAAATCTGTTGATAAAGTATGAAACAGACACAAGCGAAAATATCCCTTGTAATAGGCTTTGTAGAGTATTACCAGCAGATGTTGATCTTATTCTTATCTTAAAATGACCAAAAATCATCAGTCTATCACTAATAATACCTGTTTTTTTTATTTAGCCCAAGTCTTGTTGTTCCAGAACTTTTTTTGTGCCGTTATCTTATGTAAATGCCTGTTATAAGCTTGCTGTCCTTTATGTCGATTGTAAAGGGACTGGCTCTTTGTTTTTTGCATGAACTCACTGATAGGCAAATCATTTATCTAGTTTGGATTGTAATGCATAATCAGATCGGCAAGTCTAATTTAAGCAGACGTAAACCTGCATTGAAGTGTTTATAAACAAATAGGTCAGTGTTTCTTCTAAACTGAACAGATGAACAGAGGAGACGCATGCTTTTGATTTCTTAAAACAACAGAAGGTAACCATTCTCTGTCGAACAATCTGTTCATTTTTTCTTAGTTAGGCCTAATCAATACTGTTAACTAGGAGGGAGTCGACGATATCTAGTTGCCTGCTCTTCTCTTTTGTCTCGGTGGGAGCAGATTTGGGGGTCACACAATCACAGTAAAGATCCAGCCATCTGCTCTACACCAATACCAATGAGATCAGGACTATCTGTTCATCTTTTTCATGGATTAATACTCAGAGGTGAACGAAATGTGTCTGTAGCTCTAAAGAAGGGTTTTAAAGTTTTAACCATCACTGTGCTTTCCAAGATGGAGCCAACATTGTCTTGATCCGTTGGAGAAAAGATCGTATTTGCATAAGATTTGCTTTTAGACATCATGTTTGTGTTTCCTGTTTCTGTGTAGCCTGTGGGTGTGACTTCCTTCACCAGTAAATGTCTTTGTGTTTATGGTTTGGGGGGTTTCTATCCGACATGGAGCATTCTGTGTTTAACATTTTTAAACTGTTGATCTGACTGGCTTACCTAATTTCCTGTAGATGGTTTCATCGGACGCAAGCGTGTTGTAGCGGTTACTCGCCTAGTAAACCAAAGTGGCCTTCCGGTCTATATTTATTTATTGGTCTAGCTAGTAGCTAAACCAATCTCTGAAACAAATTCTTTGTGGAAAATAAAATGTTTCAGTTTGCTAAAGACAAGGAGAGACGGCAATCACGAATCACAACTGGAGAGGTTGAGAGGTTTGGCAGCCAGGCAAAATTTCAAGGACCTGTAGCTTACATTGTATAGATACATTTATAGAGTAATGCTTGCTCAGTCTAATAGTTGATATTGGCTAGATACAATATGTGAAGGTAATTTACTTGTCATTTTTTTTCCTTTTTATTAGTAATAAATTACTGTAAAAGGACTGTGTATCAGCAAGTATCTTGTGATACATACCACGGTACAGGGTTGCCAAGTTTAGATACATTGTGATACTGTAAAGTCAAGTGATGTGCTATATTGTGTTTTTTTCTATTTTAGGAATATAATAGAATATAATTTGAGGAAAGCTGTCATTAAGAACCCACCAACATATGCAAACCTTAGCAAAAATTTGTGATGTACCCCAGGACTTCCTGTCACTGTTTAATATCAGAATTGATACAGTATTGCCCAACATGTGATGATACTCCCGGTAGGGAGAATGTTTACCACCTTATTGGCCTTAAATACACATATGTGTCAAAAAGTATCTTCATAAACACGACGATTTAGGTCTTAAGAGAAATTAAACTGTTGAAAAAGCAGACGCACGTGTAAAAGTATCCACCTTACGCCAAGTCGCGTAAGTACGCCATCTTTGAGCTCCTTTGTGTAAAACTTCCGGTGAGCCACTACAGCTAATGGTAGTTGTATTGTGAGGGACACGAGTGTGCAGTTTTGACCGGCTGTTTAATGTTTATTATGAAATCCAGGAAGACCGGCATCATTTGTGCAGTTAGGGGTTGCCATAATAGCTGTTCCAAAGCAGTAAATCGCTACAAAACATTTGTTTTGACCAGCGCTCCAGACTGACACCAATTGGTGGCATTTTGCCACAAAAATTTGAGAGTGTGCCACTGAATTTTACATCCAGTTGCACATGTGCAACCAGTAAATTTGACCTTTTTTTTGTGATGTGACACTGAATTTAAAACAGGACATTGTTCTTTCTGCATCTATCATTAAAGTATTTATTAGTAATACAGTGGAAATTAGTAGAAATTCGAATATTTGGTTAGCATGTTGATTTACAGTGTGTGCCCCTAAATTTTCTGGTTGCGCTCCTAAAATTTTCATTTGGGGTCACTGTGCTCCTAGTGAAAAAAGTTTGTCTGGAGCCCTGGTATGTGCGCTCTTGCACCCATGGTTTATTTATTTTTATTTATTATTACAAAAATGCGATTACAGTACAGAATATATACAACATAAACTGCTTATTAGTTAATGTTTATAACAGTTCTTAATGTGTTTGCACGTACTTTTGATTTAAAAGCACATGTCTTATCTACTGAATAATAACATTTTCATAAAACGAAAACAATACTGAATACATGTATTAGTTTATTATGCTTATATGGTTTATTCAAATTACCTACAATGTGTTGATAAAGATGCTGCTGACTGTCGGACAGTATGAAGCTTGATGTGTCGTCAAAAAAACTCAAACAAGTCGATTAAAAATTGTTGTTTAAAAAAACCTGACACCAGAGGGACGTTTTAAACATTCACCTGAAAAGGTTAAAGCACCAAGTCTTGGTCTATTTCATGTAAAAACACTAGACAGACTTTCGCATTGTAAAGATACTGATAAGTCTCTGTGCTTTTATATTTGCCTCAAAATAATTGAATGTATGATATATCAGGCCACTTCTTAATTTCATCCTCACGCTGGTCCATACATGGCAGGTGTAGTAAATATTTAACATAAATGTTTAAATCATGTTTTATGCGCGCTCCCACGGCATGTTTTCTACCGGCTGTCTATTGAAATGGACGTCTCACACAAAGAAGGGAAATACTTCTGCGTTTGAAATAAGGTGGATACTGGGTCCGGAGTGACTTTGGTCTTAAAGAGGAAGTTACCTTATTTTACTCCTGTTGGTATCTCATGTTAATCAACCAGCATTAAGAGAAAATCTCTCACTGCTCGGGGCTCAACACAAAAGATTTTTTTTACTGGACCGGTCGGGCCAGTGGTTCAGGTTTTCACTTGCCCTGCCAAAATTTTAACTGGCCCAAGTAAATGTCCCAAGTAAATGTCTGCTTCCAAGATGTTAAATAATATACATTGATGAAAATATATTTCAGTGACTGAGGGTGAAGCACTGGGCCGATCGGGCAAGTGACAATACTTTTTACTGGCACGAAAGTCTCTCACGCTTGCCCCGGCCACCGTGCAGTGTTGAGCCTTGCCTGCTCTTGACTAAATCACTTTTCTACCTTTATTAAGATTATTTTTGTCTTCCTTTTTATGCTTGTATAAGTTTTTGTGAAAATTATGGCATTAAAGATTTTAATAACATAGAAACCTTATTAAAAGAAAAAGAAAACTCTACCGTGATAATACATATTGTTATCATGATATGAAATGAATTCTACCGTGATATAAGATCGCCCACACCTTACTCACAGTTAGATTTTTTTTTGCACCCCTATTAAATAGGGATGTGTGATACTAGTCGACTAAATGGTACAGTATTCATAAGACACACGTTAAACATGTTTTTGGACTGTCTTCAGGGGCATTTTATCTTTTAGACTAGTCAACTAGTCCATTAGAATTTTTTTGTTAACGACCCTACTAATAAACATGCTTGTTGCATGCCTCTCATCACTCTGTTATTATACCTATTTTACTTTAGTAGTGATTATAATATATCATTTTTTTATATATTGGACAATGCTGATGATGCTAGTTTACTGGTTGACCAATATGAGTTTTGAGAAACTGACATTTTTAATGCCGATATTGAGAAAGCAGTGTGGCCAGTTGGCCAATCTGAGGCTCATATAATATAAATGTAATTACAGTAAATGAGTAACAAAGCAAAAACTGCTTAAATTACATATACATTTATGCATAATTATTGCATAATATAATATTTATGAAGTACCTATATTACCAAGACAGATGTACTGCGGATCTGACACCTCACAGTATTGAGTGTTGTTGTGTCTAAAGGGCTGTTCACATTATAATGTTAACTATAGCGATAACTATATAGGTGCCAATATCACCGGATGAGAACAATAAATGTATGCTAATTCGCTCACACGTATGGCACTCGTGCAAATCACATGCTTAAACTAATATTGCATATTTCTTGTAATAAAAACTTTTGCAATGTCACTCACTAAATACGTAAATATGCTGTTCTTGTTGCATTTACACAGCGGGTAACCAGCAGATGTTCTCAACATGCTGCATTTCGCGTAATTCTAATAAGTGAATCTAGTAGTTTGTGTATTCTAATATCTTACCTTTTGTTGCAGTCAATGTGGAAGGGAAAAAGCAAAACGTTTATCAATTTCACAGCAACTGCATCAGTGCTGGATACCTAATTTTATGTTATGGACCTCAGCAATGAGCTTCTCTACTGTCATTGAAATTCAAATAGATTTGATTGGCTGTCATTGGTCTTTATCATTATAGTTGTGGTGTGAAGTGAACTCTGCTATTCTCTTTAATATAAAATTATTTTCAAAACTATATTTTTAAAGTTATTGTTATAATGTGAACAACCTTATGTCACATAAAAAGTGAATAATGATTGATCATTTTACTGTCTGTGTTAGGCATTGGCTTTAGGAACATCTAAGTGTTATTTCATTAGGAACAGCTCGTTTTAGGAGCAGAAGGATTTATTGGTTGATTAAAATATATATTTCGACAATTGCAATATATTGGTCTTTTACTAGTCAAAATGAAAAAAGCTCTGCCAATGAACTGGCCTGGCTGTCTGGTATGACAGTCTGTCTCTGTCCTTGTATTTAGAGAAACGTTTTGGTTTAGTCGTTTCACAAGTGATGATTTGCAAGTTGATGGTCTGTCCAGACCTGCAGTAAAGATAGATGGAGAGCAAAATTGTGATTGTGAATTTTCCAGATTCTCAGACTTGTACCAAGTCTTGCATAATGATATTTATTATGCATGCAGCAACGCTTCTGAATGTGTTTTTAGATTCATCAACACGAATTTGGAGGGTTGTGGGTTGTGTAGGGACTACAGATGCAGTCAGTTTCTCTAAGCGCTGAGATAATTTCTGCATTAACACTAATGCTGTGTGTATGACTTGCTGTGTTTTGGGCTAAGTGGGCATCTGCTACCATAGAGCTGCAGAATCTCCTGCAGTTCAGTCCGGCCTGCTGTGTTCAGAATGTAATCCTGGCATTATTACAGCATACTTCATATTAAATACTGCATTCTGCCTACGATTCTGTTTAATATGTGTTCAGTTTAACCCCATCTGTTTTAAAACAAGCTAATCTAATGAGGAATTAAGAAGAACATATTACTTTTTGCTCATTTGCAAATATAAAAAAATTTCAAGGACGACTGGTCTAAAATGTACCATGTCATATTATGTTTATGACAGTTTTCTGTTCCACGTGTAGCCACCTGCTGAAACTGTGTGTTGACAATAAGTGTCTAGACAGATCAGTCGTCATCAACACGGAGACTGAAAATGTTGGGTGTATTCACCAAGCAAGGTAATAATTAATGTCATGGAGTGAAAGGGTTTCATATTTAGCTGTTCTTACCTAAACACTTTACTGTTCCCATTGCATAGTACGTCCCGGTGCGGCTCAGTACAGGGTTTTTTCCACTTGTCCCACAGCAAAATCCCCAGTGTTAAATTTACACTGCTCAGTGTCTATTTGGGTCCACTCCACAGGGTGTTAAAAAGTAAAGGGCCCTTTATACTTTCATTTAGGTCCTATGTCCTCATAATTCATGCGTAGGACCTACGGTGGAGCCTTAATGCTGAATCGATCTACGCATCGGTTTTCATTCATACTTCGCGTCGACGTGCACTTTAACTAGTAAACAATGTCTACAGCAGGCATGTCATGGTGTATACACGGTATCAAGGCAAAGCCATAGAAGAACAGCTTGATGTCGGAGAACCATCAGCAGTGATGGAGGTATCACTCCTCAACTTGGACTATTTTTGTTGTTATCGTGCCAAACAGAAATGCATATGATGGAATGCAAAGCAAATTTTTTAATCTAATGGGAGGAGTTCTAGAGGACCAATCACAGCGCTTGTGGTACGCGTAGAACAGACAAGTTGTTATTTCTTTAGATAAGCTACGTACGTATAGCCTATGCCGTAGGTCCTATGTGGAACCATAAATTGTGTTTAACACTGAAGCATCTCTAAACTGGTCATGGTGATGGAAAGGGAAAAGTTACATTTGTTTTATGGTGGCAAAAGCAAACAACGAGGATAACCCGGACAGTGCTCCAATTCTGTCAAGTGTTTTCATTTTGGTGAAATAGAGTTTCCAAATATGTCAGGAAAAGTTGCTATGAAAGTTCAGATGGAGGTTCAGGCTTTTTAGGGATTATACTGGACATGGGCATCCCCTGAGCATTGAGCCTTTAATTTAATAGACACAGACCCTCCTCTCCAATCAATAGAGTCACCACACACATCCTCCCTCCCCTCCTCCCTTCCCCGACCTGTGATGATCAGCATCAGGACCACATGAAGAGTTTTTCATCTCTCTTGGTTAAGGTCTCATACACCGAATGTTCAATAAACCATCTGGATGGAAGGACCTAGAGCATGTCTGCATAATACGTCAAACTCATATTTTAAAGGAAAACACCATCGTGTTTCAATTCAATATTTCACTATGTTCTTATCTCAGCTTATTCGAATTAATACATGCCTATCTTTTTTCAATGCATGCACTTAATCTTTGTACAGCGTGTCATGAATGTGTTAGCATTTAGCATTCATTTAGCCCCATTCATTCCTTAGGATCCAAACAGGGATGAATTTAGAAGCCACCAAACACTTCCATGTTTTCCCTATTTAAAGACTGTTACATGAGTAGTTACACAAATACACCTCTTGCTTAAACTTCCGAAGTCAGGAGTGATGATGTGACTGCGCACTGAGGTCAAAGTGCTGCAAACTAAGTGCTCTTCCGCCATACAATATAGTTCTCATTTTTTTCTCATCCTCTTAAAAAATCGCCACTTTTATTTTGTCCCACCATACTTACTCGTGTAACTACTCATGTAACAGTCTTTAAATAGGGAAAACATGGAAGTGTTTGGTGGCTTCTAAATTCATCCTTCTTCTGTTTGGATCCTAAGGAATGAATGGGGCTAGACTAAATGCTAACAAATTCACAACGGGCTGTACAAAGATTAAGTGCATGCATTGAAAAAAGATGGTTATGTATTAATTTATCTAAGTTGAGGTAAGAACATAGTAAAATATTGAAAAACGATGGTGTTTTCCTTTATGATAATATCCCATTTTCCCTTTAAACAGTTTAGCAGTTTCTCTTAAATGTGTGTGCGTTTGTCATAATGGAGAGACAGTGACACGCTGAGCCTTTGTTTCGACTTGTCCATTCACCCATCAATCTCTACAGAAATAAACTGACTGTCTCGCTCTCTCTCTCCTGCAGGAAATTAAACCCCAGAGTCACTATAACCATGGCTACAGCGAGAGCGTCAGCCGCAAGAGTCATGTGGACGACTACAGCACTTGGGACATCGTCAAAGCCACCCAGTGAGTGAACAGGAAACTTAAAACAAGAAACAATGCATAGGTTATCTACAGAAAACATCACCACCATCTAAGGCAGGGATGGGCAACTTCGGTCCTGGAGGGCCGGTGTCCTGCAGATTTAAGCTCCAACCATAATTAAACACACCTGAAGCAGCCAATTAAGGTCTTACTAGGCATACTAGAAACTTTTAGGCAGAGGTGCTGAGGCAAGTTGGAGCTAAACTCTGCAGGACGCCGGCCCTCCAGGACCAAAGTTGCCCATCCCTGATCTAAGGGGACGTTACATTAACAATGCTATGCCATTAATTGCCCATTTTCATCCCCACACACAGCGTATTGTGCATCTTTCTTGTGACTCTTTATGACCCACCTGTCATCAGAACATTAAATATACAGTTTTAGGTGTACCCATGACCAGCTTTCACATGCTAAACACACAACACGTCAAACTCAATGTCTTCTATCTTTTGTGACGCCTCCATTTCCATACACAAATGTATACGACCCAGATGTTCAGGATTTTACTGTGTAATTTGAACTTTGTGTGTTTTTATAGGTATGGGATTTTCGAGCGATGTCGCGAGCTGGTGGAGGCCGGATATGACGTGCGTCAACCGGATAAAGAAAACGTCACGCTTCTGCACTGGGCGGCCATCAACAACCGCGTAGACCTGGTCAAGTACGTCTCTTTCTCTCACCCTCATGTAGGGTGAATTCATTTATATTAGGACAATTTTCCACATTTAGATGACCCCAGTCAACCTGAATTCACCTTCATTAATTTATGTTTACTTACAATTAACACGCCTAGATACAGCTGTAACTCCATCAGCTGCAAAGAGACCCAACCAGACAGCACAGACTGAGCACCTGTTTGACCTGTTTGTGCTTTTGTAGTTAAAGTGTGGTCAGATCAGATGTCAACATGTTTCATTGTGTTTCTGAATACTGAGTGGGCTTTTGTGTGTTTGTAGATATTACATATCTAAAGGAGCCATCGTGGATCAGCTTGGAGGAGATCTGAACTCGACACCGTTGCACTGGGCTACGAGGTGATTGTTTGCATGGCTGTTAAGGTGTATTACATAAAACAATATGTCACATTAAATGGTTCAAACTGTATTTATCTGCCTCTATGTCCTTTTTAAATTAGAAAGTGGCCTGGTCTGTGTTTTGGACATTGGTTTTGGTGAGGATCTCATCTTTTTTCTTGTTTTCAGACAGGGCCATCTGTCCATGGTGGTGCAGTTAATGAAATATGGGGCGGATCCGTCTCTGATTGACGGGGAGGGCTGTAGCTGTGTGCACCTGGCTGCTCAGTTTGGACACACCTCTATTGTGGCCTACCTCATTGCAAAGGGACAGGTACAGTTATACAGCTTAAATAAATCTCTTTTAAAGCTTTTTTATTGTAGATTTGATTCTGTTATTGGTGTGATGACGCTGTTTCAGGAAATTGTAGTCTTTATAAAGACTTTTTCATAAAACCGATACTAATCTTTGTAGCTCGACTGGTCAATTGAGTTTGATTCCCAGGGATCACAAATACTTATAAACTACATAGCTTGAATACCCTGGAAAGTGCAGCTATGAAATGATTGAATGTTATCTTGATCTAGTTGCTTTTGTCATGTTTTAAGAGGTTTCAGTCTGCAGGGGGCAGTAGAGAAGCTTGGTCTATGATGTCACAGTTTAACGTTGAATGTTTCATCCATTAGGATGTGGATATGATGGATCAGAATGGAATGACCCCTCTGATGTGGGCAGCGTATCGGACACACAGGTATGCGTGTGTGGTTTTGGGATTGAATACTTGCAGTAAGGAAATGAAAGCTGATAAATGCAATCTCTTGTGTTGTACTGCAGCGTTGACCCGACGCGGCTGTTGCTAACGTTTAATGTGTCGGTGAATCTGGGTGATAAATATCATAAGAACACAGCTCTGCATTGGGCCGTACTGGCAGGAAACACCACCGTCATCAGCCTGCTGCTGGACGCAAACGCTAATGTAGATGCACAAAACATCAAGGTACAGTCACGGACGACTCTATTGTTTATATCAGTGGTTCCCAACATGGAGTTCACTAATAATTTGATTTAAAAAATAAACATTTAAATCGTATGATTACAATGCAAAGGTAGTCAAATTATTCTCTTTTGTAAAAATAATTGTTTACATTTTGCTTGTGCCATCTCAAATTGCTTTTCAACATAACAGCAAAATTACACTAAAAGATCGAAGTAGAGGTTATGGGGACTCATATATGTACTTGGCGGGGGAACCACTGGTCTATATAAATATACAGCTATATTCATGCAATATATACATATTCTATGTTATTTAAATCTCTGTTTGGGTCACGTCAGGGGGAGACACCACTGGATTTGGCCAAACAGAGGAAAAACGTCTGGATGATAAATCACCTACAGGAGGCCAGACAGGCGAAAGGTTACGACAGCCCGTCGTATCTGAAACGACTCAAAATGGACAAGGTACACGGATGCATTCCTGCTAAATGCAGAAATATAACAGAGACAAGAATTTATCTGCTATCTGAAGAGATTATAAAGAAGCCAGAACTGACTGCTGAGGAAAATAAACATCCATAGCTGTGTGTGTCAATAATCATTCATTTGAAAGGGAAAAAAATTGAGATTGGTTATGTCATGTATTTCTGAGCCAGAGTTAAAGGCGGGGTGCGTGATCTCTAAACGCCAATGTTGATATCTGAAATCACAGGGTTCCCATGGGTCCTTGAAAACCTTAAAGTTTGTGAATCTGGGGGAAACAATTCAAGGCCGTGGGAAGTTTTTGAAAATATACATGCATAGATACAAGTCATTGAAAGTGCTTGAATCTATTTTATGCAAAAAGGTTATTATATTATATACATATTATTCCCTGTGTAGTGTAGGATAATATCAAAAAAATTCTACGCTTTTTAAACTGTTCGCTTTAAATGCTTCTATAGTCTGTATGCGAATGTTGATTCATACCAAAATGCATTTCTGCATAGTTGTGTTTCACACATGAAAGCATCTTGGGTTACGTATGTAAATGTTGTTCCCTGAGAAGGGAACGAGACGCTGCGTCTCCCTTGCCATACTTCCTGCGTCCCTGTAATGCAGTCTTTGGCAATATTTTAGATAGCGATATAATTCCTGGCTCCCGCGTCACCCTGTCTTTGTCGTTAGGCCTGACCATTGGTTGAATTTGATATAAACATTCAGACGCACTTATCAATGGACGCGTCTCAAAAGTGTCACCACAGTGACGCAGCGCTAGTTCCCTCGAAAGGGAACTGTAACAATGTATCTTAAAAGGTAATGCGATGTAACCTTGCTCTCACTTGAAATGTGTCCCCACATTTAGTCCTTGAATTTGAGGGTATTGGACCTGGAAAGTCCCTGAAAGGTCCTTGAATTTGAAGTTAACTAAGGTGTGGGAAACCTGAAATCAGCTAAACAAACACACCCCATTCCCCAATAGAATCTGGACCTTTTTTGATAGACCCGCACCACACATACGCAACCCAGGCAACGATGTTGTTTAGTAGACACGCCCCTTATTGCTAATAGGCTACAAGTGTGTTTTGGTACTCTGCACCGACTCCCTATTCCAAGGTTGTTGTTTTTTTCAAAAATCATGCACCCCACCTTTAAATATGGCATATATGTGTGTGTGTGTGTGTGCGTGTGTGTGTGTGTGTGTGTGTGTGTGTGTGTGTGTGCGCTCACAGGAGTTCAGACAGAAGGTGATGTTGGGAACTCCATTCCTCGTGATTTGGTTGGTGGGATTCATCGCTGATCTGGACATTGACTCGTGGCTCATAAAGGGTGTGATGTACGTGGCCATGTGGCTCATTGTACAGTTCCTGTCCAAGTAAGTTACGCACTCTGTAACATTTTCAATGTTATTCACTTTTTATGTGGACCTCCATCACTAAAAATGTCATTTTTTTCTCCGTAGGGCTTTTTTTGATCACTCCATGCATAGTGCTCTTCCTCTGGGCATATATCTGGCCACTAAGTTCTGGATGTACATCACCTGGTTTTATTGGTTTTGGAATGATATCCTTTTCAAGATTTTCACTTACTCTGTTACCCACCCTCCTCTTGTTTCAAAGTGGGTCAGATGCACCGGCTCAAACCGTATATGGCAATATCTACATCTTTAGAGCTCAAAGTTAGGTGGTTCAGAGGTCAGCGTGAGCAGTTTTATATCTGGTGGCTTTGCCTCATTAACGTAACATAGATACTTCTGTATTTCAAAGCAGATGTATTCAGGTATAAACATGACATGGCTTTTGTATATGGACTTTATATTTTTCCAGGAGTGATTTAAACATTTTTGGAAATTGTGTGAGCATACAAAAACAAACATAAGATATTTCTCGCTTCACATCACACGTGGCATTTTAAGCTTAAGTATTTTGTTTCTTGTTTAATACACAGATGTGACTCGTGTCTGGATCTGTCTCTGGGTGAGGCTGCTGTCACATGTTTCGTGTTGATCCGCTTTTATTGAAGGTTGTAAAGTGATGGCTAGTGTGTTCAGGTGTAGCTCTCTCTTTAAAAACTTCTCTGGGTTTCCTCTCGACTTCATCATCCAGCAGTACAGCATCTCCTCTGAGGATTTAGGTCCTGTTTTAGCAGCGCTATAATTGTTGTGCAGTTGTGGTATAAGTCTGATGCCAGCCAAACCACTGACCCACTTAAAGACGCACAAATTCCTCATGTTTATAGACATTTTTGTAGACATAGCTTGGCCTTTAATTGTCTCTGCATGAAAAAGCACAGAGTTCAGGTCTGTGGTTGCCACAAATTATAGTGGGAAATATTTGGGCTTTTTTACGTTAATCCAGAAGTATTTTATTAAATGCAAGACTGCCTGTCTTAGTTTAGGAAGTCATTTGGATTTCAGCAGGAAGAACGTATATTTCCCTCAAGTCAGTTTCCTACATTTATCCTGCCGTGTGTGAGACGCAAGTTTCAGATGCTTTGTCTTTGCAAACATCCGTGCATGACAGTTTGACTCTGCAGGAATAGACACAAACATTGTCTTTGAGATCAAGGCATTTCTTTCCTGCTGAATTTAGTTTGCAATGTCCTAGATGGATTTCATGTATTAGATATTGTTTATATGTCGATACCTTATTCACATATTTACTAAAGGCCATTAAATGTGATGTAATACAAACTATTGTATGAAAGTCAGCGATACATTTTAGTCAAACGATGATCACAGTTGGGTTTCATTTCCTGATCATGGCAAACACTGTAGAACTCTTTCTCTAAGATTGATTCACTGTGATCTTGGAAAAACCGGGGTTTTTATCCGCGGCGGAAAAGTTTACAAAGTTTTTGAAACGTTGTTTTGCACTAAATGTATTTTGAATGTAAGCAAGTTTCTTTAACTCTTCACACATTTGCCATTCGTCACCATCCACCTGCCCTTCCTGCTCAACAGTCTGGGTCTCTTCTACAACTTTGGGAAGTCCTGGAAATCTGACCCTGGCATCATCAAAGCCTCTGAGGAGCAGAAGAAGAAGGTAACATCTGTAATTCAGCACAGTAAACTGACCCTATCAGTGTTTCCCACAGACTTACAGGCCGTCAGGGGGAGGGGTGAAAAATGGGTAACTAATAGTTTGCTGCAGGGATGACGTATTTTTGTAGGCCAACCTGGAAGTTAGCGGGACACTGGTTCTCTCGCCAGAAAACCCATTAATTTTTCATATAGACTTGAATTATCGTAAAAAGTTGAAGACACTTGCATGTATTGTCCAACAAGTTAATCTTCACAGATGAATACCAATTTTCTGAATTTCGAATTGTAAATGAGTTTATATATAAAAAACGAACTTGGAAAGTTATTAAAGGAACACGCCCAGATTTTGGGAATTTAGCTTATTCACCGTATCCCCCAGAGTTAGATAAGCCCATACATACCTTTCTCATCTCCGTGCGTGCTGTAACTCTATCTGACGCAGCCCCCGCTAGCTTAGCTTAGCACAAAGACTGGAAGTGAATGGCCTCAGCTAGCATACTGCTCCCAATAAGTAAAAAAAATAACGCGAACATTTTCCTATTTATGTGTTGTGGCTCTTCACTTCCAGTATGTATGGACTTATCTAACTCTGGGGGATAGGATGAATAAGCTAAATTCCCAAAATCTGGGCGTGTTCCTTTAAAGTGAAGATTATCTTGTTTGACAAACTGTGCAAGTGCCAAACTTTTGTTAAACACAGATTTTATTTTTTGCGATAATTCAAAAGTCTATAGGAAAAATGAATAGGCTTTTTTACAAGTGGACCAGCATCCCGCTAACTTCCGGGTTAGCCTACAAAAGTACGGCATCCCTGCGGCAGGCTGGATGGGTTCAGGTCGATAATTTTTAGATGCACAGCTGCACGCTAAGTCTATATTTGATGTGTCCGCACAAAGTAAATCCTGTGAGGGCCGCCATGCCAAATGGGGTCTTGCACACCAAACCAGGCTTCAAAATCACAGCAGAGCGACTGTCGCCATGGATGAGTCACGGGCCGCCACAAATAATTGAATATATGGGAAACAATGCATATGAATGGACAGCCATGTTTAAAGGTCTCCGAGATGCTAATGATGAATGTGAATTAGTGGTAGCCCTTTTTATACAGGCAAACATGTTCACTGTAGTATCTCATAATACTGCCTGCATCTGTTTTGATTTGTACCATCGCAAAACTGGGTCAACATTCCTCACAGGAAAACTCAACAGCTGGTTTTTGTTGATGAATTATGTAGATATGCCTTTATTTCCTTATCTTAAGCCTTGTGTTTTCTCTTTAGACTATAGTTGAGTTGGCAGAAACAGGCAGTCTGGATCTCAGCATATTCTGCAGCACCTGTTTGGTAATTATGACTCATTTGAAGCACGTTGAGCGCAGTATCACAGAACAGTCCCATTACATTATTATTTGCATCTCACATTAATTGTTTGTTTCCCACAGATACGAAAGCCAATCAGATCAAAACACTGCGCTGTGTGCAATCGATGCATTGCAAAGTTTGATCATCACTGCCCATGGGTGGGCAACTGTGTGGGTGAGTTACCAAAAGAGTCGTGTTGTATTCCAGCACCGTCACTGCACTGAGATGGGTGGGGTTGTACAATGTATATACTTTTAGTGTCAACATCATAACGTGTGCATCCGTAACCTGTAATAAAGTAAACGTATGAAGATGCAAAATCCTCTGACATGTTTTTTTTTTTTTTTGTAAATGAGCATTATTGGATTCTGCCAACAAACCAGTTTTTCTGAATAGCCTGAGGCCAAAATTATTTGAAAAGAAACTAGCATTATAACAGTTGTGATGTAATTTATGCGAAATCATGCAGCCCTAGAGATGGGTGACGACATGACAGACTGATATTTGCTAATAGAAAATACATAAATCAGAAATACTGAGCAGTATATTTGATATTATGTTTTACTCATTGCCGAAAGTGGCTTTGTGTCTACTTAATAGGGGTTGACCGATTATCGATCTGGCCGATTATCGACGTCGATATTAAGCATTTCGCCAATCATCGACATCGCCCATTTTAAAAGTCGATTTACAGATAAAGTAATATAATTTTGAAATGCGCTCTTTTGGCTTTGATGCAGCCAAGGATTTAGTGAGAGCCATAGAGACAGAGCGCAGTTATGCAAATTTGAAAAACACGCCAACCGGGGGGGAAACAATCCAACCGTCTCCATTGACTTTGTATTGCGAGAGGCCGCCTCCTTTTCATTTCTGGCTTATAACAAAAAACAGAATAATGCCTAAAAGCTGCTGTGTGACAATATGTACAGCTAACACGCCAAAGAACCCAGAAATATGTTTTTATAAGCTGTCGAGACGTAAAACCCAGCCTTTAAGGAGAAAATAGTGGATCGCCGACTAAGTTTCCTCCTAGTGGATGCAGTTCTACTAATATGAGTACTATGAAAAGTTGCCTGTTTCCACTTTTGTGTCTTTAAACGCTCGTTTTTTGAAGTCGACAGCTTATAAAAACTTATTTCTGTTTTTTTTTTGGCTTGTTAGCTGTACACCTTACCATTTTAAATAAAAAATTGAAAAAAAATTCACAGCACTGGAAGTTTTTGTCAGAGAAAGTGTCTTAATTTTGACATTCATTTTTATTTTTACACAAGACATATCGGTTCAAAATATCGGTAATCGGTCTACTCGATCTGTAATAATCTGTTTGGACATCGGCCCTGAAAAACACATATCGCTCAACCTCTACTGCTAAATGTTAATGTAGCATAGAAATGACTCACTAGGCACTTTCTTTTCACTTCAAGACTAAGACAAAAAAGCTTTTAAAGCTTATACAATAATGTAAAGAGAAAATCATGAGGGCTAGGACAAAGAAACCCTGAAATTTATCCCAGTAGCAAACTAAAAGCTTGGCACTTAAGACATTGAAAAGTGATTTCATCCAGATAAACCCACACCTGCTCTTGAACAATCTGTATACTAGCCAAGTCTTGTCTAAGAGTGCCTTTGTATAATGTCTTTGAAATAATATAATTTCTTTCTTTGTCTTGTTCTCTGGACTGGTTTGAGTCCGGTTGTTGACTCATTTCTCTTTCTTTTCATTGTCTGGACAGGAAGTGGAAACCATCGTTACTTTATGGGCTACCTATTCTTCCTCTTATGTATGATCTGTTGGATGATATACGGCTGTATTTCCTGTGAGTTACTCACACATACAAACACTTTTCATGTTGAGTTTTTTTATATTTGATTATATTTGTGACCCTGACTGTGAAATCCAAGCTAAATTTCATAATCTAATGATGAGATTTGGTGCAATCAAAGTTTGTTATCACTCATTGATATCAATCTTTGACATGACCTCACTCAATAGTCAATATTAAAGATATCAAAGGCTATATTTTCACAGAATAACAGTAGATTATAATAAATGACTTTAGCTGGGTTTTCTCTGGCAGTAGTTGTTGTTTTAGTGCTGCTGTTGATTTGGGTGCGTGTTTGTTGTGTTTCTCAGATTGGAGGATTCATTGTGCTACGAGTTACGCTAAAGACGGCTTTTGGATGTACATCACCCAGATCGCCACCTGCTCGCCGTGGATGTTCTGGATGTTTCTCAACAGTGTGTTTCACTTCATGTGGGTCGCTGTGCTCATCATGTGCCAGCTGTATCAGGTGAGACACATTACGTTTGCGTCCCATTTTAATAAATAAGAAAAAAATTCTGCCATGATGGCTAATGTTAATACTCTATAGACTAATCTGAGGTTTTTTCATAGATCGCTGTTCTGGGTATCACTACAAATGAGAGAATGAATGCCAGGCGATACAAGCACTTTAAAGTTACCGCCACGTCCATCGAGAGCCCATTCAAGTGAGTCTTTCATTAAATACATTGAATTTTTAGGCAGGGCTTGTGGTCAGTTTGAATGTTTAATCGTGCTGCTCGTGTTTTGTGTGCAGTCACGGCTGTATGAGGAACCTCATCGATTTCTTTGATCTGAGGTGCTGCGGTTTGCTTCGGCCCGTGGCGATAGACTGGACCTCGCAGTACACAATAGAGTACGACCAGACGTCCGGGTCGGGATACCAGCTGGTGTAGCGTCATGAAGGAGTGTGAGGGAGAGAGAAAAGGGGAGAGATTTTCCTATAATGCTTCTCCCTCACAGAGAGACTCCAAACCTCATCCCGTCAGGATACGCATGCTGTTATTGGTTACCACCATCACCACCTGCCCACTGCGACCAGCCCCACTCCCCCTGCCATAGACGGCACTATGAGACGCAGGGTCGAGAGAAAGAGGAACAGGAAGAGGAGGAGTTCAATGACATCAGAGGCACACGACGTACGCAGCACTACAAACGGCAGTAACTCTCCTCCCTTGGACGAAAGGAAACGGTTTTGTTTTTTTGCACATCGAGTGCTTTTCGGTTATGTTTTTTTACCTTCTTTCTTCCTGTGAATCTTTTCTGTTACATTTTTAAAGTTCTGGTTCAACTTGGACTGTCATAAGACTGAAATTTTGCATAGCGCATACCGGTGATGTTAAAGAGAGATAGTTCACTTAAAAATAAAAATTCTGTCATTTACAAAAGTGTAAACGTTCTTTAAAATTTCATCTGTTTTTCAAACATTATAAATGAAGAGTGACAGAGTTTTTATTTTTAGATGACCTCTTTCTTGAGTTCATCTGATCATGATTCTATATGATGTATGTTTTCATACGCGCTCAACTCAAAACGCAAATCATATAGACCCGTGTTTACATGACTAGAGGTGCCCTTTTAAATAATGTGACATAAACATATTTATTTTAACCTATTTATAGAGTATTTTTCAAAGAGTAATTATGGTACCATGTGGTGGTTTTACTTACGTTTTCATTTCAATTTTTACATTTCTGCATATATATATGTACATTTGCAGCATGTGTACTTAGTTTAGGTAGCTGAATGTCATGAACACCGGTCTGGCTCATATTTCACCCCAAAATTGTATGTAGTCTTTGTGCCTATTTGCATTAATATTATCACAACACAATCTTGTTTGTTTCGCGTTGTGCATCATTATCTTGCCAATTTAAATAATTACTGTATTACATTCATGAGAGTTACATTTAAGTGTAATTGTAATGAGGAAGTTAGCATAAACTCAGTAAGGGCAATGGGGGGCACAATTGTCCCTATGCACTAATATTTTAATTTTGGGGTAAAATTTGCACCACATCTTGTTCTTTACAGATGATATGCGAGATTCAGAATTGAATGGAAAAACACACCCGTATGTGAAACTATATATTTATTATTATGTATGTGTAGTTTTAGGAAGTGTCTACATTTGAAAGCCATTAGTTCAATCTGGTAGGTGATTAACTTGAGGAAAGATTTTTTTTTTTTTTTTGGTGGCAACTTTGCCAATGCACTGATTTTTTGTTGTCGATCAAGAATTGCGCTCAATTTCCTACCGACTCTCCAAGATCGTCAGATTTGAGAGAAGAAGCTCCTCCCCTTTTCCTCTCCTGCATTTCCTCTTCCTGTGTGGTGTTGTCATAGCAGCAGCTGATGGGATAAACTCATGTAAAGAATGTGCATCTGTACATAAACCGACTAAAATTATTTCCGTGGGTGACTTTTGTTCGTTCTTATTTTGTCCGTGTTAGTTGAAGCTGCTCCCCGTTTTTATAATCTTATGGAAAGCGACAAAAAAATCCAACTATTAACCAAGTTTATGACTGTAGCTTTTAGTGACGTCTGGCACTGCTGTGTATAGACCTTTTACCCTGCAAGTCTCCACTGCATGTGTAAAGCCTGGACCTGCGGCTCTTACCATAAGGACCATCCCTCCCTCCCACCCCAGAGACATCTGTAAATAGTGAATGTTCAGTATTTGCAAGTGTATTTTTTTTATTAATTTCTTTATTTGTTTTAAATCAAACGTGTGTACTGTTGTTGCGCGTCCCTCGGTCTGTGGATGCCCTGCAGATGTTGTATTATATCTGAATGTTTCCATTCTCATTGATTAATATTCAGTCTACAGAGTTTTTTTGTATGTTTCTTTGCTGGATTTACAAATTGTAAAGCAAATGGCTGGAAAGTAGACACAAGAAATGCAGAACTCTAACGATGACATCATCGGAAGTGGACACGACGCATCATCACTAATGGACAGATCGACGAGCCCCGTACTGTAATACCTTAATTAGGCAAAGTAACCTTTATTCGTGAGGAAGCAGATACGCGTGACACTGTTTTTAGACCGTACATAGATATCCACTCTGGTGTTTCCTATGCCTTTAAGGTTTTGCCGGCTGTTTTCCCACCATGTGAAAAGCACATGCTCATCTCCAGTGCCTCAGCTGAGATCAGGACATCACCTTACTCTGCTTCACATGTAAACTTATTGGGCATGGTTCAATTTTAATGGCTTTATTAATAAAACATTCAAAGGTGAACGTCCTGTGCATTAGTTTTTTAATATAACTGCTTTACGATACAAAGGGTTATGCACATGAACAGCTCAAGTTTAAAGGGACAACATTTTTTTGAAAATATGCTCATTTACCAGCTCCCTTGAGTTAAAAAAACTTGATTTTTACAGTTTTGGAATCCATTCAGCCGATCTCTGGGTTTTAGCATAGCTTAGCATAATCCATTGAATTTGATTAGACCATTAGCATCGTGCTAAAAATAACCAAGTTTTTTAGTTGCGCTTTTCTAGGCTGATATGGCTAGGAACTATACTCTCATTCTGGCGTAATAATCTAGGACTTTGCTTCTAGGCTGATATGGCTAGGAACTATACTCTCATTCTGGCGTAATAATCTAGGACTTTGCTGCTGTAACATGCCCGAAAGTAGTCCCCTTGGTTACTTTCAATAGCAGGGGACTATTTTCAGGCGCTGCGTAATATCATTGCGCCTCCTGCAGCCATGTTACAGCAGCAAAGTCCTTGATAATTACGTATGATAAGTACACGATGTAACTACAGAAGAGTCAAGTTTTAAATAGGAAAAATATCAAAACTCTTTGGTTATTTTTTTAGCGTGATGCTAATGGTCTAATCACATTCAATGGATTATGCTAAGCTATGCTAAAAGTGGTACCGCCAGACCCGGAGATCGGCTGAATGGATTCCAAAACGGTAAAAATCAAATGTTTCACTCTAGGGGAGCTGGAAAATTTGCATATTTTCAAAAAAGTGGAGTGTCTCTTTAAGGCCAATGTGAGATTAAATGTAATCTTGTGGTGCATGATCCAATAGTGCACTTTATTCCCAAGGAAATGTTTCTGTATATAATCATTCATCAAATTAGGACTTTTTTCAATCTTCCCCTCCTAACATTTTCTGTTTCCAACAATCACTTTTTACGATCCGGTCAATTCCTATTGGTCTCATTAAAAAATAAGTGACATTTATATCAGTAAAATAGATTGTGTGCTTCTCTTCAGTTTTTATTGCATACATATATTTTATTCATAAAAGTAGATGCTTATGAAATTGACTTTTCTTTGCACCAATATAACCCTTTTAAGTTTTTTTTAAATTAATAGTAAGTTTAGATAATGGTAAAGAAGTCATGACTGTTATTGAGCGTGGACCAGAGCCCCTGCTCCCTGACCATATCCACATCCTTTGGGTCCAAAGTTCTTTGCGTAACACGCTAAAAGAAAGAAGAGAGAACCGCAATTAGTCAAATGTAGTTAATAAGTGAACTAAAGTTTTGAGGAGTTAACCCAAAGGATTGATGAGGCTTCTTATCAGCTTTAACAAAAATCTATGTAGACCTTAAAGAGGTCAGAAAGTTTAGCGTAAGATACACAAGTTATGACAGAATTGTAACTTTTGGTCGTAAGGAGGTTTTTCAAGATTTTCATGTTTATCTAGTTGTTCGTCTTTAGCTCTGATGTAATTTTCTGTTCTCACAGAGCTGATCTGACAAAAACTATGTCCCATCCAGAATCTGATCCATTTCAAGATAGCTTTTCAAACTGTGTTAACTTAAGTGAGTCTAATTATTTTATGTGGCTAATGACCGTGTGTCAAGTATTTTGCACAGATTTTTTAAATAGCTAAATAGTAATGTTTTACTAAATGTTATATTCCTAGCAAAGAGCTGTATAATGTGTTGGGTGAAGAAATGTTAAGATGATGTGTGATCAGACAATGACTCACCTTTGCAGTAGATTTCGCCATCTTTTTCTGTCTGAGTGGTCGACTCCAAACTCTTCCCACACTTGGCACAGCGAAAGCAGTTCTTGTGCCACGGCTGTAAGAGAGATAAAGTTGCAGGTCATCTTGTGCTCATAACACCTTTGTTCAGTTTGACATCAGATTTCTAAAAACATCTGCAAACCCTCATGAGAAACTCATAAAAAGCAGTCAATGGATCATTCATGTCAAAATAAAGCTCTCTTAATTTTCTACATATGGGGTCTCCAACCTTTTTGTGAGCGAGGGCTACCACAATGGATAAAACAATCTGGAGGGCTACTTTTTGATATAGTCTACTCAAAACTTTTTTATTTTACTTGTTGATATGTTTTAGTATTAAACTGTTACATAATAAACGTAAACTAAGGTAATATAAATAAATAAATAAATATAACAATTGAGACTATTAATAGAATGTGCTTTGGCGGGGACCTCACAAACTTTGTTCGGGCTACCTGATGCCCGCGGGCACCACGGTGGGCCCCCTGTTTTACAATTTTAAATAATATTTCATTAAAGGCACAACATGTCATTTTCATCACTAGAGGTCGCTAAACAACAACAATGGTGCAGCTTGATGACGCTGTGAAAGAGTGTAGACTGATGGGAGTTGTTTTTACCTTCAATAAGAATCAATCTAACAGGACTCACAAATCATGTTCATAGATGATGTATTGAAATAAAGTTTTAAACCATTATATTATAATGTAAGTCCATAGTGTGGCTTGATAGAAGCAACAACAAAGCATTTTGTGTGCTTAATGTTAATACCTCCTATGTCCATATGTAAAAAATGCTTTCAAATTGCTCTCACAATACTTTGATGTCCTCCTATTTTTGCAAATTATTTGCTTTTCTATTTAAAACATAAGCCGATAATGTTGAATATATAATGTGTACTGTAATCACATTTTTTTAATAATATATATAGTAGCAGAAAAAAGTAACCAGGCTAAAATTTGTTGTTTTTAAACAATTAATGTATTTATTGTTTATTGGCAGTGTCTATGAAAGGTTTGCTGGATGGATGTGTGAATACAGATCATGGGTGCACATGCACCACATACAAATTCGGCCCTTGTGCGTGTATTATGGTTAAAACAAATGTTTTGTAGAGATTTACTGCATTTGTACCAGTTATCATGAGAACCCCTAACTGCACAAATGATGCCGGTCCTATTGGATTTCATAATAAACATTAAAAAGCCAGTCAAAACGGCACACCCGTGTCCCTTGCAATACGACTACCATTAGCTTTAGTGGCTCACCGGAAGTCTTCCACAAAGGAGCTTAAAGATGGCGGCACCCACATTAATGTCAAAAATAAGGTGGATAGCTCAGTGGTTAGTAGAGCAGCACAAAAGGTCACGAGTTCAAAACCCAAGGAAACGCACATACTGTAAGGTGCTTTGGATAAACACATCTGCCAAATCCATTAATGTAATTGTAAATGTGATGTCATAGGCCGATCAGTGTGTGGCAGTAAAAGCAAAAACCCGAGGATAACTCAGACAATGTAAGTTCAAATATAAGTACTCTATGCTAGTAGATGAGCTATTTTAATATAAAAACATCTTACATAGAGTAGTCTGAATAAGTTATTTTTTAATAATATCTACCTATGATTTAAAATATGTCCTCATGTTTTGATGTGATTACTGTGATTTCTTGCATACTTGACTCACCTTTCCAGCGCCCTTCACCTTCTCTGCAGCATACACAGACTCCCCACAGCGCGCACACTTCTCTGCGCCTCCAAATTTTTGAGCAAACTTCGATGGATTCGGGTTGGTGGTGGGCCGATGAGTTTGGGTCCTGGGTAAAAACAGAGTTGAGTCAGAATCTTTTTCTCAGCAGTCTAATGAAGCAACACATGTCCCGGGGGCTTGAATGAGGGTCTTTGTTGAGTTGAGGGCGCCTGAGGTCTGTTCGGCTATACAGGAGCTCTGCTTACATAATACACGCTTTCATAACAATGATCATCTGACACAGAGCCCCAACACTGCAGAGTGGGCAGTGTTACTACAAAACCCACTGCAAATCTTACACGTAGACTCTACAGCACAGATATTGGGCATCATATGACACATAAACATATTTCTTAATTTACTTGAATATAGCGAATTTATGGTAAACTGGCAAATCAACACCTTTAGCATTACCAGTGTTGGGGGTAACGCATTACAAGTATTGTGCATTACATAATAATATTACTTTTCTAAAGTAACGAGTAAAGAAACGCATTACTTTTAAATGTACACATTAATATTTTTTAAGTTACTTTTTCAAAAAAACTAATGCAAGTTACTTTTTTAGTTTAATAAATTTGATAAAAAAAATTATGTACTGAATTAAACTAAACGTTGTCACGTTTTGAACTCTATGCTTACAAGCCTGTGTGTGAACAGTTTGGGTCAGAAACTGAGATGGCAGGCCAGAGCTCGACATTTTTGGGATGAAATATGCAATTTTTGAATGCAACTTTTCAGTCATAAAAACACCTGCAAGGCCTGAAAGAGATCAAGCCTCAGCCAAGAAAAAGTAATGCAAAAGTAACCAAAAAGTAACGTAAGCATTACTCTCCATGAAAAGTAACTAAGTTACACAATTAGTTACTTTTTTGGGAGTAACTTAATATTGTAATGCATTACTTTTAAAAGTAACTTTGCCCAACACTGAGCATTACTGAACTCTGTTGAAGACATAAACACTCACTCCTCCGGTTTGATGCCCAGCCTCTCGCCGCGGTCCATGTTGAGCGTTCCTGCCCCCTGGCCGTACCCGTATCCTTTCGGGCCGTACTTTTTACCATAACAGGATTTGCAGTAGATTTCCTGCTCGTGGCTGGCCAGCGTAGTGCTGTCTAAACCTTTCCTGCAGACCACTGAGGAAAAATAACACACAAACTAGATTTACATTTACTTAAGAATATGTGAGTGGTGCTTGTCCATGTAAAACTGAGTGAAGTTTTGTTTCCTTGACGTTTTCACCCTGTTGGCTCACATTAGCTCTTTCCCACCATTAAAGTGACACTTTGTAGTTTTTCAACCTTCATAATATATTTTCAAGACCCTTGTGATGGTAGATCGACTTAAAATAGGTTCAATGACATGTCCATCATAGCCTGATGGGGTCTGTATCACTTTTCCTCGTACTTTTAAACTTGGGGTTTCGGGTAGTAACCCGAGCACAAAACAAAAAAATTCAAAAATCTGCTTTACGCACTTTCTCAAGTTTGGACGTGAGAGCGCAACCATTTATTTTCCTGATGTTTTTGTCATGGCCGAAGCAGCAACTAAGAAAAAGAAACCCAAGGTTTTGTCGGAGGAGACCAGAAAGAGAAAAGGGGAGAGTGACAGAATAAAAAGAAGGATGAGGATCAATTATATTGGATCAGCATTCGCTCGCTGGTGTGAACTAAAGAAGGAGGAGGGCTTTCTGACAGATACTGACTTGGCCGTAATGCTTTTGTACTAGTAAGTAATATTATAATGCTTGCATATACTGTATAAGTCCTGTCTGGCGCCCAAACACTATTTTTTTATGTAAATTTAACTGGAGGCTACTTGGAGAGTTTAGAGAGAGACTTATATCACGTGACATTGTGGTGCCATGGCAGCGTCATGGACCTACGACACGGGCGATCTGGGTTTGATTCCCATTTAGGGCAATTTTTTTATATAAACTTTAACCAAGCAACCACCATTACAACTGGCTTGTAAACGTGAGCTACGCGATTTTTTTGGCGTTTGATGAAAATAAAACCCGTGAAATTATATTATATGACACATGACATGCTGGAAGGCACACTTTGTGACCTAAAGAGTTGTCTTCTTTTCCTTTGCGACAGTGCTGCAGCGCTTGTGGCCTCTAGGGGCACTAGACTTGAAAAATACATGTTTAGCACCCCCTAATGGCCAAAAAGTTCCATGGTGTGCCTTTAAAGGCAAGGTGCACGATTTTTAAGAAACTCTTTGGAAAAGGGAGTTGGGGCCAAAACACACTTGTAGCCAATCAGCAGTAAGGATCATACTTACCGACATCGTTTGCCTGGGTTCCGTATGTGCGGGTTGGGTCTATCTAAAGAAGGTCCAGATTCTATTGGGGTAGGGGCGTGTTTGTTTAGCTGATTTCAAATGTCAACATTGGCTTTCAGAGATCATGCACCCCACCTTTAACAAGTTAACTCGTCAATTTAGAGAAAATGCTTCCCTGCCAATGACGAGTTTTTCCGGCAATCCATAATTCTGCTGTTATCCACCAGGTGGCGCGCATACCCAATTTTTAATACCCGGAAGCAACCCAATCAGGGCAAACAGTTCAAACTCTGTGTATCATCGCTCTGAATCTGGTCTATATCAAATGTCCTTCATAAAAGTACAATTATCCCAGCTTTTTGCTCAAAATTTATTTGAGAGGTAATAAAAAGAGAACAAATGAAGGTACTTTTTTGTTTGAAAGAAGAGGGTCTGTTCTTTCATTTGATATATACAATGTTTATACATTTAAAGAAGAACATTTTCGTGAAGGCATTAAACGTTTGTGAAAATGATTTAAAAAAAACGCTGGCGCTCACTGGCAACTTTTTTTTTAAACGCTGGCAAAGAAAGAGTTAATATAGCTTTTATTGAAATGGTCCAACTACAATCTTAAAGACGTCACTGTTTCAGTTTTGAAGGTGTGTGTGGTGCTGGGACACACTTTTGATTTTGATACAATTTCTCTATGTTTCATACACTGCTCTTCATTGTATTACTCATTGTATTGTAATCCGTTATTGTAATATAAAACTTTTTAATGCAAGATGTAAAGGTATGTCTAGTGTAATGTGACACTTGTTTATCAAATGAATCCACTAAATATCTGGTAGTCTAAGGAAAAGTATATACTTACAGAGATTTATTAGATTACAATCTATCTATGAAGATAATTAAATTTGCAATAATACCATACATTATGTTTAGTATACTATATATTCCCCCGTTCTTTTCCCTCATCTTCCATGTAAAGCTGCTTTGAAACAATATTGTAAAAAAAAACCTATAAAAATACATTTGACTTGACTAAAACTAGACTCTAACTCCATCTGTTATTTTCCACCAGGCAATCATTGTAATGTAACAGCATGTCTCTTCTCGAAAAGCCTCATGATTTGAGGATTATTCACAGTCAAACACTGACGATTGTTTACAAGCCCAAGTTTAATAAGCATGAATGCTGTTGCCAAAACCCCCAAACTCCATTATAATCACAGGCTTTGATGTAAGAATGTTGATCATGTGATTCTGGGCTCTATATTCATCTCTGTTAGTTGCTGTCAACTCAGAACGGCACACTGTCTTGAGGAAAAACATTAGAAAACAGATGACGTCACAGTACGGACGCATACACTTTTTGGCTAGAAGTGGGTTAATCATAGCAGGACTATCGGGTCTATGGTTAACCTAGATGATGAAATGACGAACTATTGCTTGCTGTTCAATTATTTAGCAATCCTCGCTGTATTATCATGCAATTTATTAAAAGAAGACATCTTGTTTCCAACAAAAGTGACTTGAAGATATAATTACGACTTACTGCACTGAAAAAATAAACAACCAAGAAGGACCTGAACGCATCACAACTCTCCACAGTTGTCAGTGTGCAGCACAAATATGCAGTAAACATCGAGATTCAATTAAAGAGTCAGGAGGAGAAAACACATTGAAAGAGACGTTTCACTCAACATCAGCTCAAGGCTACAGAAAATAAACCTCTCCTCATGTGAAACGGATTCTTCTTGCCAAAATAGTAGTGAAGTGTTAATAAGAAGCATGTGCGTATAGTGTATCTCATTCAAGATCTCGCAAAAACATCTCAAAGCTAATTCATCTGGTCTTAATGCTCTCAATACTGTGTAAGGAAATATATATGTTGTATCTATTTTCTGTGCTCTCTTACTACAGAGGAAGCAGCACTTGTGGAAACTTCTTCCATCACATTGGACCTCTTCAGCGTGGTAGACCGTCCCATGACAAGCCCCACATTTGTTTCCTCCACCCCAGTTTGGCATTATGAACAGACTGTGAAGAGAAACAATGAGACAGTCAACACATTCATCCTACAGTACAGCTGCTGGAAACTTTTTGTCAAACACAACTGGGAATTCACCTGAATTATAAAATTTTATTCATATACAAAATGTCTTTGTTTCTTGTTTTGACATGCTCAGGAGTTAAATGACCCTTTGACAGGCTACTGCATGCATGTGTCTGGCATAATAATGATAAACTACAGACAATAAACAGCCTGTAGACGCCTAAAGACTTAAACACAACACGACCACCAGGATCCCTCAGACAATGAAGAGTCAAACGGAGCCAAATTATTCCTCTAAACCCACACATTGTTCAAATGATATTTATAGTTAACGGTAACAATAGTCTGTAAATAGATTCAAACACGCACACACACTGGCTCGTCTTTGAAGACTAATACAGCAGAGACCAAAAATGTTTGTTAAATGCACAAAGATTTTATCAGTCCAGGATAACACAGTCATTCTGAATATAAATGTAAATAAATAAAGATTAGGCTACAGACTGAGCATGTGATAAAAATTTAAATTCAAACCAGCATCATATATGAATGAATGCAACCTGGACATGCAAGTAAATATTTATATCCACTTATAATATCAGTAAAACTAGACTTAACTGGACATAACTTTTTAAAATACCATGATATTACCATGACTTGCGCTGTTAAATTAAGCTTTGTCAAAGGAAGACCATAATAAAGCACATCTTTCATACACATTTGCCCATTCAACTCAGTATTTTCGATAAAGTTTCTGTTAAAGAGTTTGTAAATATATGTTTTTAACATGTTGTCAGTCAAACTCGTAAAACGTGTGAACGCATTACACTAAAGGAATTGCATAACAGTCGTCAATAACTAAATGAATCACGCCAATACGACACATCAGTAGGCTACATAAACATTAAAACTCTTTGGAATTATAATCATTATTCGGGTTTTCGCTCAATACATTACAAACCGACAGACACATGACTTTTATATTTGTAAGCAGCAGCATTTTAGATGTCTTCTTACCTGCGTGTTCAGGTTTGTTTACTGGTACCGCAGTGAGAGAGCGCGTGTGTGTCTGAATATCACTGCAGATATGATGGAAAGGGGCGTAACCCGCAACGATTGAACCATTACGCAACAATTGTCACGTTACCAAAAATTTTGTTTTGTTTAAAAAAAGAAGAAGAAATTGAACAGTATATTGGTTCTTTTATTGTATTTTTTATTAATTCATTAAATACTAAAATACTATTAAAATTTGCATTTTTTTTTTTTGTATTTTATTGTAGGCTTGTATCAAGCTACCCCAATGTATATCGTTGTTATTATGTTGCTATGTTGAATATGTATGTTATATTGTCCGCTATGACATGACACAATGCCACATATATTCAAATTAATTTACATAAATTATTATAATCAATGCTATGATATTATATTATATTATTTTATTTTATTTCCTAAGCTAAATATTTTTCTGCCATTTGGTGTCTATCTGACAATGTTTGTAATTACAGATAAAACTATACTTATTCACTGAGCATTATTAGTTTAGTGTCTCTGTGAAGTGTAATGTTGTTTGAACGTGTGAGGTGTGGCAATATGTGACTCATTAAAGACATTTAAAAATACATATCTTGTAATAACCCAGCAAACATAAGACTATTATCAGCCACACCTGTAGCATTCACAAGTAAAACCATTTGTATGGGAGTCTGAATGGGAGCTGATCAACTTCCAGTTAAAGCATCTCTTGCTTACAGTTCCACCCAAATGGACCATACTTAAAATATCTAGACTTTACTACACACCAATTCAAAACATGTGTCTAAATAGTTTTGAGGGCCTCTGTAAATGCATATTTGTTCTAAACATTCAAACCCACTACTTGGTGTTTTTATGTGGAATAAGCGCACAAGCTGTCAGTTCTTCCACCGTTTGGATTTCGGCTGGAAGTCAAACGACACCAAACGTGCTTCAGAAGGAATGTATCTATAACAGCAGAAGACTGACGGACCGAATGGAAAACAGATGAAGAAAGTCTCATGCTCCTCCTTATATGGTCAAATGAACTGGATGAAGAATGTCACGTGTGTGAGAAATTAAACATATGATCTGTGTATTTAGGTTTCCATAGATGTGGATATTTTTGATGTGTGCTCCTTGTACCCATAAAGAATCTCCAGGACTGCACCATTATTTCGGCTCTGTGAAATTTCCATTCCTTCAACTTCCTTAGTATATTTATTCACGAAGCTTTAGTCCATTTGTCACACCTACTATTGCAGAGACCACGTGAATGTTTCAAACTTTCCTCTGGCCTCTGTTAGAAGTAAAGTCATTCTTAAATAGTTTTATTGTGCAAATTAAAACAGCTGCCAGAAGATTTTGTTTAAATGATGAACTATAAAGGATCTTGCTGTGTTGGACTAAATTAAGTATCATTAATGAAAGCTTTAATACAGACCACACACAATTTTAATTTACTATTAAGATTCAGGATGAGGTGGTCTCCATTCTTAATTTAAATTGAAAACAGTCCAAAACAACAATACACTTACAAGAGGTGGTTTAGCACATTCAAGAAAAACTATAAGTTATAGGTTTAACATTTATACGAGCATACTCAGCATTATGATGGTGGGGTTTATTCACCATTATGGGTTAACCAACATCATAGAGCAGCAAACTGTGCATGTGCTGCCATCTAGTGGTTACACAAGAGAGCAGATGTAAGTATCTTTTCTAACACAAAGACTTGAATCAGGTACAGACTAACATATTTTAAATGTATTTAATTTATTTAGCAAATCTAAACATGACACATGTATTACAACACAAAATAATCATTTAAAGCATTGTCAGACACACACACACAGACACACAAAAGCACCTTAGAGGTTCAGCAGTGCCCTCCTTAAAAAGCTGAAACATCTCTAAACATCCAGCAAAGATCTTTCAACAGTGACATGTACAGAAATAAACACATATACAAAAATATTCAATGCTGATTTCAGGTCAAATAACTCTGTACAGTAAAGAATACACACTGTGGTGTAAAATTCGATCCACATTTAACTCGAATTTAAAAAAATAATTTATGACTAATCTTAAACATTGAATAGATAAACATACTTTGTTTCAAGTGATACAGTACTGTGATAGTAAATCCAGTGATCATAGATCAAATTCACTGGGATTTCAAGTATGTCTCAGTATTTGTATACGTTTCCTATTTGTTCCACAGACGTAACACCTCAAAACTCAACAAAAATGTCAACAATCACAACCATTATTTGTTATTATTACTAAATCCCCAAAAACATTTTCCTGTAACATTCATTTTGTTCAATGTACATCAAATTTGACTTTAAATCTTATAAAGACTGAAGAGGGTTTCTTCATAATTACTGTATCAGGTCAACGCAGTCAAGTATCATTCTGTCACAAAGACTGCGATTTCTAAGGCATGCTGGCTTCAGTTCAGACGGATGGATGTTAAAGTGTAAAATACTAATGCAGGTTTATGTACAACAAGTAGAGTATGTGTGCAGGCCTCAATTCGATTTACATTTTTAAATAATGTAGTGCTAGACTGGCTGGTTTATTGATTACAGCCCCTGAAATGAACAATATCAGATAGAAATGATACTGGAAAGGAAATACTATCAATATGCTGGGTTGATATTCAAAATACTCTTAGATGGGGGAAATAAAAATAATGCCTAAAGAGGGCACATAACACCTCCAACTCATAGACGTGCACAGATGAACCCTGAGTTAGAGTTTTAATACCTGTAATGATCTGATACTGTCAGTAAACGTGAAATCGTCACTGATAATACAGTTATTCAAGCCAGTCTTTACCGTGTAATGCCGTGTTTTTCTTTGGCAGCACCATAGAAGCATGAATGATGACGTATGACGCTGTGAATTTAATTGGCTGAGGTGTGTTCGATGTCCAGCTTCCTTATGGCAGAGCCTCTTTTGCGTGTCGCTTGTAGGTATGTTAGTGATCCGGGTGTCTGAAAGAAAGCTTTGGACCCCATTTCTACTTCCTTTGGTGTTGATGGAGTCTGAAATTGTGATGGAAGAGAAACCCAAACATTTAGATGTTTTGAAGGTACAGAAAGGTGAAAACATTTTAATAAAACATCCTCATCACTGACCTGTGCTGTTTGAGGGCTCGGTTTTCTGTGCACCTGTGGTGACAGCAAGAAGCCCGGTGCTTTGTACCCATGATGCTCAGTGCCGTTCTCCTTTTCAGGCACACCAAACGCCCCGCCTGCCATTACAAAGCGGGTGGGTGACAGTACAGTGGGCACACGAAAACTCAAACCGGTTTTGGCAGCTCCTTCCACACCGGACGCAGGCACTGCACCTGCTATGAGCGATGATGGTAGCAGGAAATATGGCACGGCTACCGCCGGCACGCCGCCCTGCGTTTGACCTGCCGGCATGAGGAAATTCAGACCGTTCAGTCCTACAGACGAGCAAAACAAAGAGTTAGAATAAGTATATTGGATAAAAGTCTGCCAAACGCATCAAGACAAGGTGTTTGAAATACCTGCTGTGTTTGGAACATATAGGTATTGAGAAGAAAGTAGGGGATCTGTATGACTGCGTTTTCCCGTGGCTTCATCATTCAGGGATCCACTCCCGGGGGAACCTTCTCTGGAGCTGAGCGGAGACTTTGTGAGACACTCACTCTCACCCTGTTTAAAACGGTAGGGAAAAATTAAGTGAAATGTGTCCAAACTTTTGAGATTTAATAGATATAAGCTCATAATACACACCGTGTCACTTTCTGAAGACGCACAGCATTTGTTTCTTTTAGCAGCCTGATCTTTGTCATCCTCCCTCTCTCTCTTTTTCTGATCTCCTGAGACGGGTGAACTCTGACCGTGCGCGTTACGCTCGGGGACGGGGCTGCTGTACAGCATGAGCAGGGGGGTCTGAGGCAGGTACGTCAATGTCTGCGGGTTGAACCGGGCTGCATATGGAGTCTCAGGCTGGGGGGGCACAACAGAGGGCGCTCCAGGACTTCCACTGAAACATCACACAGCATAGGAGTGTTAGGTACGTTCATTTCATGTAGATGAATCAGAACTTAGAAACATCTATAAAATGCGAGAATGTGAATCTCACCTGTCTCCGAACTGCAGTCGACACGCTGCACTATTAACACCTTTCCTGGAGAAATCCACCGGCTCATCTGGGAACAATAAAACCGGTGTTAAACTTCACACTATAAATGTAAGTCACGATACGGCAGTGTTCTGATTGGCTCTTACCTGTGGCACCTCTGTGAGGTGTGCTGGGGGCGGAGCTTATCAGCCTCATATTGACAGGAGGGGTGTGAACGATCTGAAAAGAGGAATGACGAGCCATCTTTTCCCGTCGTTCTCCTGTTCCCACGACCGTGGTGGTCATCTGAATTTGTGACACTTCCAAAGTCTCTGAATCTTTAGGTAATAAATGGTTTTGAAACAATTAAATCACAATAATACAGCAATGAAACTAAAGAGACATGCGGTTTCTGACGTACCACTGTTGTCGCTCGGGAAATCAGCAGGTCCGATCCATTTAAAGACGGGTTTCCGGCTCTTTTCTTCTCGCACGTGGAGTTTCTTTATCAGATTAAGGCTGGTGAGGACGTTTGCGATATCATACAAGCGCCGTACTTTAGCTAAATGAAACAAAGAACAGAACAGACTGTTAGCAGAGTTTAATTCATGAAAGGATCATTAATGCTGTAAAAAAAAGAAACTTCCACTTTTGAATGATAACAAGGGTCTTACTTTTATATTTGCTGTGACTGGAATCATCCTGACCCTCCTCGATAAGAATCTTAGCAGCCGTATCCAGCGTGACGGTCCGTGTTTTGGACACCAGGAACAACATGACAAACTTCTGACTCATGATCCGCAGTGATTTATCTTTTCTCCGACTGGAAGGAGCTGTACAAGAGGGAAACAAACTATTTGTAATGCTGATTCATATATATGTATGTATAGTTAAAGTTTTAGGTTGATGCATATAGCAGAGAGACAGCCAAGACAGAAAAAACTAAACAAATTTATAATTTTACAACTTTTTGCATGTATCTATGAAATAATGAAGACCAAAATGAAAAAGAGTGTCGTGGTCATCCAGTGTTTTGTTTTTGTATTGACGGATTATAAAAAAAAAAGAGATGCGCTATCATTCTGAGGTTTGATTAGAAATGTGGTACGGCGATAAACATCAGAAAATTAATAAATGTGGAAGCAGTAAATGAGAATGAGTGCTTAAAATCGGCTTGTGGAGTGATTCTTGTCCTCCACGCAGGGCAGTAATAAGCTTTTATTAGGACGCGAAGCTGTTGCTTAGTGACAGTGGCCACATGGGAAAAGATGCGAGTGATTGAGTGGATTGAGATGAGGACAGCATGACGCAAACATTCATCAGATCATCATCAGGTCAACAAACTCGGCAGATAAACTCACATCAAATGTACGTTTAACCTAATACGGCTACTAACAAAAGAAATAAATGAAAATAAAGTGAGTTTGAGTTTAAATTATTTGTTTATGCGAGACGAGAGACTATCCCTGCCTTAAGCATAATGACAGTTGTGTGACATTTAATAATTGTATCACTATTAATTCGTGGGTACCATTGAAGTCCTGTTACAGCTGTGCTCCTAATATTATATAAATAAATATCCTTTCTCAAGGAACTATGGTAGCCAGTCACAAAATAGAAATGTAATTTCTTCAAAGAAGGTAATTAGGTGACATGATTGAATCAATGATCTAAACATGTCTGAACCTGTGATAACGAGCTTGGCACCATTAACACAAAGGGTCATGTGTTGTGATGGGATTACCCGTGATCAACACAAAGGCCAGCAACCACAGACCTGGTTACCAGTGTTGCGCTTCAGATGCCATTAACTGGTGACCTATTAATGAAGCACATGGCTTTATGGGGCGAGAGGCTAATGGTTCTGTTAACGAGGAAACCGTCACTATGGGTTTAACAAAAAAACTTTAAATTACAGTATGTGAACGGTCAATGTGTGTAATCTCGGACTGCTTCATTATCTTGTATTGGTACTTATAGGATACACGTTTAAATCCGTACCTTGTGTGTTTTGGGTTTGCTGGGCGGCATGGGGGCCATTTCCGTCTTTCTGGTCCATTTGCAGATGATAGCCCTGCTCTCGGCCCGCTCGCTGGAGCTCCTGAAGGGTCTGCGGAAGCAGTGATCGCCCGTGCCAAACATACAAATTCTTGGCCATTCGGCTCACCAGCATCAGAGACTCCAGCACATTCACAATGTCATAGATACGCCGCCTCTCCACGCCTGCGAAACACACAGTCAGCATTACGTGTAAATCGCATGTCGCGTATAAGAGTTAAGCAGGTAGTCGTGAAGTTTATTTCTCACCTAAACACGTGGCCACTTCATCCAGAGAGATGTTGATGCGCTCAGAGGTTTCTGGATAATCAGGATACAAAGCCAGAAACTTTTGACACAGAAGCCCCAGACTCTTCTGTTTGCGACTCGGCCTCCTTTCAGAATCATCTAATATTTCAAACTGAAAAAAATAAATAAAGATTATAGACACTATAGATAATACCAAACTTTGATGATATGTTAATCATGAATATCCTATATCGTTTTTATGCAACGTTCACAGCTGGGAAGGCACTGAAATGTGTCATAGTAACTTGTTCCTGTTTTTAGATCTATAGAAAATAATAATAACTTTTGTGAAGGCTGAGTTTGCTTTTCCAACCATTGTAAATGTTAGTCCTCGACAGGTCACTGGACACACGCGATTTATCAAACGCTGTACCTGACACGAGTCTTCAAGGTCCTCGTCCTCTTCTGTAACCTTCTCCTCATTCTCAATGGGTCTGAAGAGCGTCTTCTTCAGCTCTCTGTCCCGGATATCTGGGCTGGCCGCGCTGATCAGCATCTTCAGGTTTGCCGTGGGGGTCCAGGGGTCCGCGTGGGCTCTGTCCGACTGTTTGATGGGTGTTATGTGTGTGATGTCTGGGCTTGAAACTCTCCTGCTGTGTGCAGTCACAGATTCAGACTTCAACGGCGTCATTATTCTCCTCTCCATACAAATGTTCTCCTGAAAATCACAGAGTTAGTTAAACATCTGATGGGGCTGTAAATGCATTTATGTTATTGTATGTCAAATAGTTTCATGTAATAACAATTAGATGATCTTACTTTATGTTCATTCATGTTGTCAGTATCATCTGAGCCTGTTATAATCTTCCTTACACCAACCAAATCCTTTAAAGATAAACACTTTATCTCCATCTAAAAAAAGAGACATAAATTAATCAAATTTACTTTATTTAAACTTATAAACTAATACTATATATAAAACTTTTACTTTAGGTATATAGATATGTATTATTACTTTGCGTTTGAATATATTAACAAACGTATCAAAGTTATTTGTCCAATCAGTAATACTAACGTTACAATGTACTAATACATTATCTTAATACATTCGATAAAATAGGATGATCATAATAATATAAAGTTTTAAAAAGTCATAGGGTAAGTTAATAATAATGTAAAGTTTGAAACAGTTATGGGTAAGTTTATAATAATGTAAAGTTATAAACAGTCATAGGGTAACTTAATGTAAAGTTTTAAAGAGTGATAATGATAATAGCGTAACGTTAAAGTTTTATATAATGATAAGAAGATAATAATATAAAGTTTAAATAGTAATACGATACTAATAATGTAAAGTTTTAAACAGTGACATGATGTGGTGGGAAAGTTTTGGCGCAAAGATCTTGACCAGTTGCCTGGAAACCAAACCATTCATATTTTTACATGAACAAACACTTCCGTTAAACTACTTTTTCGTTAATCCATTAAATTATCTCGTATATAAATTACAAAAATATTATTTTATATTACAAAGTAGTAGGTTAGCAGGAAAACAGTAGCAGTAGTAGCTATACTAAATACTAGTTAAATTATATAAACCCTCTGTTAAGATAATTTTCTGATGGTCTTGATATTGGTTTGAAAAATCTGTTCAATTAAAACACATTTTAAAAACTAAGTAGATTAAACAGTATCACAGGGTGAGTCATACAGACAGAGATAGCCTTACCTGAAACTCCTGTTCGTGGAATAAAAAACACTCAAATCGGTTTATAAATCCTTCGTGTGCTGATCCGTGTACGTTTCTGTCTAAAATAGCATCATTTTATCTTTATATAAGTAGATATGTCTTGAAATTCTTCTTATTTCTACTGCTCATAGCCGCCTTACTGCTGAGTTTCATATGAATCACCCGCTAAAGCTTGTTTTCTGGCGCTCTCACGAATCTCACACTCGCTCAGCCAATCAGGACGGCGTTATGCAAATACATCGACTGTGATTGGCTGAACGTACAGGAACTTCCTCAGAGCGTTTGCAGCACCCAATCAGAAAATGGTTTGGCCACGCCTCTGAAGGGTTTGTTGGCGGGTAGGTGGGCGCGCTGCTTGTGATCTGTGGCGCGTCAGAGGTCTTAAAGATGCCGGTGTTTCTCTGTGGGGAATTAATGAATAATATTAATCATACGTCATTAATTTACCTCATAAAAGGCACAGATGCCTCGAGGCTGTTTATGTTGACAAGCTCAGGCAGGCAAGGTAAAGGTGGGAACACAGGTGGGGTTTTGGCGCGACTGGGGGTTTTCTCGCGGGAAGGAGTGTAACATGAGAAGTTGGTTTAAGGATTTACACACAGGATGCCCGAAACCCACAAACCTACCCCAGAGCAGGGCAGACTAAATATTGTCCTATATTACTATTTAACCACTAAATGCAACCACGTTATTACATTAATATGTATGCATGCCATGGGATAAAAATCAGTTTATAAGTCAGAATAAAGTAAAGCCAGTTTTATATTTGTTTAGGAACGATTATGCATGGACAGGAAAGGTCTTAAAATGTAGAAAATATAGAATATATGAATATATTATGAATAAAAATTATTTATCCGTTACATGATTCTCTGAACTCAATCCCTTGGTTTTACAGATAAGGCAGACTAAAATGTTGGAGCTATCTCAACTGAAAATAACTTGCAATGACAGATTTTAAAATATGCTAGTGCCATTGATTTGTCTCAAGATACACACCAGTAAAGTCTTTTTTTAAACGTGGGGTGCATGATCTATGAAAGCTTCCCCCTGTTATCCCCTTCTGACATCACAGGGGGAGCCAAATTTCAATTACCCATTTTTCACATGTTTGCAGAGAATGGTTTACCAAAACTAAGTTACTGGGTTGATCTTTTTCACATTTTCTAGGTTAATACAAGCACTGGGAAACCAATTATAACAATTAAACATGAAAAAAGTCTAGATTTTATGATATATTCCCTTTAAAACAAGTTATATTTAAACTAAGGCCTAGTCCTGGTTTAAGCTAATCTTTGTCCAGAAAACCACCCCATAATGTTATATTAGGCCATTCGAAGTAGTTTTTACAAATTCAGTCATAATTTACTCTTTCTCATGTTGTTACAAACATGCAAACATTTCTTTATTCTGATAAACACAAAGGAAGATATTTTTAGAAATGTCTCTAACCAAATCATTCATGGACCCCATTTACTTTCCATAGTCATCTTTTTCCTACTATGGAAGTGAATGGGGTCCGCGAATGGTTACAAACATTTCTAAAAATATCTTTCTTTGTGTTCATCAGATCAAAGAAATGTATGCAGGTTTGTAACAATGTGCGAGTGAGTAAATGATGACAGAATTTAATTTATGGTTCAACTATCCCTTTAAGACAAAACAATGTCAGTGCAATACGGTTTTAAGTTAAGGCAGGTCAAACATGCATTTTAGTCTGAGACTAGGATAAGTGAGGTTTAACTTAATTTTTTAAGTTAAAGTAAAAAAATATTTGATTTGACAAAAATGCTGCATTTTGTTTACACTGTAGGAGTTCACAATTATTAGGTAATTGTAACAATACAACAATACTTTAAAGCTTCTTGTTTTCATTTATGTTTGCCATATTTTAGGGCTGTATCCTCTTATATTCAAGAGAATTGAGATTTGAAACCAGATGATAGGACCTTTAGGAATGTTCTAACTTGCGTATCTTAACTTTGCCTTTTTCTTTTCTGTCCAGACATACACTGACCATATGATGTTTCATTAAAGGTAAAAACAGGGATCAGTTTAAATAAAGACCTTGACAACAGTTTGTTAAAAGAAAAAAGTCTCAAATAAATTCTGCTCATTTGTTTACACAATACTTCTGGCAAAAGTTTTTTTGGGGGCCAATGTTTTTTTTTATCTACTTCATATTCTTAAATATCTGTATGCAAAACAAGGGGATATCTGCATTTTTAGGACTCATGTTATACATAATAATTCATTTATAGTTATTTGTATGTCCAGATTATGCAGACAAGTACAGATAGACCCTGCTGACTAAGACAGCGTGAAATTTTTTAGAGTAACTGCCTCTCTTAGATGCATAAACAAAACTCATTCAAATGCATAATTGTTCAAGGAACAGTTAGTAATAATGGATGAATCACATTTACATAATTATGCAAAAATGAGAGAGAGAGACTGTGAGAGAAAGAGAGAGAGAAGCACAGTAACTGGCAGTTTGTACACAACACATATAAGAATTCAGTGCCAATTCAGGGAAAAGTCAGTGTGAAAGTTGTGCTCGCTGGAGACAGATGAAACAAGTGTGTCATGTCTCTGAAGATCATCTGAACGTCTCTGGTGGTTCAGGTGGAGACAGCACGAGTTTGAGTTTCAAGGAGATGAACAGGAACCTCAGCTAGAACCTGAGCTGAATATAAAGCCACTTCTACATCAACCATCAATTTTTGCTAAGACTTGCTGGTGATTTTTGTAATCATTTGACAGCTAGACATTGCTATTAATCAATTAATTTGCTATTGTTATGTAATGAAATGACATTCATACACTGCCATAAGTGCCAAGACAATTTTTTAGGGTAAAGGGGTCCGCCTTATCTTCATTATATCCTTTGGAGTAGGGATGCACCGATACCACTTTTTTTGAATAAGAGTACAAGTACGAGTACTTGCATTTCAGTACTTGCCGATACCGATACCGTACTTAAAAAAACATGATTTAAATTTACAGGTAACAGCTTTAGTCATATAATTTAACAAAAAAAAAAACAAGGGACTAATTTTCCAGTTTGTTGTAAACTCTGCCTCTTTGGACCACACAAGAGGCATTAACCCCTTACACGCCGCTCAAACATAGACATTTCTCAGACCGTGGTATCGATCTCCTTTATCAGGGGACTTTTAACAAGTACTTTAAAAAAAATTTGGTATCGAGGCCGATACCCGATACCAGTATCGGTATCGGTGCATCCCTACTTTGGAGTGATTTTTAAATCCTTATTAATCAGACACTAATCAATATTTATCCTCCCAGAAATTATAGGAATATAATATAATAGAATATAATAGGAATTCTCTACAAGGGCCAATATATAGTATTATATATTTCCAAAATCTGTACCGAAAAGCTCAACATAACAACACCTCACATCTTAAAGCCAGGTGACATAGAATGATTGAACGGAGTATCCTTGTTCTGTGATGTGACATGTAGACAAAAATGTTTTTGTTTGGGTCTGTAATGCCTTAGAAGCTTCCTAAAAACCTCTCTCAGATAGCTCTATTAGGGTGGGGGATTTTAAACAAGTGGTTTTGCACCTATTTGCCCCCCCCTACTGGCTTAAATTGCAATCTCATTACTGATTTGCTGACTTTGTTGCCACTCAAAAAATGTAGCCAATTATTTTAAAGTGGAGGGGCAGTTAGATGCCTGTGATGTCATAAGCATCAGTTTTTCAGATTGGGCCGTTTTCTGGCTGACATTTCTAAAAGAGGAATTTCTATGAGACTGAGATGTTTAGCATGTCTAGAACTTTTTCTATGTTTGTGAATGCGGGTAGACTACCATTATTCAACAGAGACAAGGTAAAAATGTTTTTTCATTCTCTGTCCCCTTTAAATAAAGGATTATCACATTTTTAATCAACATTTACATCATGTTATGATTATTTTGGTCTAGCACTAAAGAAAAAAATAGAAAGAAAATCTATAGATACATTATAAAGAAAGAAATCCTTATGAAAGCCATACTAGTGTCGATAATAACCAAACAACCCATAAAAAACACATCCGTGAACAAAATTAATTTATGACTGTAAGAAAATAATCGGAATAATTCACAATTGTTTTGTTGAAAATGAGTGTGTATTGTATAATTGTTAAGTCCTATAATGCGCTGGTGGCCTTCTGCAGAAGCTGTAGCATGATGGGATAGACCGGAGCAAACTCCTTCCCCTGTCGGGTTCGAACCGACTGCACGTACGCCTCCAGTGCACCCCTGCAACACAGGTCAGATACACACATTAGGTTTGGCACACCACATAAAAGTACCTGTAGCTGTTTTGTCCGTAATGCACCTCTAGAGAGCGCTGATGTTGTATTGAGAAATTTTATTTTACATCTGTGTACTAAATGACAGTCGCAGCTACCTGTGCTGCAGGCTTTCCTCACATAATGACCAATGAATCATCTTGACATTCTCATGGCATCTTAAGTCCTTTGCAATTACTGACTAAGGATATTTAAAAGGATTTGTAGCACTCACAATATATCTAGTTAATGAACGTCTTTAGAAAATATAGAAAAAGAAAACAGAAAGCATAATTTCCTTATATTCCGGGCATTCCATGTTTTTGAAATTTCATTCCATATATATGTGCTACACAGATGACACAGAGGAAAAAGAAAACTAAACCAAATAAATTAGTAAACAGTTTAAGTCAAATCTGACCTGATGAGCGTCAGACGGTCCTTCTCTGATGGGTGGTCATCCAACCACTGAGAATAACGTGAGATTGACCACTCCGCTCTCTGTGTTTATAGAGAAAATATTAGGACAAACTTCAAAAATGAAACATGGTCAAAAATGAATTAACATTTGGCATTGCAGTGACATGGGGCAGGTATGACTATTACAAAAAAAAGTAATTTTAAGTTTCTTTTATTCAATTATGAAATGAAATATGACCTGTCCTGGACAGGCTTGATAGGTTTCAATAAAAATCTACATTAGTGCTTTAAATCCATCCACACTAAATCTATTTCAGAGAAGACTCATTTCATAAATATGTCCTGGTATATCTTTTCCTGTTTGAGCACTGGAAATGAAAAGTGTTTAATTTAGGGGATGCTTTTATCTCCAGCAGCTTACAGTAGGTCAATCACAAGAGAGTCGGGATGGGGAAGCTGAGGTGAATTGCGCCGCTCAAGGGCATAATAAACAGACCGTGACCTTCAAACCCCTTTTGCTTTCACACAGCCAAAACCTCAATGCACAAAGCTCTATAACCAAGCGGTGTCCATCTCTCTGCATTTCTGTGTGTGTGTGTACCTGGTGTGGGGATTTGAGTTCGGCGGGTGCACGGGTGAATAGGAAATGCAATATGGTGCTGTATGGGATCAAATCTCCCAGCGTCTGACTGCTAGCGATGTGTTCGCTCGTCTGGAACAGCAGGGGTCTGAAACAGACAAAGAAAAACGCATCCATATTCAATTCAATAGAAATCATCATCCGGGTGTAAGTCAGGAAGATGCGGAAGGTGGATGATTTTGAGAAAGCCTATGATAATAATACAACCACTGTTTCTGAATGATAATCTGAAACTTCTGATGTATTCACTCTGCACAAAACTGACCTGTTTCAGTCAAATCAGAGGTCTAGACGATTCAAAGGGCATATATTATAAAAATCTGACTTTTTCCATATTTAAGTGCTATAATTATGTCCCCAGTGCTAGAAAATGTGAAAAAGATCAACTTAGTAACTTAGTTTTGGTTCTCTGCAAGCATGAGAACAAAATAGGTAATTAAAATTTGGCTCCTATTGTGAAGTCAGAAGGGAATAATACTGCCATTTAGTGCAGAGATCAGCTCATTTGCATTTTAAAGGACACACCCAAAATGGCACATTTTTGCTCACACCTAAAAAGTGGCAATTTGAACATGTTATAATAAAATATCTATATGGTATTCTGAGCTAAAAAAAAAAACTTAACATATGTACTCTGGGGACGCCAAAGTTTTATTTGACATATTTAAAAACGTCTTGTGAAGTGTCCCCTTTAATACAACTTATGTGAAATGAATCGCTCATATTTATTACAGACACATACTCTTGTGTAATATTAGCTTTGTGAGTTTCAAATTCTTAAAAATTACAGAATGTACTGATACAGTCTTTATGTGTCCATACGATATATATTTAAAATGACATCTACCGATACTGACACCAATAGTTTTAGTTTATACTCATTATATTAAATTATTATGTTGTGAAATCCTAGAGAACTTTGTTGTCATTGTCACCCAATAAAAAATAATCAGTATGAGTAGTATGAGTTCTGATGCATTTTCCACCTCTTTTTATTGCCAGGATATAATTTGCCCTGACCTTAGTAGTTTTTAAACAATTGATAAATAGTGGGAAAAATAGTTTTTATATGCCGATACCGATTTCAGTGCATCGGTGCATTTCTAACAGGTGCGTGGGAAGTAGGGGTGCTGTAGTACCCCCTAATTTCACAGGACTGTAAATACAACACAGTCATTTCATTATACTTATTCATACGGTACAAATAGCTTTCCTTTTATTGGCAAACAGACATGTAAAACTCAACGTTTTCAGTAGCTTATGCAGTAGAGCAGTGGTTTTCAAACTGGGGGCCAGGGCCCCCAGGGGGGCCGCGAGGTGGTGCCAGGGGGACCCCAGTTTTATGACATTTTATGAAATACGTTAATTTATCATGAATTCTGTGTAATTAAACCTAAAAAAAATAAGGCTACTAACCAAAAGCACTACTTTTTTGTATAATTTAATGTTTTTTTTTATTAAAATGTTGAGTTTTAGAACAGTTTTTTGTCACAAATTTTCTTTGGGGGGCCGCAAAGGAATGCACCGTACACAAGGGGGGCCACAAGCTGCAAAAGTTTGGGAACCACTGCAGTAGAGCAAGCCTATGGCTTGAGAAACTTTTTTTTAAACTTGATGTCCCTGCTTCGAATCCGGCTTTTGCCGACTTTGCTTGTTTCCCATCACACATCACATCAAAAAGGCATTTATTTACAATAACAATTAAGAAAATGTTAGAAAAGTGGAAATAAAGTGCCTAAAGAGTGTTTATTAAAAATAAAAGTATTTATTTTGTAGGGCTAGGGGTCGTGTAGGGTGGGCTTTTATTCTCCCAATAATGAAGCATTCATTTAAAGGGGACATTTCTTAAGGCTTTTTTTAAGATGTAATGAGTATATATATTTAAACAAACACCTTTATGAATATGGAAAACAGCTAATCAACTGAATGAGTAATGCAATTAAACTGCAGAGGATAAAATGACAAACATGATATAACTTTCCAATAACTGACACAAAGCTAAAAGATTTTAAATAAGATCGGATTTGTTATTCATTAGCTATCACTCCCAAGTCCACTGAGAAACAGCAACAGAACACAAGTTGAATATTATGAGGACAGAAACTGTAACACAGAGTTCTCCCCAGCTAATCAGACAGACATCTCCATTAATAACCTTCTTTTCTCTCTCGCCCTTAATTAACAGCAATTTTCAGCAGGAGCGCTCCAGGCGACCTCTTTGTCTCAGCGGGAGCAGGATGAGAACAGAAGATAACACAAATCAAGAGTCTGTGTGACAGACCCTCACACAAATCTGTGACATCATGAGGCCTGCGCAGTCACTCGGGGTCAAACTCACCTGAAAGATCGTAGCAGACGGTACGCCTTCCCCAGATCTGACACCCGCCTGCAAAGAGGAGCCACGGCTAACTCCATCTGAACACACAAAACACAACACGCTCGTATCAGAACTGCTGGATGTATGATACTACACGAGGTGACAAAGACAGACAGCACCATTCCTCATTTGCTTTCATTATATGCAGTCAGGATCATCTTGAAGTAACACCTTGAAGAAAGTCACACAGGTTTGCAGTGACATGCGGGCGACTGACAGGCGTGAAACTTTAAACACCCTCCTCTTCCTCACCTGAGCAAAGTCGGCCGCCAACCTCATCTTGCCTCCTTCCCCGAGCGGCCGCAGGAGTGAGGCGTGACGGATGAAGAGGGTGATGGCGCGCTGGGCGATGTCCTCTGTGCTGTCGTACAGGAAGTCCAGACACTGAAGAGGGCGGAAATAATCGTTCATCACGCGTGTGATGAAGCCCTGCAGCTCACGCATGTACAGAGAACACGGCACGTCTGGGCGACCGCCCGCAGGGAGAGGACTGCACACAGACACATGAATTTTAATTTTGTAATGTTAGCATAGATACAAACAACATCATTGATTTGCTTGTCACATAAGCAGTGTCACAGTACAGCTAGTGTAACTGCAAATATACACAATGTTAGAGTAATTGAAGGCTTTGCTAAGAACTTTTACTATTAAAAAAAGCAGGCAAAACCTTTTAATCATCCTACAGATTTCTTTCTTTATTTTAACCCCGAGTATAATTTCCCATTTCATTCATTTTTTTATTTCGATGGAATTCATGACACATTTTCATTGGCTTTGTGAGATATTCTTGCATGTATATGTGGTTGTTGTTGATCGGGTGAAAGCGGCGTTTCTTAATAAAACCAGCTCTATACCATGTTTATTTCTCCCCCGTCCTCCCTCAGGAGTGCCCAACAGCAGAGGCAGAAATAAAACAGACCGACGAAACCCACAGACAAGCGGTGGTCCTGAGGGGAATAAGAGAGATCCGGACAATGAAAGCTGTGCTTGAATCGCAGCGAGGACGGTTTAAATGTTATCAAACGCTGGCACATCCCTCTCTTCTGTATTCACCGGACCACCCGTCTGACAGAGAGGGAGAGCGCTGAATACAGAACAGAGACTTTTGGGAAAAAGTTTCATTTATGACAGTCAAAAACAAAATGTTTGAAACATACAAAAACAAAAGGGGAATAAACAGTAGTACTTCGCTGTCCTGTCTGTGTATATAGATATTGTTATTCACTAAATGCCAGATTGTTTTTCATTGTAATAGCTTCCATATTACACGGTCTTGTTATGCAGGTGTTTTGAGAGGGTTTCTAGCCCACCCAATGACATGCAACACTGATTTGACCTTACATTTTCAGCTTGATGAAACAACTGTGATTTAATTACTGAATTTTACATGCAACAGTGATGTCATGCTACCACATTAACATGTTTATCATTTCATACAGCAGTGAATACCTGGAGAAATCCTCCTGATGCATTGTGATGAGTATTGCTTCAACAGAATCGGTGACAGAGCTGAGAAGCGGCTGAACGGCAGCAGTCATCAGAGCTTGAACCGACTACAAGAGACACAAACACACGCATGCATCACAGTGATTAACCAATGTTATTGCATGACATTAAGGAATGCTCGATTCTGATTGCTAGGGCTGGGCGGTAAATCAAGTTCATATTTGTATTTTTTCCCAGTGGGATATACGGGATGAGACAATGCCATCGGTATGGGCTGATTATATGATCCTCCTCCCTTGCAACAGAAGATTTGCCAGAAATGTACACTGAGGTCAAAAACAAGCTTTCCAAACATTTCCAACCATTCAAAGCAGCTTTTCCTCGCATGGTGTTCAGCTGCATTTGAATGTTTTTTTAATAATGCCCCGTTTCAATAAATATGATTATCACATGAGGGTTTGACTCGCCATGAATTTGGGTCAATATCGCCCAGCTCTACTGAATGGCCAGTGGCGACACTCCAAGGTCAATTTTTTCCTGACTGACCATTTAAAACTAATAATGCACAGCCATCTAGGTACTGCGGGTTATGGGTTCAGTTTAATACTTATGAATAAATGTAATATAAATATGCATAATTAAAAACCAATTGAACAAAACCCTTGAAATGCATCTGACATGTTTTCTTGTAAATTAGCATTTTTTATCTGGCTCTTATGTTAAGGTTTAGTCATTTCAATTTAAATGGACTTTTTTGAAAATAGGCACATTTTCCAGTTCCCCTAGAGTTAAACATTTGATTTTTACCGCTATTAAAAGTAACCAAGGGGACTATTTTTGGCTGCTGCATAATATAATTGCACCTGCTGCAGCCATGTTACGGCAGCAAAGTCCTTGATTATTATACAAGAATGAGATTATAGATCCTAGCCATATCTGCCTAGAAAATCGAAACTCCATCGGTCTTAGTACACGATGTAACTACAGAAGAGTCAAGTTTTACATAGGAAAAATATCAAAACTCTATGGTTATTTTTGAGCGCAATGCTAATGGTCTAATCAGATTCAATGGATTATGCTAAGCTATGCTAAAAGTGGTACCGCCAGACCCGGTGATCAGCTGAATGGATTCCAAAACGGTAAAAATCAAATGTTTAACTCTAGGGGAGCTGGAAAATGAGCCTATTTTAAAAAATGGCAATTTAATGGGAATGTAGGGGTTAACAGTCATTAACTGAAAGGTATTTTTTTACAAATGTCACTTAAGTCACTTATGTTATTTAACAATTTTGACCTTAATGACGAATAAAAAAGTTGACTTGAGGTTTTTTGGCAAATGTCTCCAGTCGCTCTTATTGTCTTTTCTGAGAAAAGGTAAAATGCAAAAAAATTCTGTCAATATGCTAATATATTCAGTAAACCTCTTTTAATCAGGTAAAAACTGAAATCCGACATACACGCACTGTCCTTTATCCAAGTTGTCTTCTATGCACTTAGAGGACTCTGCTAAAGAAAAGATTCTGCCAACAAAACAATATTTATGAATGGCCTGAGGTCAGTTTTAAGCGTATTTGAAATGAACATGAACGTATAATATGTGCCGAGAGCATTCTGTCAATATCATCTTATTTTTGACAGAGGTGGTGTTTAGCTGCTTTTGCATAATCTGTGTACCCATGTAATAAGCGGAATAATGTACAGCAAGCTGAATGTTATCATAAATAAAACCCATAGGGTGATACAAGAACCCTCAGATTCAGATCAGTCTTGTCTGGATTTATATTGCGATGATAACGGTCTGACTGAACATAACATATAGTCGCAAGTGGCAACAGCAATACAGTCAAAGTTAAAATATTAAAGGTCACGTTCTTCCTGATACCATTTTCTAAACCCTAGATAGTGTATAATGTTGCTATAATAGCATAAATAATACCTGTAAAATGATAAAGCTCAAAGTTCACTGCCAGGCGATATATTTTCTTCAAAATAATTCCTCTTTAAAAGCCAACAACGAATGGCCAGTTTGGACTACAGCCCTCTATTTCCTGCTTTAATGACGTCAGTAAAACAGTTCGTTGACTAAACTCCGCCCACATGAATACGTCAGTCACCAGCTTTGGCTCAAACGGCTCTGCTAAGCTAAGCTGCTATCGAATCACAACACACTAAACAAACTACACAATCAGAACTTGTTATGTATTTCTGAAGGAGGGACTATTTCTGAACAAGGAAGACATCAGCCTGTTTTGAGGACAGTAAAAACAGCGCTATACAGATAAGTCAATTGTGTGAAACATGAACACATGTTATATTGCCCACTATAAACACAATCAAAGCTTCAAAATCACAGACAGAACGGGAGCTATAAATAAAAACATATTCCATAATAATCTAAATTAATTAATCTGACAAGTACATCTTATCTATGGAGTCTATGGCTATTTTACAATAATGATGGCTTATCAAAATCACATTTAGCAATTTTATAAACTTTACAGTAGAAACATTATTGTATCTGTGTTTTAAAAAGTTGCCCTCTTGAGGTTTTCTTTAAAGTCTCAAGTCACATGATGCTAACATCTGCTCTCTCTTCTCCCAGGTGATTGGCTGACATTTCCTGATGGGACATCAGTCTGACCATTATGTGTTTCGGCCCTCTCCCTCTGCGTACGAGCCTTTAATCTGGCTCTTCATCTGTGAGTGACATCGATGTAAACGCAACAGGTTCCTCTGACCAGTCATTGCCGACTCCCTGCAGGCGCCCGATAAAGAGCAAATCTCGTTGCTCATCGCTTCCTCCTAAACTCCCACACAATAAAGTTAACCTTCACCTGGTCTGCAGACTCAACGTCCCATTACTGCTCATGGTGTAAACCGTTTTTGTGTCTTGTTTTGCTTTCTAGTTCAAAATATCACCTACAAGCACCTAGAAGATTACCAATTAACAGTTGACCAAATGATTAAATAATTTGAACCATAATGCACACCGTTTCACAACAACAACAAAACAAAACTTCTTCAGAGTTAAATTACTCGAAAATGAAATATTTCTGGATATGACCACAAGACCGTATGTGCACATCGGACAGATTTATCTCCTACGTGTATCGGGAACACCAGCTTCGCACTAAAAACAGTGAGTGGTAAAATGTTAGACTGTGTTTTCACCTTGAGTTGTTGTGTTTACACCTAAAAACCAGGGGTTAAAATGAGTGCGCCTCTGTGCGGCCGACCGGTTTTGTTAAAAGCTAAAGAGAAAAACAGAATGACCAGTTTACTCATCTGATAGCCAATTTAACTGAAACGAGTGAGAGCTGAATTCAGAGCAGCTCGATGTTTACCCAATTACTTTCTAAAAACACCTGCATGCGACTCGCCGGCACCTCTATCAAAACTCTAACCATCTGTTTGACGTCCCATGTGCCCCCCCTGTTAAACCCTGACCATCACAGACACTTATAAATATAAAGGACATTACTGTCCTGCTGTGAGCTCAAACTTAAAGTGTGTTTCCACGTAGATGCACGGTGAAGCCGGAGACATTGGCGTGCCAAAGCAGTAATGCATCCACAAATAAGTCAAGAACTGGTAATAAATTACTGTACGTCATGATTTATACTGTTAGCATGATACAAAATGACTCGCACTGTGATATAATATTTAATGCATTTATAGTTGTTTGTGGTAAAGTGCGTTTTACCTCTAAAGATGCGGCGAGGGCTTGTTCTGCTGCCGGCGGGACGGAGCCCATCCCAGAAATGACCTGAAAACACAAATGGCTCAAAATCAACACCCACTCATCCAACATTTACAACAATAACTCCTGTCCTTCACACTTCTGGATTTTGAATAAATGATTGCACTGAAACAAGCACCACCAGTAAAACTTTCATCACCTCCAGTTTAAATATTTAATCATAGAGCAATCTCATTTTATTACCCTATAAATCACACAAGCAAGAGAAGAGAAAGCATTAGCCGTGGCTGGTATGTTTTTTTTTAATAGGGGAGATTGGGAACTATATCAAGGGGTGCTAAAAAAGCCATCGTGAAATATGGCTGCTCATATTGTACAGTATAGACTGTGATGAGTCTGCGGATTTCCCAGACATACGTCGGCTGTTTATAGACACACTGATCTCGACGTTTTATAACACTACAAGACTCAGCAGAGATTTAAAGGAACACGCAAACTTTTTGGGACTTTAGCTTATCCCGCCGTTAGATAAGTGCATACATATGCTTTTCATCTCCGTGCGTCCCGTAACTCTGTCTGACGCACCCACCGCTAGGCCTAGCTTAGCACAAAGACTGATGTAAATGGCTCCAGCTAGCACACTAGCATCCAGCTAGCTTCGCCTTCTGAGAATATAGTTCCCAGTATGTATATGGTTAATAGATGGCTGTGTCTTATGGCGCTTTTCCATTGAATGGTACCCCACGGTTTAGTTTGGGTCAGGTCAGCATACTTTTGGGAGCTTTTCCACTGGGTGCAGTACATAGTACCCGATACTTTTTTTAGTACCACCTCGGTCGGGGTTCCAAGTAACCCGAGCTGATACCAAAACGTGATGCGAAATCACTGTAGATCATTGATTGATCTGAGGGAATCATCACTACCAGTGTGATCGCTATAATGTAAAAGATTAACTTTACCTATGCTGGCTTGCGCTGTCTCGAGTAAACCTGTTGTCATCTGCGCTTTGTTGTAAGTTCCCAAACTCCCTTTTAGCAATGAAAGGTTAAGAATCAGGAAATTTTTCCAGACTTGCAGTTTGTGATGGCACATTCGCGATGCACACGGCCGCATTTATGCTTAAATGCAACTTAAATGAGGCTCAGCGGAGCGCTTCGACTGATCATGTATGATGTCAAAGTAGTAGGCAGCACAAATATAACGACACACCTATAATCCCTTTCACTCCGAAGTGTTACTAAACTTGATGGAAAGGCTTACCAAGCCAAATTGAGGTGAGCCGACCCGACCTGACCCAAACCAAACAGTGCGGTAATATGCAATGCAAAACCATCACATGACCTTGTTATTTGTAAACACTGTGACTAAACAAATCACAACATATGAATAGGAAAATGTGGACATTATTTTGTCACTTATTGGGAGCAGTATGCTAGCTGGAGCCATTTACTTCTAGTCTTTGCACTAAGCTATGCTAGCAGTGGGTGCATCAGACAGAGTTACGGCACATACAGAGATGAAAAGGGTATGTATGACTTATCTAACTCTGGGGGATACACTGAATAAGTTAAAGTCCCAAAAATAATACAGTCAAATTAACTAATTTATGGTAGTTTTATAGTAATTTCTGCCTTTCATTATATAAAAATATGCACCTGTGACATTCAGCCCAACTTTGCTTTTGTGGTACATATAGAAAAAATTTACATCTATGCATTTGGCAAATGCCAAAAGCGACTTGCAGAAGGCACTTTTATGGCAATTTTCCAATATTAACCCGATGTGTGAAAGGGGTTATAATGTCTTAAATCTGTGGTTCTCTAACTATTTTAGCATACTCCTGCTTGAGAACGGTGCATCCCTTCATGCCCCCAAGACAATTTATTAAATAAAACACTTAAACTTGAAATTTGAATTCAACAAAAGATATTAAATTATACATATGATAAATGAATGTATTTCATAAAATGTAATTAAACTGGTGCCCCCTGGCACCATCTCAGGGCCCCCAGTTTGAGAATAACAAGTGGCAGTCTTACTTTAGCAACAGCTTGCTGTAAGCGGAAAAGAGAGTTTACAACGGCGATATTCCTCCTCTGGCCTTCTGTCAGGGGTCCGATCACTTGACTGGCATCACCCTGCGTACACAGCTTGAGAGAGAGAGAGAGACGGATGAGGGAAAGGAGACAATAAGGAGTGAGAATAAAAAACACACAGAAACAAAACACAAGGCTTAAGTAGATAATCAAGAAGCCGGCGTTTGAACCGAGGCTGCCGCTTATATTCCCAGAGTTCCCGGCGTTCGACTGAGGTCACAAGCGCTTTGCTTGGCGGTGGCACAGCGGTCGACGTGATGGGACGCGGCCGTCGCCATGGAGCTCGGACAGAGATGGCAGCTGGCATTGTAGGTAGGTGGGCGAGCAGTGGGGAGGATAAAACGAAAAGGATTTGCCCAGCTCGGTGCCAAACCACAGGAACTAACAAGCGGAGGGCTGTCGCCGTCACGCGCGGACAAACACCGATGTAAACAAACCTACACTAAACACCGCTGCTACGAACAGGAACCTCGAGCCCAAAAAATAAAACCAAGAGATCACACCTCTGTTCAAAGACGGGGGGATGAAAATGACACTGTCTGCGAGGAAAAGCCACCTATGATAGTGGCAGCTGGGATGCCATGGCAACGGTCTAAAAATGGCAAAGCAACAGTTAATTAACGTTTCGTGTGGCAGGTGTGGAGATGCCGAGCGAGGTGCAGTAACGCTAGTGAGGCTCAATCTGCTTGGAGGTGGGTTGCTCCTTCACACCCAATGGTTAAATAAAGCATAGCCTCCAGTGCATATCTGATTCTGCTTATACAGCTAAGAACCACAATGATTTCTGCTGTAAACCTGCCTGAGGATAAAAACATACTTATGACACTTTAATGTAAGCAGCGTGTCTCACTACAGGTTACCCAGCACCGAAGCTAAACATTTGTGTCAAGATGTGTCTGAATATACTATAAGTGACTCAGTCTGTGCAAATCCAGCTGAAGTCACTTTATTTTGTCACATTCATCCTAGATAATGTGAAGAACATTCTGTGAAAAAAAAATCCTTAACGTCAAAGACTGAAAGCAATTATTGAATTAAACTTGTGCCTAATCTTTTTATTAGATTATTAGAACCAGGATTTTACAGACAAGGTCACATTTAATTATATAACATCATCTTTTACTAGAAACACATTTTTAGGATGCTATTAAAATGTAGCTGGCATTAATAATCGTAATGATGTACACCAATAGGGATGACGAACTGTGCGGAGAACTTCTGAGACACAGAATGAGGTCATCGCAAAATGAGGTCATCACACAACGAGGTCATCACGGAATGAGGTCAGCATCTTATCAGAACCGAACAGATATGAAAGATCAATAGAGTTTGCTTTCATTTACATCTCTCTATTAACTGGTAGAGGTCTACCCGTGTAAAGAAATGAAGCTGAGCTTAATGAAAAACAATCAAACAATATATTGGTGAGTGTGTGACAGCTTAAGAGATGCAATATGTTGCAATGATATCATCATGCCCTAAAGCAAGGCCAGAGATATAAAGGTTTGACCCTGAATCGAGTTCACAAAAACAATTGTACAGCAGGAATAAAGAAAAGCAGATCCTCGTAACTCATCCGCTCGCTGACATAAGACAGGTAGAGTCAGACCCTGTACTAATCCAATCACAACTTCACCGGCCGCCCATCATCCATCCACCGTGGAGTCAACTAAACGTCACTGGCTGAACAACTGAAACGAAGCACTAAACATACATACAAACAAAACAAATGCACTTATTTACTCAATAACGCTTAGAGTAAAATCTAGGATGAGACTTGATTTTATATAAACGGAGATAATTGTATTGGATATGCTGTTTTTGGACACATGGCCTTGGATATGGCAACAGAAAAAAAATTAAGCAGACACTAGGAGAGCAAGATCGACTTTGTGCTGCACTTGAACCCAATCTGAAACAGATCTACCGGTTTATTGATTAAGTATAATGTTGTACAGTTTGTCACGCTGTTATTTTCATGTAACTTAAGGTGGATCATCGGAGGAACAATCGCTTTTGATGATGAGACGGTCACATGAGCCATTCTGAACTCTTCAAACCTTAAAGAGCACCTATTGTCCGATTCACGTTTTTAAATTTCCTACCCCAAAGTAAACGATAACGCGAGTTATCGTCTCCAACGTAAATCTCTTTTCTTGGACTACAACAAACACACGGATTGTAGGCAACAGTTTACTTCCTGGGATTGGTGATGTAGACAAGACCGACATTATCATAATTCCTCCCACTTGGGATTTGCCGGCTGTAAGTTAACTCCTGTTATCAACCGAATCTTTCAAACATGGTAAGGAGCGTCACATTTCCTGCTGACATCAGAGGTATTCAGGCCAATCACAACGTACAGATTAGCTGGTCAATCAGGCACACAGAGCTTTTCAAATATATGCGTTTCAGTAAGAGAGTGAAATCTAGAGCTACAAAAATGTACGTTATATGGAAAATAATGTTTTTTAAACACGCGAACACATTGTATTATACCAAATACACAAAATAAAATTGTTTTTAGCAATGAAATAGGTGCTCTTTAATAATAATAACACAGAAAACGCTTGTTAGATGTCATTTACAGTAAACCATTTTGCCAACTACTCATTAGCTACCGAGCGCACCCCACATCTCAAGCAAACCTCGCTTTTCCTGATTGGTAGCGATGCTATTTTTAGTCAAAATGAACTAGCAACTCTAACTAGGTAGATCTGGTTCCTCCTTCCTCTTGTTCAGGTCACAGTTCTCAGCAGGTGCTTGGGTTGACGTTCGCGGAGACGACCGCCGTCCGTCCCCTGCTCTTTTAATGAGCTCAGTCTTTGGCCGTGTGTCACCGTCGCAACAGGGCTGAAGGCCATGAGAGCAGACAGCCTCGCGCTCAACCCGCCTCATTATCGCCGTGTGTGCCTTACCAATTGCTCCGATTTGACGCAGAAGAGCTGCACCGTCTTGGCTGCGTTCTTGCCTACTGCGACCGTCAGGTCCGGGTCCACTGATGCAACGTTCAGCTCGCTGACAGGCGACACGAAACACACACACAGATAATTAAGGCAATTTTTCGTCTCCAAATCTTTTTAGTAAAAAAACACTATATAGATAAATACATATTTTTCCTGTCTACCCTTTGCAACAGCCAATGAGTAATGAGAATGTTTACGATGAATGCTGACTAGTGGTTAAAAAGCTCACTAGGATATAAGAGATTTTTACCTGGCTATGGTCTTTATGATGCTGTCCAGCTCATCGTTGGATGGTGGATTTCGCCCTCCCTGAGGAAACACCAGGTTGATGGGGTCAAAGAGACGAGAGAGGGACTTGGACAGGTAAGCGGCTTCGTATGGTTGCAGTGAGCACTTCAGATCCTTCTCTGGACTGTATGGAAACACAAACAAAAAAGTTATATCCCTGTTATTGGATTCCTAACCGGACTGTATATACGGTAAATGAATAAATGGTTACACTGTTTTACTGTTTCCTTGTGTAATTAGGTACTCAGAAATAATGATGCAAATCATTTACTTACTGTAGGTTATGCTTTGGTTTAAGGTTAGTTGAATATAATTATGCAAAATTTACTTCGTTATTATTATGATGGCAACATATGTAACGTGTAACAAAGACATCGTAAAATAAAGTGTTACCCCAATAAAGTAAAAAAGTATTGCATCAACGCGAGATAACTATGATCCCATATCCGTTTTGTCAATTGTTTGTCATCAGACTTCATGTACTCCCAAAAGTACAGAGTTTCATTTTAAAAGACATGCTGTGTGTGTCTAATAATTCACTGACCTAAATCGCTCACTTTAATCAGACGCAACCATTACTAAATAAGAACTAAATTGAAAGTGTGAGCGAAACGCACAGTGGGTAACAGTAGCCTACATAGAGTACACATCTCTGTAGGACGTCCAGCTCAAGTGTCTGAAATTAGCTTTTGCATTTACAATAATCATTCGGTTTTAAAGTATTCCCATCATTCTCCCTGCTGGTGAAATGACCTTCATATTGCAATCCGGTCAGCCACATCTCTTCCAACATTTAAAAAAATCTGTTTCACAAATACTTGACATAGATATTGACTGCATTTCTATCTCTTCTCTCTTTTCAGTAAAAAAACCCCCTAATTTTAGTTTTCTCAATAGGTATTGTTTTGAATAGGGAAAAGTTGTAACTTAGTTGCTGATCAAAAGCTGTAGTACATGAAATAGCTGTGAATAATTCAGAATAGTTATCGACCACGTATATTGAAATTTATCAGTGGACCCCTAGTTCTAATCTTTGTACGCCGATTTGGATAAAAGCGTCTGCTAAATGTAAATGTAAAACCAGAGCTGAGAAATACAATGTTTGACCCTATTAAATGAACACATGTAATATCTGGTTTGTTACTATCTGACCACAATCAAATTACCCCTAATGTCATCTTTGATTGAAACTGTGTAGATCTCGGGGCGATATGTCTTTCTGGGCGTTGTCTCTCATTCCTAAAGGCTGAATTTAAGCGTGAGAAGGTCATTTGCTTGATTGGACCTTCAGGTCATCTTTTCTTCTCAAAAGCAAAATTTGCTTTGGCTTATGGTCTGAAATGGACTGACAGTTTTAGCCACCAGCACCGACCCTAATTATTAAAGGATTACTTCACTTTCTTTAAGGGGACTGTAAGTAGGATTTTAAGTATTTTATTAGTCAAAATCATGTAAATATGTCCTCATTGGTGTCAAATGACCTCTGCCAATGATCAGATTTTTCTTTGTAAGCTTAGCATTTCTTTATTTACATTGAACGGGTAAGGCCAAGGAGGGTTCCATGTCGTTCCGCATGAATTGATTAACTATAATAGCAGAGAGGGACAAAAAGCATTAACCTTCCAAACGGACAAGGAAATCAGTGAGTACATAACAGATACCGTAGTTGCAACACGCATTTGGAAAAGCGAGGCGCAAGTGAGCACTATTCGTTTGAATGCAAAATACAATTTGCCCACTACACTCCCTGACAAAAGTCTTGTCGCTTGTGTACGAATTGACCTGAAGTGCTGCTAAAATATATTTCTAATCAAGATTTGTTTTCGAGAAATGGCTCATTTTAATCCCAACAGCTTTTGAAATAATGTTTTAGTGCAGAATGAAACTGTCAAAAAGTACTCTAATATTCACAGCTTGGTAAAGTCCATTGAGTCAATTTTTGCAAAGACATAAGTGTTGTCGCCTTGTCATATGAGCTTCATCTGTGACTAATAATAGATCAATTAGGTCTCAGGTGTGTATAAAAAGTTCCCCAGTACACTAGACCTTCACCTCAACTGCAACTAGACCTCTGCAAACATGCCTAAGATTCACCCTGAGACTAAAATTTTGATTATCAAGGGGCTGAAGACCAGATCCACTGTTGATGTGGCAGACACCTTCAATGTGTCTCAGCGTCAAGTACAGAGGATAAAAAAAAGATTTGAAGAGACTGTAGACATTTTTGACATCCCAGGTCAGGCAGACCCCGGAAGGCAACTGCTCGAGAGGACTGTTTGTTGGCTCAAAAATCCAAAGCCAGACCATTTTCCACTGCAGCAGAGCTCCACGAGACCTGGTCACCTGAAATCCCTGTGTCAACCAGAACAGTTTGTCGGATTCTGTCTCATAATGGCCTCCATGGTCGAATCAGTGACCAGAAGCCATAAGTTAACAAAAGACAATTGAAAAACCATGTGGCATTTGCCAAGGCCCACAGCCTGCCAAAAGGATGGACGCTGGAAAAGCAGAAGGTTGATTTTTCAGATGAATCTTCAGTTGAATTACACCACAGTCACCTCAAATATTGCAGGAGACCTACTGGAGCCCGCATGGATTCGAGATTCAGCCAGAAAACAGTGACGTTTGGTGGCGGAAAAATCTGCATGGTGTAAGGCAACATCAATAGTCTAAAATACCAAGAAATCTTAGCTACCTCTTATATTCCCAACCATTAAATAGGCCAAATTCTGCAACAGAATGGTGCTCCATCGCATATTTCAATCTCCACATCAAAGTTCCTCAAGGCGAAGAAGATTAAGATGCTCCAGGATTGGCCAGCCCAGTCACCAGACATGAACATCATTGAGCATTTGTGGGGTAGAATGACAGAGGAAGCATGGAGAACGAAACCAAAGAATATTGATGAACTCTGGGGGGCATGCAAGACTGCTTTCTTTGCTATTCCTGATGACTTCATCTATACATTGTATGAATCCTTGCCAGACTGCATGGATGCAGTCCTTCAAGCTCATGGAAGTCATACAAGATATTACTTTTGGATCTCACAGCACCACTACTTCATTTGCTGACATATTTTTGTATTTGCAGTAAATTTGTTCAATTTCAGTATAGGCGACAAAACTTTTGTCTTGCCAAAATTTGACCTTTTTGTCTTGATTAACTGATAAATATTTTTTCAGTGAAACGAATTAATTTCAGTGCATTAAACATCATTTGGGAGGGTTTTAGCTTTTCATATGAGCTATTTCTGAAACCAATTGATTAATTAAAAGTCAGATTAATTGCATGTGTTTCTACAAAATAGATACGCGACAAGACTTTAAAAAAATCCTAATAATTTATTCACCCCATGTGTGAAATAAAAAAGTACTTTTAAACCACAACTTCTCGTCTTGCACCAGCCGTGTGACACGCCAGCGCGACCTCACATAATGGGCAAACACGTCAAAAGGTCATGCGTCACATGTGAAACGAACACTTTTTAACAATAAATTGACACAAAGACATTTATTAGTATCAGTCCACATACAACAACGTTGGATCGGTCCTCTTTCTCCACACATGTAAACACTTGGGTGGTAGTTTTGCATACGTCATGCGTGACCTATCAACGTGCTTACGTATAAAGTAAGGTCGCGTTGGCACGCTATACTGCTGGTGCAAGACGAGAAGTTGGGGTTTGAAAGTGCATATTTTTAATTTTTCTTGCTGAAAAAGACAATTGTTTTGCTAGATAAGACCCTTATGCCTCGGTTGGGATCATTAAAGACATTTGAAGTTGCGTTTAAACTGCATTTAAACTGTAAACTGTTGAGGTCCAATAAAGTCTATTAAAATGAAAAACATTATGGAATTTTTTTCTTAAAAACCTTAATTTCTTCTCGACTTAAACAAAGAAAGACATCAACATTTTGCATGACATGGGTGTGAGTAAATTATGGGGATTTGTGGAATAGGTTAATGGGTCACAAAAACAATCTGTGAGTTTATGAATACTCTGCAAGAGGGAAAAATAGTTTACTCCATCACTGTCTCATATTGAATGATTTTGGCATGACATAACATAACATATTAATATATGTAGCGTTAACTGGTTGGAAGTTGTTTCTAATTTCAGGGTTAGTTTACTTTTAAAAACAAACCATCAGCAAGACCTTCGACCTTATCAGAATGCAAGCAACAAGATAAATACATGCAACCAAGCGAATATCGCAACCAAGCGAATATCTCAAAAACATGTCACATCAAAATGTAATGTTTTACACAAATAAAATAGAAAATAGAAATTTGAAGCTTCCTGGAGGTCTCTTTTCAATCACCTGTCAAAAACAATGATGCAATGACTTAATATTAAAGTTTTTTTCATTTCCATTTTATTGTCATTTTCATCTTCAGTTTGACCCCTATCCATCCATTCCTTGCTGAGTAAAAATCTGTTTTGACTTCCCATACCTGTGTTTTGGCTCTGTCAACAACTGCGAACATGAATCTAACTGAAGGAGTCTTTTTCTCTGTGTCTGTGGGTTTTTGCTTAGTTGTGTTTGTTTCTGTCATGTGATTGCATTGTTTATCTGTCTGTAAATCTGAAAATACTACAATAAATATAATAATATATGACTAAAATGGTCCATAAACCAAAACATAAAATTTGTGGAGAGGAGTACATCACTTGAACATATGCACGACAACATTTACTAGGTTCCTCTAATCGTATGCATGCATGTCATGATACTCACTCATAGTCTGGTTTAGTGCGGGTGAACAGATCTTCAGTATCATGTTCTGACGTTGACAGCTCCATGTCCATACCTGCAGCACTGCTCACTAGCACCCCCTGTATACTTGCACTGTATTGCTGCAGACGCTTCCACAGCTCATTGTAAAGCCTCAGGAGTTTGGGATACTCGCCCTCCAGAGCCTGCTTGAGGAAGGTCGACGCTGAAAAGACATGAAACGAAGACTGTGATTGAGAGATGAACAGCAAAAATGTCTTCACTTTAGGGTGTATAGTAACATTACAGTCTTTTAACATTTGTGAATGAACTTTGTGATTTTGTCTGAAAATGTAGTGTGAGAGGTGAAGAGAGATACACTTTGATAAAACATTTATTCTTCACAAAAGCATACTGTGATGAATAACAAACAACAACACTAGCAATGTCTATTATCATCATCTTATTGCAAGGCTGATTTTAATAAAAGCACACTATTGTATATTTAAGCACTGAGCATGTGAGCCATGACAATAGAAACCCAACGTCAAATCCTATCTTTTCCCCTCATTGAGCTTAAAAAGGACAAATCCTTTCAAATGGGAGAGAGTGAATATAAATGAATCTTCATTAATATGGTAATAACTCAACTTTACAGGTGATTAAATGCTCATTAGAAAATATTATGCAGATCCTTACCTACCCAGATTGATTTGATGAATGTATAATGAAGTAGTTTGGTGGCACAAGACTTTTAAAATCACTTTCAACCTTTGTTTTGCCATCAGCTGAACATTGCACTGAACTGCAATCACTGCTGCTGGCGATTGGCGATCCGCACATTTATTCATTTCATAAAACTGCCGTGCATCAAATACGAAAACAGCCTTGTTCAAACACGAGCACCGACAGTGAGAAAATCTTTCCTCTGGGAAGAAGGTGAGGTGCATACACGATGAACGAATAACACAGGTACAGATGGTAACGTGTTAACAGAGCTGCGCTTGGGATGAAAATGTCAATCAAAGGTCTTATGATAATTACATTAATGAAAACAGGGCAAACTATCCCTCGACCATTGCTTTGACTGTTAGTTATTTTATTCATATGGGTCCCACGGGTCCAACCGAAGCGATCCTGCAACTCCACAGAGACACAGTGCCCTGCTCTTTAAAAGGAAAACAGTTCAGCATGGAATTCTGGGAAGAGGCACGGAAGCTCTCAGAAGTCACACAAGTATTTTAGGACAAAGAGGGAGAGATAAATCATTTATAAATGCATCTTTCCTTGAAGGCCTGAGGTGCATCGATGTATCAAGACAGCATCCATAAGAATCGAACGAAATCCGTTCCCCCATGGCCTTTAGGAAAGGTTTGCATCTTAAGTGCATCTACAGCTCTAATGTTCTCATTTCATGAGCATATTTTGGCAAACGTCCCTCAACAGATGTGCATAAATAAGACCCCTAGGGTCAGCCGAAGATTGAGGGTTCTCAAATCAGGACCGATAAAGGCTTAGAAGAGGGGAGTGATGCGCAAGCATTCGGGTAATGATAGCGATGCAGAAGGTCCTGTTTGCTTTCTATTGATCACGAGGAGTGAAGCACACAGCATTATTAGCTCGTGATAACACAAGCAGGGATCAATAGAGAGTTTTGCTTTCAGGACCGAGATCTAAATAACTGCATTAATGACGTGCCGTTCCAGATCTTTAATTAAGATGGACACTGGTCACCATCATGATTCAGGGTGATTTCTTCCTCATCCAGGACTGGAGAGCAAAGAATTGTTTCTCAAGGGATGACCTCTAATAGAGCTAACAGACTGGGTCGGTGAAGAAAGGGTTAAAAGATCTCTCTCAAAAGCAAATCCAGAATAGCCTTACGTGGGTAATAGAGTTTGAATGTAAGAGCGGAGGAGAAAGGCGCAGGAGGGAAGGTTGTGTAACTCGCTAGCACACAGAATGAGCTTTTGAGATGCATGACGGGGCATCGTCTTAAACAAAAACCTCAGACTGAGACTCACCGGCTGTGGCTTTCTGAAGCTCCTCGGAGAGCGTCTGAGTGACTGAACTCCAAAAGGTGTGCAAGATGTCAGGCTGTCCATCCTGAGGAGACACATCATTACACAAATGAGTGACAGGAGTCAATGACAAGACACATGATAGTGAGAACAACACATTGGGCAAAAAAGCTAAGGTGACTAACAGCAGTCATACCACAAGACTGGGTTAAACATTATAATAACATTCCCAGGTCACATTTCATCCCAAAATTGATTGCAAACAAAATGAGAAATGACAAAATTATTTAAACCAAACTTGACCAAGTAATTAAAGCATTGATTAAGTTGATGTGACTTTTTGTGTGTGACACAATCATGTTTAAAGACAATAACCCGGGTGTGCCTCATAAGCCTTAAAAAGTGAAGCCTCTGGCTCTTTGATCGCCCCCTGGTGGCTGGCTGCAGTACAAGTCATAAACCCCGCCCTCTCCATTCAAACGAATGGGACTCTGCTCTAAATAAAAAAAATATTTACACTTCCAATAAAAGTTTCCGAAAGATGGTTTTGGTCCTTTCAAGTAGTTGTTATCACGCTGATATATGTTCAAGTCTTCATTATTGTGGTAAGTTTAATTTAAGCTTGTAATTTGATGCAATAGAAACGGGGCGTGACGTTATGATTGGTCGCTCAAGCGATTGGGCGGAAGTTTGATACTGCAGCTCCGCCTCTGGCTCCACGGACGATTCCTTCTGCGCATGCCTTGGCTCCAAACTGACGTTTTTACGTAACATGGCGGCGACCGTGGTCTGACATTTTTGGCTTCAATTCATTACAATGGTGGGAGGCGACGTCTATACAGTCTATGCAATAACCCCAATAAAAAGGTCACAAGGGTATTGAAAGAACATGAGGGTGAATTTATATGATATAGTTTGTTTATTTTGGGGAAACTGATGTAACACGCCAATCCCAAAGCTGCATCAAAGCTGTCTTTGATAACAGAGTGGCAGGTGAGAGCCGGCACATTAAACTTCACTCTCTGCTTCTCCTCATCGCATCACATGAACAGTATTGTTAGGTAGATGAATAAGCACCAGTGTTGTTGAAGGACCCATCAAACACAGCGGCCACTGCCTGTGTCACAAATCACCTGCCCTGTATCCCTCTAAAGGCTCTGCATACATCAGCCTAAGGGTTTTTTCCAGTGATATAATGACTCTCGTCTATGAGTCACACACCTTTTACACCACGGAGATAAAGAGATGGACTTTTTTTAAGATGTAAAATAAATCTTTGGTGTTCTCAGAGTACGTATGTGAAGTCCTAGCACAAAATACCATCTAGATCATTTATTATAGCATGTTAAAATTGCCACTTTGTAGGTGTGAGCAAAAATGTGCCGCTTTTGGGTGTGTCCTTTAAAATGCAAATGAGCTGATCTCTGCACTAAATGGCAGTGCCATGGTTGGATAGTGCAGATTAAGTGTGTACTCACACGATCCAAACCAAAGCCCCCAAAGCCTGGTTCGTTTGACTAGTCTGATCGCTCTGTACCGCGCCCGGGAGCGGATTGGTTAATCGCGCCGCGGCCGGGTTGCAGAGGTGGGCCGGAGCGCGGTTCACTTGGGCTCAGGCGTGGAAGGCTGTGGTGTGAGCGCAATCACGCCTGAGCGCGAATCAAAAGGTGAAGACGTCAGTTCTGCGACCACTTACCTTCATCTGCCTCCGTAAAAACCTTTTGATGCGCGCAGCGGTTTACGTGAATGTCTGAGCTGCACACGTGACAGATCAACTAAGCAATATCATGACATGTAATCGCGCACCAAACGACTCCGAATAAAAAACACAGACTTATCATTACGGTGGGTTCCAGTGTTAAGAGAGCGTTTTACTTCCTGCTTTTTTCAAAACAATCTCATCTTAATGACGAAAGCGCGCCTGGGCTCGGATCGATAAAAGTACAGTGTGAGTGCGATCATTTGGGGGAATAGGTAGGGGTGACAATAGCGCTGGGGCTTGGTTTGGACAATGAGAGTGTGCCCTAAGGGGCGTTATTATCATAATAAGATCCCCTTCTGACATCACAAAGGGAGCCAAATTTCAATGACCTAATTTTTTTTACATGCTTGCAGAGAATGGTTTACCAAAACTAAGTTACGGGGTTGATCTTTATCACATTTCTAGGTTGACAGATGCACTGGCGACCCGATTATAGCACTTAAAAGTCTGATTTTTTTATATGTCGTGTTCTTTAAACTTGGAAATAAACAAAATTTTAGGACCTGTTTTTAAAAAAAACAAATGTGACATTAAGCATGTTAACGTTTTAGTACAAAAGTCTGATTTGCTACACACGGACCACCAGATTCCACTCAAACCTCTAGTCTAAAGTTAATCACAAGTTGACTTTTGGCACCCAAAATCATTTTGTAACCCACTTTTTCCCATTTTTACTCAACTATTTTTACTATGGTTACTATGGTTTTACTGTTTCACACCTTTCTGAGTCAAATATGCCTTTCAAATCAACACAGTTACACTTGTAAGAAATGCGTTTTTTTTTCAACCCAGCTTTGGGTAACATCTCGGTAAATTAACCCAGAAAATGTTTATGTTTGACCAAACAATGGGTTAAAACAGCATTTTGGATTGAAATAACCAAGCATTTTTTAGAGTAGTGGTCTCCAAGGGGCTGTTTTCACTTGGTATTAAGATGTGTTTTCATCGATCGAATCACAAGTGGACGAGAGAGACACATTACGTTTACACCTGGTATTTAAATCCGTCTCTTTTGTCCACTTTCGACCGCTTCTGTCCTGAATACTGTGAGGGGACGGCCTGTGAGACGGTGGGCAAGTCTCTCTGCTGTCATTCAAACCCGAGTGGGAGTAATTATGAGTTTATATGGACGCAAACTATATTATGTCGGAGTCCACTGCTTGTTTAGCAAGTAAACATGCTACACAGTGTTTGTACGTTTATATGTTGGGAGCTTTCTCTGAATTTTCAGCGCAATTGATGAAATAGGATCGCGCAACTTTCACGCTTTCAAAACGAAACTACGGAGAACACCCGCAGTAGTTTTATCAATGAAAGGCTAAAAATAGCGCTGTTCACCGTATGTTCACGCCAGAAGTCAAAAAAGACGTAAAACTTGTGTTTAATACCTCAGATTAGATAAATGGGTGGAGAGAAGGCGGTCGCGTGTGGCTGTTCGAACACATTCAACCACATTTGCGTTCCGCAACTCCAAAGCGAGCCGATCGAAAGTGGTTTCGACTACCTCCGGATGTGGCTGAAAGTGGTCGAAAGTGGACGCGTTCAAAACGTTTTGAACACCGTTTACACCTGGCATTAACGTCGTCCACTTGTGATCCGATCGACGAAAACGCATGTTAATGCCAAGTGTAAACAGCCTCCAACATGGTGTCAGCGGGCACCAGATTGCTCCCACAGAGTCTGTGAGTTGCCGCCAAAGCACATTCAATAGCCTCAATTTGAATATTTATTTATTACATATTAATAATACAGAAAAGGTTTTGAGTAGACTATATCAAAAAAGTTGCCCTTCAGATTGTTTTATCCATTGTGGTAGCCCTTGCTCACCAAAAGGTTAGAGACCCCTGCTTAAGAGTATATGCATATGATTTCTAATAAACCCACTCTCTGCTTCTCTTTTCTGGCTCAAATAAAACACGTAAGTTTTACATATACTCCTGAATGTCAGGTGTTTTCTCCTCTGGATTTCCATTTCACATCTCTGACATCTGAAGCACACAAGGGGGCCACGTGTAAAGACGCACTCGTGCCAAATAGCCCAAAGGCTTGTTTGTTTCATGAAAGCAGTTGGGAATGGAGCGGGAAGGTCTGTTTTACTTGTGTGACTGTTAAATGTGGCACTTTCACTTTTTGATGGGTGCGTGTGGGGAGTGTTTTATACCACAAATAAAGGTGTGAGGTTGTGGGAGTTTGATAACAGCTTTGGAAGAGGAGGCAAAGAAAACAAAAAACACGCCTCTCACCCACCTTCTCCGATCTCCGGGGAACTCGACAGCAGCTTTGTTAAGCTTTGCACTGACTCCTGCACAGTGTTCCCGTCCATGTTTTCCTATGTTGTGCACATCCAATCATTCGTAAACCCAAAGCTCAGCACTATGGGATTTTAAAAAGACTTTGAAAGAGAAATTCTCATCCCGTGACGCTTTTTTAGATGCTTAAAATTACAGACTTCCCAACGCTGTCAATCATTCAGGATGGAGTCAATTTAAAACTCAATACTGGATCCACTCAGACATGATGTGAGAGTCTACAAGTCTCCATTGATATTACAGTTTCAAAAGAACTAAATTTACACATTTATAATGGGACACTATTTCATCATCATTTACTTTATTCTCCCTGTCACGCTTAAAAGATTTATCCTTACATACCGAAATCTTCATGACTTTTGCATAAGAGTAGCGACCCATTTCGCAATACCACCCTTATCCTCAAATCTAACTTCTATGTCTTCTGCTTTTTAACAAAGAGAAAAAAAAGGTGCGCAGAAGAGTGGAAAAAGGAGTTGCCATGGAAACGCCCATCACCCCCCACCACCCGTGCAGACCTCAATTTCTGACCGAAAATCTTGATTTCCAAGAGGTGATTAGAGGTCACTCAACTCATCTCAACCGAATATGTTTACAGAGTATGATTGTAGGTTTCATGACAGTGTCAGACACACATACATATGCATGACTATACGCTTCTGCATACTGCACAGTATGTGCTATCTAGTGCTTTTTAAAAACCGATTGCGAAATAGTATGCATTAAGTAGGGCTAAATGTTTAGACGAGTAGTATGCATGCTCAAGTGTGCAAGTGGTGATAATTTAACGTCCAAAAAAGCATGTCTTAAATTGCATTGTTTTTTATGGAAATGAGTTGCGCCTGCGTTTTCAACGTGTGCCTCATTAGTAAGTCACCCGCAGAAATTTCCACTCCCATCGGTTATTCAGTGGCCCTTAGTCACGGACTAACCGATGCTTCAATTCCAAGTATTATTGCATATGTTCTCTTTAAAATGCTTGGCCTTTTATTAAGCACAATATCACCATCTGCAATTAGCCAAATTCACCTTCGAAGGAACAGAGAGCGACAGATACCAAGAAGTGAAACGCATCCCATGTGTCTTTGCAAATAATGTCCATGTCACAAGCCCGACACACTCCTGCATGTTCACCATCTCACCCGGTGCAGATAAAGTGTTTCATCACTGTCGGGATGAAACGCTTGACACTGCATATACGCTGTATGTGTGTGTGTTTGATAACCTTGTCACAGAGGGGCAGCCACCTGCAGACACCAATTAGAATGTCATTTACTGCTAATGTGCCGCCAGCGAGTGAACCAGCAGGGGCCGTACATGCAGGCCAACCAAAGGCAAGAACAAAATCACACACAAATCACAACATATCAAGGACAAACTCTATACACATGGGACCATTATTCTTACAAGTGCGAGCACAAAGGTGTTGTATATGAATGGTTCCAACGCTGTATTAAAGTAATACAGTAAAATACCATTTAGGTAAGGCTACTGGTATTTTTTATTTCCAATCTGCGACTTTTACATTTTCCTTTGAGCAGTAAAGACTGCATGACCTAACTGCATTCACATTTATGCATTTGAAAGACGTTGTAATAAAAAGTGACTTACAGTGCATTACAAAGTATACAGTAAAGCCCTTTTTACACAGAGATTACACAAAATACACAAAAAATGCATCCGGTTACTTCACAATGCCAATGATTTTTCTGGAAGCTGTGCATGCATTCACCCACATACCGTAAAGATCCCGTATAGACACGTGACGTATTTAAAGTCCTGCACTTGGTAGGTTTTTTGAACAGCGTTTGGTGTTTGCTAATTATACATGATTTCTCTCGAGAGAAACCACATGCATTTTAGTTTATGATAAAATCATAAGGAGTGCGTGATCCGCTGCGCTTTCATGCTGATGATCGATCTCAGTTTTTGCGCGAATAGTGAGAAGCTCCCTGATCTCTGCTTCAGTCCAGTTTGCGGACATTTCTTGTCGTGAATGTTTATCTGCATTTAAATCTCTGTGTCATTGTTGCGATGACACTTACTGCATTGTTTCTGCCTCTTGTTTGGCAATATTACTAGGTCTCTGGGATTTTCTGGGACCAAAGTGCTGTGTGAATGAGGTTATTTGATTTCCCTGGGTTCAAACCACTGATCTATATAAATGACTGGATTGCGCATGACGTCACACTTGTGAAGCCACCGCGCCGCCATGTTGGTATACCCAAACGTTCTATTAAATCAATGGACGTTATCAGATTTTAATGATAAAACATCACTTTACTCGTCTTCGTTTTTATATGTGAAGTTACCCTGTACATTATTACAACACAAACGTCCAAAGCATGTAAATAGTTATTTACTGAAAGTTGTACATTTTACGTTTTAATCAGTTAATATACATTCATCTTTATTACAGTATTAGATTAGCAGACAGACCGCAGCATATTTAGTATTAATGACAATAAATGTGCTCATTCTGAAATCTAAATAAATAATCATGCTTTGTACCGTTATGTTTTGTAATTATGTTATCTAAACTTACAAGTTACCTAAACATATTTAGAGAAATAACGCTGACCGTCACAGTGTAGCTGAATGTCAAAAAAAACTTTATTTATACCCGTGTCATTAACAAATGCAACAGACACACTCACCTTAACGTTTTTTTATAAATCCATTATCCTGCCCGATTAAAACATAATCATTGCAAATAACACCAGAATTAACAAATAATAACGTACACATATCCTAAAAATTAACCTTGTGTAACCAATACGCTGTAAAGGGGGTAAATTTTGATCATGATTTTGAATGGAAGTCAATGACGCTCTCTGCCGGTTGGTTATACCAAGATGGCCGCTCGAACTCTGCTCTGGCTTCACCTCACGCAGTTACGTCAAGCGTTCTATGCGCAATCCAGTCATTTATATAGATCAGTGGTTCAAACCAATGAACTTTTGTATTGGTAACACAATAATTTACCACTGAGCTGGGAACAAATTAAACTTCTGGAAAAATCTGATGTGTGCAGACCTCTATTACACACGTATTCCACAATCAGAGCGGAAATAAACTGTAACTGTAATGATCTGTTGCTTCGTCTCACCTTGATGATGTCGTCAATAAAGCACACATGGGTCACAGGGTCTCTCTTTTTAGTTAAAACCTTTTGCAGGTGTTGCACCTATACAGAAAACATACAGAGAGCTTAGCTGAAATATTCAATTATGAGCTAAATATTTCTAGTTAAATTAGATACAGTATATGTAAAACAAATAGTAATGTCTGATTTGCCAGATTTAAACGTGATCTTTTCACCATAAAAATATTTCAGACACATAAGACTTAAAGGGACACTCATTTTCCAGCTCCTCTAGAGTTAAACATTTGACTTTTACTGTTTTGGAATCCATTCAGCTGATCTCTGGGTCTGGCGGTACCACTTTTGGCATAGCTTAGCACAATCCATTGAAACTGATTAGACCATTAGCATCGAACTAAAAAAAAAAACAACCAAAGAGTTTTGATATTTTTCCTATTTAAAACTTGACTCTTCTGTAGTTAGATCGTGTACTAAGACCGACAGAAAATAAAAAGTTGTGATTTTCTAGGCAGATATGACTAGGAACTTTACTCTCATACTGGCTGTAGCAGGCGCAATGATATTACCTAGTGCCCGAAAATAGTCCACTGTTATTGAAAGTTACCAAGGGGACTATTTTCAGCCCCTATGTAATAAACGGTAAAAATTTAATATTTAACTCTATGGGGGCTGGAAAATTAGCCTATTTTCAAAAAAAGTGGAGTGACCACTAAAAAAGCACTAAAAATGAGAATGAGATTTTTCTTATGAGACTCCAGACAGAATGTGTAACGACTTCACAGCACCTATGTGAACGGTAGATGCTCTGCCCAATGACATTAAGGGCTTTATTTGTTGCATGATCTCTGTTTGCTAATTCTTTTGCTTACCTGACCACAAGCGGCACATATCTGGTCCATAAGCTTCTCTAAATTTGTCCAGAGAGCAGCACGAAACGCGGCTGTGTTTCCGGGAGTGGGCATGACAGCTCTGCCAGGAGCACCTAAATGCAGTTAACACAAACAACACACATGCATGCTAAAACACATATGGACACTCATTGATTCATGCTAAAGCACACTTTAGACTGACACTAAAGCACAAACCTCTGGTGTTGGCTGGTTGAGTGAGGACTTTAATATCAAGGGCATTGATAACATTCTCCTGCACAGACGCCCTGTATCCATCCACCACATTTCTGATGGTCTCTCTCAGACTGCCGAGGTTGTAGAAAACCTGTAGGGCCGTTCCCACCTGAGATGGATTCTGGTGGATAAACCAATAAAAAAAATGTACATAAAAATCTGTCAGCTGTATTTTGCCATTTCCCATAGTCTCTGATGCCACCCAGCTCATTTATAGCAGACTGTTCGCATTAACTTCTTTGGATAAGGTCACATATAAATACTTGAATGATGTCTGACCTATTAAACTCATAACAACTGGGTCTTTGGTTCCATTACATTTACACCTGAGACCAATATGGAGGAGAACACAGAACGTGCAGAACGCTTACAGCAAAAGCAGTCCATTGACGTCAACGGCACAGTGCATGTTACAGAAGTAGGTCAAATTCAGATTCTTCAAATTCAACTGTCTGAGCTTAGCTATGACTATGGGACATCGGCGTTTAAATAAGCAAAAAACCAAAGCCGCATGCAAAGCGGCTTCTACCAGACAGCCCTGCCTTTAATTTAATCTCCCGGGATGAAAGCGGCAAGCGTTACAACCGCTTCAAGACCCGCTTCAACTTCAATCTAATCTCGCGGGATCAAAGAAGATCAGGCCCTGCCGTAGTGTAAAACTGAAGGTGAATGGATGTGCGTTTAAAGGTTACCCCAAAACAAAATGGAAACCAAAAAGGCAGATGTCAGAAAGTGATAATCCACCCTTTTCTCTCTGTGTGCTTGAATAATGGTACACAGATTGACTCTAATAGGAAGGAGTCGTAGTTTAAAAGCCATTGGTTGTGGATAAGTACTTGCTGGCAATCAGAGATTTCCAGCTCTAATCACATTAATGATGGAAGGACACTTCATTCTCTCTCTCTCTCTCTCTCTCTCTTCAAACACACTTGAAGTTAAAGGCCAAAACTGAGGGTGGTGATCTACTCTACTCTGCACCGTCTTCCAGTTTCCTCTTGTTTCAAAAACTAAACGGCTCACAAAAAGATAGGTACAGATTGTAATTGTGCAATTAAATGGGTAGTATGTGTAGTATGTTAAGAGAAATGTCACTTTTTACAGACCTGCATGGTAACACCTCAGAGTCACTGTGACATGAAAAACCCTTGGGAGTCTTTGATTTTTTCATCTGAGTGGAATAAAACAGGATCACATTCCAGTTTTTGTGACCCATATATCAAAAGCTTAGTTTATGTAACTTTTTGACATACAAATCCATACACATAATCTTTCAAGTTTACTGAATTTAAAATTGTAAGTTCAGAATGTTCTAAGGAATACCCATAATCCCTTGCACCTCAAAATATGTTTTATCAAAGAATAAGAACTAATACCGTGTCTAAATAGTTTTAAATTAGGAAGTAATAGTGCTTTAAGCTCTTTTTAGCTTAACTGATGTTATTTTGTTGTAAATTATAGTGTTCTGTAAAGTTACCATTTAGGTAAACATGAACCATTTTAAAAGACATTTCTGTTCACAAACAGACCCAGTTCTTGCTGCTGTGAAGATCATCACACCACTGATCTACTGGCTGTCCTTCAACGTGATGCCCAGCCGATACGCAACCAACAACTACCGGCTGAACCAGTTTAATCCGCTTACCCATTTCCTATCCTTATCGTGTTTCTATATATAAATATATATTAATCTCTATCAAGGGTTTTTGTCCTTCTAGGAGTTTTCCCACAGGGTTTTTCTCCTAGGGTTTTTTTTCATCCCTGGGAGAGTCAGCCAACATTGGCTTAACTTAGCACTTTACTGTATACATTACATTATTACTACGCTCGCTTGTACGGTTTATTCTTAGCCGCTGTATTCTTCTTCTTATATTATCTACAGATTATTCCGTGTCTTCCCCTACATCTATTAATGTAAAGCTGCTTTGAAACAATTACCAATTGTGAAAAGCTCTATATAAATAAAATTGATTTGATTTGAATTATTAAGATGCATGTCAACAATGCAGTTTCGAGTGCATTTTTGTGGAGAACCAAGTTTATTCATATTGACTGACAGAGTCAAATTCATTGCATTGTCTGAAATATAATATTATTGTTTTCCTTCACTTTATTTATAGTTTTTTCCACAAATTACAAAATATCAAACACGCCCCAACTCACTCAAGAAAAGAAAAGAAAAAAAAGGGGGACTTGCGGCAACCAAAACAATTGCTTAAACAACAAACAAATCTCTTATTACAGAAGCAGTTACACAGTACCGAAAAATGCAACAATGTCGGAGCCGATGGTGTAGTGGGCAGTGCTCCGACATATGGTGCAGACAGACGCACTTTCGGCGACCCGAGTTTGAATCCCGGTTCGAGGTCCTTTGCCGATCCCGTACCCCTCACTCCACCCTATACTTTCCTGACCTCTCCTATCATACAGTACTATCTATCTGATAAAGGCAAAAACAGCCCAAAAACATGACTTAAAAAAAAAATGCAACAATTAGCTATCTACCACGTATGCAGGGAGTATACGTTTCCATATATTTAAGGAGAGAACCCCAAACTTTATAAAAGTTGAATTATAATAAGTTATAATAATTATAATAAAAAATTAATTATTTTAATAAAGGGGACATTTCAAACTACTTTTTTAAAATGTCAAATAAATCTTTGGTGTCCCCAGAGTACGTATGTGAAGTTTTAGCTCAAAATACCATATAGATAATTTATTATAGCATGTTAAAATTGCCACTTTGTAGGTGTGAGCAAAAATGTGCCGTTTTGGGTTTGTCCTTTTAAATGCAAATGAGCTGATCTATAAACTAAATGGCAATGCCGTGGTTGGGTACTGCAGATTAAGGGGTGGTATTATCCTCTTCTGACATCACTAGGAGAGCCAAATTTCGATGAACACTGTAAAAAAATCCAACTTTAAAATGTTCATTCAACAAAGAAAATTAAGTAACTTGAACAAAGATTTCTTTGTTGAAGGGTGTCAATTCATTATTTTGTTTTCACTGAATGAAAAAAGCATAATCATTCGGCTAACAAATATTATTTTGTTGACTGGACTATACGTTTTTGTCCAATTCGTTCACCCAACTTGCCAAACTGAGTAATCTGAACAAGCAATAAAAAAAAAAACAATGGTCGGAATGGTTCCAAGCATGCATTGGCACATGTTCACTTCTTTGGTTAATATTTACTAAAAAAGATGACTGCTTTAATGTTTGCTGGCTTTATTTATGTTGTTAATGTTAGTTATATGTTGTATTTAGAGTAATTTTGAAAGAATTATGTTTGTTCATTGTTACCATGATTGAGAAGTGTGTGTTCAGTGTAGAGGGCAGCACAGTGAGTTAGTGCGCATCATTGTTTCCTCACAGCAAAAAGGTCTCTGGTTTAAGCAAGGGCTAAGTCAGACAAAGACTTTGTTTATGAGACCTTTCTGTGTACACTCCCATAGTCCAAAACATGTAGATTAGTTGAATTTGGATATACTAAATTACTCTTTACCCAACTTAGTCACTAGTTGAGTAAACATAGAAATTTGCTTATTACCTAATCAGTTTAAGTTGGTTCAACCTGTTGGTTTAAGTTGACATTAGTAAATTGAGTTAGGTGAACTACATCATCCAAAAGTTGAGTAAACTCAAAAAAGCTGTGCAGCAAGTTGCCTTGAAAATTTATGTTAAGTCAACTTTTTATTTTCTACAGTGAACTATTTTTTTCACATGCCGGAAGAGAATGGTTTACCAAAACTTAAAAAGTTACTGGGTTGATCTTTTTCACATTTTCTAGGTTGAAACAAGCACTGGGTACCCAATTATAGCACTTAAACATGAAAAAAGTCAGATTGTCATGATATGTCCCCTTTAATTTGCTATATAAAAACCAAAGTAAATTAATTTACCAACTTAAGTTCAGTCAACATAAGCCCTATGTTAAGTTAACTAAAATATATAAGTATTGGTGGACCAACCTCTTGTTCTTGAATAGTTGGTTTAACCTAAAGCAAAAGGTTTAGTGGACTTTTATATATAGTAGGGCAAAACTTGGCAGTTTTAAACTTTTAATTGTTTTACAGTGCAGTGCAGTGCAGTCCTATTTCATCAAAGCATTCACACACTAAGCTTTTTACAATGATTGTATACGTGACCCAGCATCGGAAGCGTTGGGTTGTCGCTTATGCAACAGTTGGGCATAGCTGTCAAAGAACAGATGTGAATCACTGGCACAGAAAAACAAAGAGCTGAGACAGAGCTAATTGCTTGCGGCTTGCTTGCGCGAGCCCTTATTTACCCTGAGGTTGGGAGGGATAATGGTTTAGCAGGAAGATGCTAACAGTCACCGTGGAGATGGATTTGATCTGCTCAGTGCAAGCCACTGACCCAAGATGGCTAACCGCCAACCCTTGAGAATGAGGTGTTTTCATTGTACTCTCATCCAGGCAAGCAATACTCTTTTGTTCCCAGAATTAGCACTTAGCTAGAACAGGTGGTCAACGATCGCTTTCCTTCCTGGCAAAGAGGGAAATAAACATATTTGGACTAATGCTTTTAGGCTTAAACTTTGGAAGAGGCAAGTTTAAAAAGGGAAAAAAGAGGTGCAAGGTGAATGCATCTAAAAAAAGCCTGACTACATGTTGATTAGATTGACTTGCGAGTTGCAGGCTATTGTTGCAAAGTGAAGGAAATATTATACAGTGTCTGCGAGCCTGTCTTTGCGAATGCTGCCTGTGAGATATGAAATTTATTCTGTTCAATAGATCATATAAACTTGTGGTAAGTCCTTTTCGGTATTTCTTGGAAAACTGTCTTTCACAAAGGAATGAATATGTTTCTATCAGATAACACCTCAAGTCTGAAACAGCCAAGTTCAGCGAAGAACACGCTTCACTGTAACCCAAAATATCCTTAAATAACTGCTAAAGGCACACGGCACGGCTGGGGAATACTTAAGGCAAATCCTATAGATCATATGTACACGGTTTGAGACGAGCCAATGCTATTTTTGTCATCTAAAGAGTAAGGCGTGTTTCTCCAGGGGAACGTAGGAGACAAAAGCATGTGAAATGCATCTTAATGCTGTCTGCATTTTGCTCCATGATGGCAGTGATAACATTCACATCCCTAATCACAAAAACAGACACTTTTTAAGCTTATGTTATCGTTTGAACAAATCTAGGTGATGAAGCAAAATTAGTTGACAACCAACACTTGGTAACTCTAACAGTTCTGGTCGTCTCAGTCCGTAACCCTTGTGTTGGTCTGTGATGGTTACATCACTCTGACGGGATCGACCGCACTACAGATGCTGTGTGGGGGTTTGATTAAATTCTCTCCTGCTTTGTAAAATTCAATTCAGACAATCTTGTTCTAAAAAAACTGATACAATTTACAAAAGAAATCACGATTGATAAAATACAGTATCAATTATATCTAATGTGTCACCTTGAGAGGAACACATTTAGTTTTCCCATCATACAGGGACTCAGAGAATAACAACGCTGTCATTTCCAGCCAATTGCTTCCTCTCATAAAACCACCTGGTCACCACGCCTGTAACATTAACTTCTGCCCGTGTGCTTGTCACCATATGGGAGACTCGGATATCTGCCAAACCAACCAATAGATGATACCAGAGGTTGCTGCCCACATACTGTACTCAAATCATTCCTGCTATATTTTATCTACATTTTAAAGATTGACACCACACGATTTAGATCACAGCAATTCAATAGACAGGTGATTTTATGTCACTGAATATGCAGTTTCTAGATGTGTTTCTTATTATGTTTTCATGCCAAATTAAAAATCTATAATCATTGTGTTTTGGAAATTTTGTTTTTAATCACAAAGTCCCATTCATTTAAAGATGCAATTTCATGGTTCCCTTCTTCTTTAGTGTTTTAAGTCTCAAACCAAACAATTTCTTTTATCTAAAAAAATTATGCTAATCCAGACCTACTTAAACTGCTCAATAGACACGCCCCCAAATGGCCACGTCATGATGTAGGAATATTAGCATAATGCTGCCCAAATGTCTATGCAAAAATAATTCTATTTCATTGCTAAAAACAACATTATTTTGTGTATTTGGTATAATACAATGTGTTCGTGTGGTTTATGGTTAAAAAACACATTATTTTCCACATAAAGTACATTTTTGTTGTACTGCTTTCCTCAAACGCATTGATTTTGAACAAAACTCATTGGCTATGTTTACATGCACAACATTTTGTCAATCCGACTGAACTTGATAGGCTTGAAGGTTACGACAACACTGTTTATGCACCCTAAACATTGCAATCTGATTTAAATGTTGGTTTACATGTACATTCTATAGAATCCGAACCAAACGTCTGCGCAAGCACACAGCCAGGGATGCCAGATTCTCGTATCAAAACCATCCGAATGCACATTCAAAACTAGCCCAAAAGCATCCCAATGACTTAATCAACAAAATCATTTAATCTTTAACCCACAGAAAAAATCAACTGGTAGAAACCGTTTAAACAGTAGACCAAATCTAAACTCTATAAAAAGCAGAGGACTTGGAAATGCTACGCTGTGGGCAGTATCTCTCGTCGAGTTCACGCTTTATCTTTGGATAAAAGTCAAAATTGAGTTGGAGAAAGTTGTTCTTAAGACATTTTCAGATATAGGTAATGAAACGTGATATGTAAATATGATGTAAATATAAGACGTGAACTTGAGCACAATTGTTCTGCGCATGTGCACAATGTATTTTTCCATCCGACTGAGAAAATACTACGATTCACGCGTGTACATACGTACTATTCTTCTGCTGATCGGATCACAGATCAAAGTACATCACCCCTTCAATACGATCCAAATTTGCATCCGATCATCCTCAATTGTATTGATTAAGGTGTTTACATTAAGGCTTCTCAATACGATTACAAACAGATTATTTGGTTGCATGTAAACGTACCTGCTTATCTGAAAAGCTCTGTGTCCCTGATTCGCTAGCTAATCTGTACATTGTAATTGGCCTGAATACCCTTGACATAAACCGGAATTGTGATGCTCCTTACCATGTTTGAAAGATTCGTGCGCAATGCAATGCTAACAGGAGTTAACTTACAGGCTTTTGAATTATGAGGAATTATGAGAATGTTGGCCTTGTCTACATCACCAATCCCAGGAAGTCAACTGTTGCCTACAATCCGTGTGCAAGCCGATGATGCTTGCTATGCTTCTCAATGAATTACGGTGAAATGCCAGTACATCCAAAAGCCAGGGGGCGCTCTCATGCAGAAACTCAATATGCACTATAGACGAAGAACCATACACACACAGCTATGACACGCAGCTCCAGGAAATTGGCTTAAGGATATATTTATATTGCTGTTCTTCAAACCTTTTCAGGTATTTTTTATGATTAAAAAAATATGTATAACGATTATGTTTGACGAGTGTGACGCTATATTCTTTTATGCTGCTGAATGATCTCCACTTCCACTTCTTATCTTGAATGTTGATCTGCATGTAAATTCCTCATTTTAAAGAGTTAAACCAACTTCATGTTGCCATGACATGCGCATCCTCACTACGGCATGCCCAGCATTGTTTATGCATCTCATTTAGCATTTCCTGATAACTGCTTCAGTCTAGTTTGCGACATTTCTCGTGGTGAATGTTGATCAGCATGTAAATCTCTCATTTTAAAAAGCTGAACCATAACTTTTGTTGTGATGACGCGCACGTCCTCACTACGACACGTCCATTACGGCATTGTTTCAGCATCTTGTTCACACAGAGGGTTTTCTGTGTATCTTACTAGGTCCTCTTTCCGGCAACGATCCCAGAAGATTTGCGTTCATACAGAAGCTTGTCTGGCAAATTCTGGGACCAAAGGTCTGTGTGAATGGGGTTCATGAATAATGCAAAAACAAAGTTTTTTATGGTTGTAGAGCAATAAGATTTTTTTTGGGTCGAGTTATGGTGCCACAACAAAAACAACAGCAAACACGTCCTGTACTCAACAGTGAGAACATGGAGAGTCAGTTTGCTCATACATATTAAACAGTGAAGTGTCGTGGCCATGCGAGTGTATTGCTGAACAACTGAGAGGGTGAAAGTGAGACTAAAGTGAGACTGTGAGTGTGAAAGAGTGAAAAGATGATGGATCACTTAGACCTTCATTTATGTGTCGTGTTTCCACAGCAACTCAAAAACAAACATGAGAAAGGCCGATTAAAAGTCTTTTAAGACACGCTCAGTAAATGTCAATGTAATGACAGACAAAGATGAACTCAATTTGGGGGAAAAGTGATGAGGATGGAGAGGAGAAAGGTGAGAGGTGAGCTGTGCTCGGCATATCTAATGAGAGAAGCTCTCCAGTCGAGACATTTTGATTTGTACTTGCATTTAAATGGAAATAACAGAAATCAATTTATTCGAGACTTGAGGTCACATGCTTCTTTAATCATGTGATCATCCTATAATGCTAGGGTATGAGACAAATCATAAAACCTCAATTGCTGATTGATTTTAGATCGAGAGAGGGAGAGATTAGAAAAGAAAGAGGTTCTGTCGCACAACTATCTGTATGGTTAAAGTAATATTGTATTACAATATTGCTGTAAAAAAATTAGCTACATATTACCATCTGATATACTACTGAAACAACAGTATGGTAACAGACAAAGCACCAAAAAAGCTGTAACACTGTGCTTTTCACCTCTACTTGACTTCTAAAGACTTGACATCAGTAAGCAGGGATGTTAAAAGCATATGGTCTCCATGGTAACAGTAATTTGTCACATAGGTGCTTGAGAGTAACGTGTCACAGATGAGTACAGGGTGAGAGTCGATGTATGAGAGTGTTAATCAGTACACTGGAGAGACTAACACAGTTACAATGCAACATACAGTATTTAAAAACACATTACGCTTGACAGTCGGTTCATACCACACATCTGCTCCACAATGTACTGCGTCTATCTATAAATAAAATGTTCATCTCAATATAAATAAGGGCGCACTACACACTATACAAACCTAACCGCGTCCAAGCATGTTTGACAACCAAAACCTGGTTTGTTTGATTAGTGTGATCGCTCTATACAGTGCCCTGGTGCGGTTGCTCAGTTCACTTGAACTCAGGTGTGAAACAGATAGTGTGAGCGCAAATCACATTTTGTTAATGCATACTACAGTATTCTGTAAACTGTACATAACTGTAGATAACTGAACATAATTTTGTAGTATACTTTAGTGTTAAGTATATTGTAATATAGTACCATACTGTATTAATTACTACATTTTGTTAATGCATACTACAGTATTCTGTAAAACCGCCTTTCCACTGCACACGACAAATGACGGCTGATAAACCGGAAGTCATTCATTCCTATGGAGAGTCACAAAGGGGCTGTGTGAGGTGCCGACCATCTGCGAATGTGTCATTTTGGGACAGTTTTGAGCGTTGGATCCGTAAAATTTTTTAACTTCTGCGACTACACCGCATGTGATATTCTGACCGGAAGTGATGTGTTTCAGTGTATTCCAATCAAAAACTGTGTGTGAGATGAAAATTATTAATCCTTTTTGTTTAACTTTCTTTTAACATTTCAATCCTTAAAACAAAACTATTGATTACTGCTAAGTAATCAATTATTAATTTAATATGCATACGTTATTTTAATCTTGTCTCCATATGTTCTCTCCCAAAAAAATATTGGCATTCTTTGTTCATATATGCATAGCTGTTTTTGTTTCATTCATTTGCCTTCATTTATTTATTCCACTATGGTAAATATTGGAAATGAAGGCTTTTGCGCTGGAATGAGCTTCTCTCCCATGTTACAATTAAACTGAAACTTCATTACGACTGCCACTAGGGGGCAAAGTCTTACAATCGTGTCGTTATGTCGTGTGCAGTGAAAAGGCGGCATTAGAGGTCTTCTCGGGTCCAAAGAAATGTACCAGACCCAAAATGACTGAAATCACTTTTTACCCGAACCCGAGGTGCATATATTATTTTTATTTTAAAAGACCCAACCCGACTGTAAATGGTTCCAGTGTGTGTGCAGTCTGCAGCCCCACAGAAAGAAAAAATTATAATTTTGTTTTCTGACGATGACACCGTGGTAACCGTGAAAATGTGCATTCAAAATTGATTGACAGGTCTGGCTCATTAACCTTCCACCAGCCGCACAATGTCGCAAGTGCTCTTGGCAAACAGAGGAGGGATTGGAAAAGGACTCGATGTACACACATAACATAGTTTGGGTCTAGGGTCCGTTAGGCAAAAAACATTAATTTTAAAGCTTCCATAACACATGCGTTTTCTCCCTATCTCATGTTAATCTTGAGTACCAATAGAGTAGTTTTACATCCTTCATCTCCGAAGAGTCTTTAGTTTAATGAGATTTATAAAAGACATATCAGCTGTACCGATGCTTTCCTTATAAACCCGAATTGCGTTAAACCCCCAATTTCAGTTACACACACTTTAAAAAAAAATATTTTGCCCCTTGTCTATTTTACTTAAATGAAACAAGTTAATACAACACAATTTTAATTTTTTATTGTCTCAACCTATTTTTATAATGTTCAATCTGCTTAAAATAAAAAAAATTACATGAACTCAATCATTTTATATTGGGACCACAATAATGATTTTTGTTGCTATTACTTACTGGGCCGTGAATCTGTATTTCCCAGCATTCTTTGCATGCAACTGCCTCTGGAAAGTAATTTTTTAAATTAAGTGTTATTTTATGCATTTTTAGGTAAAGCGAAAGAATTTATTGTGTTTAATGTTTGTTTATCTTGTTGATTTAGAAGAGTTTGTGTTATATTTTTACGAATTGTTTGGTTACCATCGTGCAGAAGAGTGGTGCTTGTGGTTAAGTTGTGGATGTGACGTACGTACTTCTTTCAAAGAGCACTAACTGTGTTAATGCCTGTTTGAAGATCAGTTTCTTCTCACATGTTCATCCAATGTGTCATTAGCATGCTAACGTGTGCTTATGCTAATTAGTATTATAGAAACTGACAATTGGTTAACTTGTTTTGTCTTTGTTGAACAGACCAGAATTTATTGCGTGGAAAAGTTTTCCTTGACTGAATTAAGTTTATTGAACAAGATATTTTTATGACCAATGAAAATATATTTATTAAGTTGGTGCAACAAAAGATTATTTGTTTAAATTAACTTATTGTATTCTTGTTGTACAAGCCTAAACTAATTTCGTGGAAAAGTTTTCCTTAATTCAATTATGTTGAATGAACAAAAATGTTTTGAGTGCAGGACCCGATGCCGCTAATATTATATCCGACCACTGATCTATATAAATGACTGGATTGCGCATAAACGCTTAACGTAACAGCGTGAGGTGAAGCCAGCGCAGAGTTCAAGCGACCATCTTGGTATACCCAACCAGCAGAGGGAGTCATTGACTTCCATTCAAAGTCATGATCTTAATTTACCCACATTACAGCGTATCAGTCACACAAGATACATTTTTAGGATATGTGTACATAAATTAATTGTTATTTATGGTGTTATTTGCAATGTTTATGTTTTAATCGGGCATGATAATGGATTTAAAAAAAAAATCTTAACATCTGATAACGTCCATTGATTTAATAGAATGTTTGGGCATACCAATATGGCGGTGCAGTGGCTTCACAATTGTGACGTCATGCGCAATTCAGTCATTTATATAGATCAGTGTACCCGACCCATGTCCGAGACACACAGTCATGTTATTTTACAGAGACACCAATAATAAAAAGATTGTCAATTATTTGGGACAGCACAAAAAAAATAAGTTGGAAGACGCATGAAAATGTATTGCTTTATTTATACAGTGGCTATCTTGTAACTAATATATTTGACTTGCTATTCAATGTTAGTGCAAAAAGAGAGAAAGAGAAAAGGGCAAATAAGAACGATGGGAGGTGGGTAAAATGATCATTCAACATATTTTACATAAGATAAATAAGTAAAATACAGACAAATATGAAATGGCAAATGCTTCAAACTATTTTGAAATAGCAGCATTTCATTTTCATCACCGAAATGACACTGCATTGTGGAAAATGGTAATCCATCAAGTGTATTCGACTGTATACTGCATATTTTAGAAGTTGCAGCCCTGTAAGTTGTCAAATTGTTTAGCGTATCTATAAAAAAAAAAAAAACAGATATAGTATGGTTTTATACTTTTTATTCACCACAAAGACCTTTTGGGAAACAAAAAGGATCTTCGGATGTTAAAAGTTCATTATGAAACCATTCAGACAGAAGAGGTATTTCCATGGCATTATGAAGCACCTTTAATTTAAAAGTGAAGGTGCGGCTCATCTGTATTCTGTCTTCACAAGATAGACTGTGAGAGAGCAACAGAGACCTAACGTCTGAAAAAAAGCAAGACGGTAAAGGAATAGAGGACACAAAGCCTATGAAAAGGTGGAATTATAAAGAAGACTTGGGAAGAACACAAAAGCGTTGAGTTCCTCAGCAGCCCGAGAGACTATTGAAAGACGTTTCTTTTGATGTAAAGGTTACTCGAACACGTTTATAAAAACGAATGAACCGTGAATATCAGGGGATGTCGGGGTAACCTTAAGTGACCAGAACTGTTTTGAACACACGAGGATATCTTCATTCAGAGCAAATAAAAACTTGTTTACTGTACCCTTCATCCACAAGTTTACAGCAAGAAAGCAAGCTAGGATGTGCACACCTGACACCCCTGTCTTCATATCAAATTCTTGCACCATGGAGAATAAAATTAAATTTTAAATTTATAAATATGATAAGATACAAGCACAAACTTCTTTAAGCAGCATTTCAATGAACAGTTCAAATCTAGAAACATGTCTACAGTTTTGCAAAACGGTATTTAAACTTGAACTCTGAATCAGCAGGAGTCTGTCATATAAACCAACACTAATAGACACGCATGAGCTGATAGATCACTATGTTCACAGGATCAAGAACCATCTGCCAGATAACAATACAGAGCTTCCTGCCGTTACCAGCACAATATTAGACAGATCAGATCATTCAGAACACACACACACACACACACACACACACACACACACACACACACACACACACACACACACACACACACACACACACACACACACACACACACACACACACACAATCTAAACTAGGTTGGCAACAGGAGGATAAAATGAGTTACACATTTCCTTTTGTCTCGTAATGAATGTGTCCTCAAACTGGTGAAAAAGCACAATAAAAATATCACACAGATGCACATTTGCAAATGTAAGAATCTCTTCTGATGGCTAGTCACAAAATGTGCTCACATGAAATGGTTAAATTTATATTAACAGACCCAAACCGGCAACTATTTTGTCTTTTTCAAATCAGTGGTGCCAGAATGCCATTTCAGATAGTTGAAGCCTAATTTAAAGACATTTAAAATTGATTGCTAGGTTTATGAGGACAGTTATCATCAGGCACAGAGCTAAAGCAAAAAAAAAAATAGAAATGTAAAAATGCTGTAATCAAAACTACATATCAGGCATTGTGCATCTTGTGCTTCACCAATGCAAAACTTTGTGGTCAACAGAAACTAATGAGATCAATCTTAGTTTTTTAATATTTTAATGACCCGGGCTGTCCCAAAATGATAAAAAAACCATGCTGTGACTGGATTATGACATTGAACGCTGAACTAAAAACAATATCAGTCTTCTTCATGTTATACTTCAGTGTGTATTTACTTCAGTAACCTTTAGTAAAATTCCTAGATAGTCTAGTGTTTTTTTACACCTTACTATAGAAAATATTTAAGTATACTACATAATATTAAGTTTATCAGTGAGTGTACTACACTTTATCCTGTAGATTATAGAATACTGTAGTATGCATGACCAAAATGTACTCATAATGGACTACCTGCACGTAGCATAGTGAAACACTTACGACTTCAGCTTATATGTATTAACAATGGGCCGTTGCTGCCTATAAAACCTAAACTGGACACGGATTGTGTAACCAAAGATTATCTGTGTGTCACTGATCAAATCAATATGCATAAAAGATTTAAAGTGCGCACATCCCACCTTCTGGCAGGTGCTGAACAAGAAGAGAACTATTAAAGTGAAAATAATTAAATATGGGAGTAAATAGCAGTGTTGTGGACATTACATCCTTTCACTGATCAAATCAAACCACTGTTCACAGGTGTAAAGACATCAGTCATTGTTCCACCCCCAAAGTGTTAAGAGAGGTGAGTGTGCGCTCATCCCAGATCTTGCTCATGAGACAGCATTTTTCCGAGCCGGGTGTGCCTCATATGTCATGAAAAGTGAAGCCTCTGGCTCTTTGATTGCCCAGTGTTGGCTGACTGCAGTACAAGTCATAAACCCCACCCTCCATGCAAACGAATGGGACTCTGCTCTTACCGAGGGCGGAGACACCCTCACCCAGCCATGGCCACCCGGCCCCACGAAACACACCTTTCCTTGGTTAAGGCCTCCGGGCCGCCCCGAGGGGAGAGCCCCCAATGCGAACATGAGAGTGGCTCCATGCCCCCACAGGGGGACCCACGTCGTAGGAACCTAGATCGCCCGAACTAAAGAGGCTCTCCTACGGCTACTACCTGGTTGAACCTGCCAGTAACATATGCTTGTCTCAAAGATTAAGCCATGCAGGTCTAAGTGCACACAGCCAGTACAGTGAAACTGCGAATGGCTCATTAAATCAGTTATGGTTCCTTTGATAGCTCCACTCGTACTTGGATAACTCTGGCAATTCCAGAGCTAATAAATGCAAACGAGCACCGACCCGGCCCATTTATCAGACCCAAAACCCATCCAGGAATTTTCCAAAAGATGGTTTTTGGTCCTTTAAGGTAGTTGTTATCACACTGATTTATGTTCAATTGTTAATTTTTGTGAGTTTTATTTTAGATACTAATTAGATGCTATAGAAACGGGCGTGTCGTAATTTTTTTATATATTGCCGTGGTTGAATTGGGACGTTTGATACCGCAGCTATACGCGCATGCCTTGGCTCCAAACTGACGTTTTTACATAACATGGGGAAGCCCACGATACATTAACGATATTCAATACAATGGAAGGAGGCAACATCGCGGCATCCATCTTTTTTACAGTCTATGATCCGAGAACTCTTGTGAGGACTATTTTCACTCGCAGATAAGGTACTGCATGCTCGCAAGAACGCTTTTCCGCCGAGATATTATTTTGCACACTTGCTTTTGAGACTGAATAAACACCATACTTTCCTATGCCACAAACATGTAACCATTCAGATCAAGGCAGCTCAACAAGCTGATCAGTAGTTTGAGTCATCAATATTAAATATGGATGCTGTACAGCTGCTTCATGACTTAGCAGTTTTATGTCTAAAACTGCCAAATGTTGGATCTAGTTACATATATATCTATGGTCTGAGGTGGTGTGAAAGAGTGGACGGCTAGGGCTAAATGGCATATATTGATAGATCTGTGTATAGCAAATGAGTCAAAGGTGTATGGTTGCATTCAAGCTGTTTTAAAGCATGAAGAAATAACTGTTACAGGAAAAACTTTTGTATATGCTATTACAGTATGATGCTCAAAAAGGAGTTTAAAGTGATAAGTATCGAATACAGAAGGACTTTAACAGATCTGACTTGACTGATGCACTCACAAATTAGATGAAGCTGATAATCTCTGATAAACATGCTGCGGAGAGTTAGGGGCCAATCACACCATACATGTTTTAAATGCTTGGAAACGCAAGGCCACAGAGTCAGCACTCTTGTCAATCAAATATTGAAGCATGAGCGCTCTTATGCATTTTACTGTCACATTAACAAAAACTTTTAAAAGAGGACGCTTGCTCTGACCTTGATCGAGTGTGTGAGGTGCACAAACACCCAGGAGAGAGTGGAGTCCGTTGTTTCAAACAACTGTAAACTGTCACCGCAACGAAAGGCCCGCCTCTCCACTATTTTGATTGGATAATGGAAAGATGCGAAAGACATTGGGCACTTTTCCACTTCTTCAAAAGCGCGTGCAGCGACAGGCGGCAAAAAACGCAAGCCGTTCGGCATGCATAAAGAGCGCGCATAATGCTCACTCCCATACAAAATCATTTAAAAAAGGCCCTTGCAACTACCATAAACGCGTTTGGTGTTATCGGCCACTTAGAATGGATGGCTGGATTTCATTAACTTCATTTTAAATAATGTTTGTCTTTCAAATAAATGGCACTTGATGAATTTGATATTCTGCTATTTAATGCACTTACATTCATACACTGTTAAGGGTATGCTATGCTGCCCTCTTTTCTGTAAGCGAGAAGCCTGCATTACTGTCCACTATCCAAAAAGCATGTGTAACAGGACACTGGTCCCACAAGTGCTCACCATTTCTAGGTCAGACAAAGGCTGAAGACAACAGCAGTCCCTTATTAGTATAAATGTATTTACAAAATCCAGTTCATCTTCTTCAAAGAGTCAATTTTGAGTTCACATTGAGAGATCCGTGTATTTGATATCATCTCAATGTATGACCTTCAACCAGCATCTGCTGACCTCAAACATAAAAATAGAAAGAATAACATTATTTCTTATTCAACCACCGCCTCACTTAAGCAGCTGATATAAATGTATGAGCTAGCAGAGAATTAAAACAGCCTTTAAATAAAACAATGCGAATTAAAATTTAGGAGACGTTCCCTCCTCGCCTACCCCATCTGAAATAGATGTGCTGATATGGGCTACAGTTTTGTTTCCCCTCACCCATCTGCCAATGTCTAATTTTGACCTTCAAACACACTTTATCTTTTCAAGTGCCCTTCTGACAACATAGAGCATCGGACATCTGATGCTTTCATAGCAGGAACATGCTGGAACAGTGCTCAATATGATTTTAATGACATTTACAGACATTTTCAAAATATGAAAAACAATTATAAACAGCATGTGAACCTGTCATGTCTATTGAGGGGTTTTTTTACATTAAAAAATGACCCTGGTCTTTATAAACCATTAGTAAGGCTGGAAAAACAGCTATATAGGCTTTATAATAACATTATGTCAATTTTTACTAAACATTATGTCAATTTTTACTAAAGCTCCAACAAAAATTATAAGCAGCACACATCTGCAATGCTTTTGCATAGAAGGGATCTATAAACGTTTTTCGCTCATTTATGCAACCCGAGGAAGACAAAATTATTGAATGTGTGGTAATGAACAGATTATCACAGATGCTAAATGATAAAAAGATTAAGATATTCAATCATTTGGGGTGAACATTTCTCAATCCTCATTAAAATGTATTCATTCTTCCTCAGAATAAAAGAATGAAATGAAGAGAGACATCTATCCGCATAATCTCAGTACCTTATGTAACCCACATGATTCTAAATATATTGATGCTGACCGTGGAGGAGTGGACTGAACTCCATGATAAGATTGAGAACAACAAACACACGGGCAGAGGTCAGGGGCTCCTGCATCGTTTACTTTTATAATGACATGCTAATAAACCAAGAACAGGGATGGCAGACGGGGAATTTGCACCCGTCACATTCAAGTTAGAAGATTCTAGATTCTTGCATTGTATAAAAAATAGTTTGCCAGTGCAAACTCATTGCTATGATGCTTGGGGGTTATGGGTGGTTACTATGCAGTTTCTAAGGTGGTTGGAGGGTTTAGCGTGTTGCTGTGTGCTTGATACGGTGTTCTGGGAGGTCTTAGTGGTTTAAGGCAAATAGGCACTCTCTGATGTTTTGGTCTTTAAACATGGCTTAGGTTCAATGATTCGGAAAAGCAACAGCCTCTCCTTAACAAATCATTTGCATCCGCATTTATTTTTTCATTTGATTAAACACAAACAACAGTAATAAAGCTGCTCGCCTTTGCAAACTAAAATAAATAATTTAAAATAACCCACACCATGGCTGACTATCAGTGGTTATGATATTGAAAAATGTTCAATATCATTACATCTCCTGCAGCCAGTAACCTTGAGAAATGCGAGCGTTAGGGAAGGCTGACCAATCAACACTTCAAAAAATGTGTGCTTTAAAACAACATAACCAGACATTTAGAAGGTTTGTTTTAAAAAGCTGTCCAAACCTTGACCAAACAGTGACAGCTCTCCCCTAACCACACCTGACAGGGGATGACCTCAAGCGAAGAGCTTCTCGCCTCTCTAAACGCTCAAGCTTCAAAGACACCTGATTGCCCATGAGAAATCCCCGGTATGAAGCAATCAATTATTAACCTCGCCGTCTGTATTTCAACTATGCGGCCATCATCAACTGATGCCCGACATCGATTTGCTCCAAAAAGTGTGCAGAAAAATTAAACTGTCAATCAAACGAAAAACATATTCGGCGATGCAGTGAGCCAAACGTAAAAGGTGCCATGACACCAACGTTCCTATAATGATATCTGAAATATCACTTAAGGCGTAGCATTGCAAACGGTCATTTATTACAATATGGAATATTTTTTGCCCCCGAGACGGCTTTGTGCAGCAGATGAATTTCTGAAATGTGAGCGAACAGTTTAGTATATCTAGAGAGAGATGGGAGAAAAGGACAGTGCATCCCATCTGCTGTGTGTTACAGAGGAAGGATGCTGAGAAAGAAATGAAGAAAAGAGAGATGGAGAAAGAAGACAATGTATTTTGGCACTGCATTCATCCAGTGAACACCATAGGTCATGTATGTTTCAATCTGCTAAACGAAAAAATAAACGTCGACTGTACTGTATATCCTTGCAGTGTTTGCTGTATGAGTGTGTGTGCTTACCTGAATTTCCATGCCCTGTTCCAGTAACCGTTTGGCTTGGTTCTCCACCTCCAAACGCGCTCGACTGATAAACAGCAAGTCATTCTCTATGACATCAATACCAGACAGATCCACACCTTGGGACAAGTAATCTATAAGAGATGGGACAAAATGCATCTTTTACAAAGTCTGCTCTTAAGTTTTGAGCACAGAGGAGTCAAAGAAATCTTTATTTATTTAAAAATATGTTTTTTCTACAGGCAACAGGAACAGCACAATTCAGACAGACGCAACAGGCATGTTGGCGTCCGCACACCGCCAGAAACTGAAAATAGCAAACTGTCTTCTTCACAATTGCTGGCACCAAGCAGGCGGGCTCTGGACCTTCATTACAACAGGTTGTGGAAATGTTACTTCATTTATGTCAAACAAAATCTGGAGTGATGAGCAGAAAAGCAGACGATCCTAATTTTAGCAGCTTTCAACTTGCTTTAAGGTAATTAAACTTTTTAAATATAGCACTACTATGTTGAAAAAAGAAAACATTGGCAAGAAAAAGTATGTGAACCTTTTGGAATTTCATAGTTTTCTAAATAATTGTGTCATAAAATTTGATCTGGTCTTTGTCTAAGTCAAGGGTATTGACAAACATAATGTGTCTAAAAATAATTACACAAAAAAATCTGATCTTTTATGTCTATTTTGAGAACAAAAAAAAAAAACATCATTTTGAATGTTGAATGAGTGTGTTCAATAAAGACATGAAAGATCATAATTTTTTGTGTAATTATTTTTAGGCATATTATATTTGTCAATACCTTTGACTAATGCTCTTGATGGTTCTACAGATTATCTTATCAGATTTTCCCCTGGTGTGAGATGTGTTAAGAGTATCCGAACTTGATCGGAAGAACATCGGAGCCGCCCCGATCGCGAATCGTAAATATTAAACATGTTTAACATTTACAACAGAACTCCTGATATGTGGGGGGAACCCCGAGGACAAACGCGCGCACGCTCTTGTGATTATCACGTGAAGCTAAACGATAACCAATCAGAAAGCAAGATGATGGAAAATGGAAGCAGTATTGGCGCAGCACAAAGTGAAGTTGATGCAAAGTGAACTTGTACAGACCATGTTCCCGCTGTCTCAACGACTTCACTCAAACCATTTTCTTTATTCCCTTAAATTTCTTTGAAAATCATTCTAAACACTAACATTGAAATTTCTTCCTGCATATCGTCTGCCATGCTTATTCTGAAGTCTCGTGAGATTTTGCGAGATTTCCTGTGTTCACAGTTGAGACTCTGGTTAAAATTTGTTTGTGTGTGGTGTGCTGTCTTTGACACGTCATAGCACACCACTATAGTTACAAAACGATTCAATCTAGGATTTTTTATCCTCATGTTTGTGGTTTATCACATTTTGAAAATCTTGTAAGATGTAAAAAATCTTTTGGTGTGTACCCAGCATTATATGAAGATCAGATCACATTTTATGACCGATTTATTCAGAAAATATGAAATTCCAAAAAGTTTTACATACTTTTTCTTTCCACCCTATATAAAAGAGAAGGACCACAGCTGATCGGACAATGTCGGATACAGATGAAGGATTCTCAGCTATGCTATAAAGGCACACTATGTCATTTTCACCGGTAGAGGACCTTAAACAACAACAACAATGGCGTAGTTGGATGATGCTGTGAAAAACATGGAATTATGGGTGTTGTAATAATTTTTCCTTCACTGTAACTAGGAATTGATTCAACAGGACTCCCAAAATATGTTTATGGATGATGTAATAAAAAATGATGTCTGATAACTGTTACAATATAACAAAGTAAGCAACAACAAAGTGGCATGTTTGCACTTGGAATACTACTTCTGCACACAGTGCTGAGCAGATCGATTGGTATATCACAAGTAAACATTTTGGATATTGTAGGTATACATGTGAACAAAATATATAACACAGTGCTAGTGATTTTTAGATAATTTAAAGAAACAAGCTTACATATTGTGCCTATTTTCACCCCTTTATACATCAGACACAAAGTTTTGTGGATCCCTATGAGGTAACCTCATACGGGTTAAAAAGTAAATGAGAGTGCCTGAAAAAGAGTCTCTAAAACACAGGATGCCATATTGAACAGGCCTCTGAACAGACCGCACATGAGTCAGATACAGTTGCACTAAGCAGAACAATGTCACTACATAGATGCATTCATTAGCGCCTTCTGAGGGAACACACGACAGCTGACGACTACATGACTCCATTCGCTGAATGCTAACAAAGATATCAGAAAGATGCCTCATTAGATAGGGGTCACATATCTCATGGGGAAAATGACTCCATACTGTAGCATCATCCAGATGCTCAGATGCGACCTTGAGTTTGTGGTCCAAAAACACCAAAGGTTGAGAATTAAGAACAGGTGGCCTTTACACAGGCATGGTGGGGTGGGGAGGATTCGTCTGGCTCCTGTTGATACAGGTAGGCCCAAAGCCAAAGTGAAATCCACAATCCCTGCCAGAACCCCATTTTTTACCCTCTTAACATTTTCTGCTTTGCTCTGCCAAGGCAAGAATTATATTGTCTTACTGGATGACCACAATACTGTAATTCACAGATGACTAGATTCGAAATAAATCAGATTGTAAGATAACTTAATGTGCTAAAGACACAATGAAGTATCTTAAGATGTGCAGCTTTGCTCAATGCATTGACAAAATTTCAACAGAAACAGGAAGTTAAAGGGACACTCCATTTTTTCTTTGTAAATATGCTCATTTTCCAGCTCCCCTAGAGTTAAAAATGTCATTTTTACCATTTTTGGAATCCATTTAGCCAATCTCCGGGTTTGGCGGTACCACTTTTAGCATAGCTTTGCATAATCCATTGAATCTGATTAAACCATTAGCATCACGTTCAAAAATTACCAAAGAGTTTCAATATTTTTCCTATTTAAAACTTGACTCTTCTGTAGTTACATTGTGTACTAAGACTGACGAAAAATTTAAAGTTGTGATTTTCTAGGCCGATATGGCTAGGAACTATACTCTCATTCTGGCGTAATAATCAAGGACTGTGCTGCTGTAACATGGCTGTAACACAGCCATGGTACGGCAGCAAAGTCACTGATTATCAATCGACCTAGAAAATTGCAACTTTTAATTTTTTTGTCTGTCTTAGTACACAATGTAACTACAGAAGAGACAAGTTTTAAATAGGAAAAATATTTAAACTCTTATTATTTTTTGTGCGCGATGCTAAATGGTCTAATTAGATTCAATGAATTATGCTAAGCTATGCTAAAAGTGCTAGCGCCAGACCCGAAAATCGGCTGAATGGATTCCAAAACGGTAAAAATCAAATGTTTAACTGTAGGGGAGCTGGAAAATGAGCATATTTTCAAAAAAGTGGAGTGTCACTTTAAGGCGGGGCATAATGAGTGGCTCCTCCCCTTGTATAGCCAATAGTGTTTAGTTTACATCACAGCATTGACTCTGATGTGAAGCTGAAATGCAGAATGATGTTATAATCATTGATGCGTATTAAAAGACAGAAATCGTAAGTTTTGAATGTTTACATAGAAATGCGAATTTGGTCAACATTTTCTAGCACACTAGTTTCCTTTAATGCTAACATTATTCACATTAAAACTAAAAGTCATAAAACTTGGATTCTGATGTCATGAATCACAATCTCTGTATGATGTTACTGTATGTTTAGGCAGTATACAACACATATGACAACATTTTATTTCAAACACGGACGCAGATCCTCTCTCCATCAGCAAATCATGCTAGGGTCATAGAGATGAGAGGGCACGCCTAGTGGATAGACACATGTGCTCTTTCAGTAACTTCTTGAAACTTACAAAATAAAAAGGAACGCTTAAATGACGGTGTGTTAGCTACCTTCGCGGGTCCATCTTATTTGTCGAGGCACTAGAGGATAGTTTGCCGGGCATCAATCACAGGTATTACCTGCATTTATCTGAAACAAGCACAGCAGCCACTCCACAGAGACAAGGTGCTGTGTGCAATATAGAGTAAAACGATTCTAACTGTGACCTTGGAAATGCCATTTTTTCCCATTACGATGAAGAAAAAAAAAGAGGAGAGCGATAAGAAACATTAGTGCAAATTCAATATGGGGTTTGTCTGAAGAGAAACCGAGAGAATTGAAAAAGCGATTCCCGCCAAGCGAGGCACTCAATTCGTTTGAGATTAAAACGAAACCCAGAAAAAGGTAATTGCTGTCGGTGCAGACAGAATCGTCCCTGAAATGACGAGGAAGAACTGGGTCTTACAAAAGAATTATATTTAAAAAGTTTAAAAATTATTTAAATTCAAGAATTCATCAGCAACATCCATCTTCAAAACTGACCAATCATTAAAAAATATGGGGAAAACAACATTAGAAGATCTGAAATATTTGGAAAATCTCACTAAGTGCATGAAATGTTGTCTTATGGTTACTATTTTTTAAAGAAATTGTACCTCTCAGGAACATCTCATCTGAGAAAACTGCAAATAATGTGTGACCTTACAGATGTACCAACTCAGCATATGACAAGATATCTGATGTCACATGTAATTCACATTCTTCGGCTTCAAAGCAAACTTAGATTATTCCCCAGATCAGACGTCTCCTTTGACCTTCATGCTTCACCGACACGATATGTGACGGGTAAAAGAAAAGCAAACAATGTGGCTGGTCAGAACTGACAAGACAGTGAATACAACTGCAGTGTAAAAAATGACTTAATGTATTGCCCATACACTGAAGACACATCCATAGATCAAAGACTGGATGGAGGAATAACCTCTTACATTGGGCTTTATAAGCTGCAAGAAAACTAGTTAACCAAAGAATACAAAAGAGCCTTAAGGTTACTCTACTAGGCTGCAAATCTTTAAATATTTTATATTTACATTAATGCATTTGGCAGGTGCATCTATAACAATAACAATACTTGCATCAATTGAATGAGATTTGCTTCAGTAGCAGCAGAAAAAAGGGATCCTGTCCTTGAATCACAGCAGATTGTAAGAAACAGGGCGGCGATGAGCTTTCTGAAGGTCATCCCTTCTCATAACAGACGGCTTTTTCCCATGCCTTTCCTCCCCCTGTCCATTGAAACACGTAACATCACTGGCCTCTGGACCACAACAGGAAGTGGTTAAACCTTAGAAGGCTTTGCTGGAATCAGTCTGAATCCCATTGGGACAGTTATGCAAAGCTGGACCAACATACGCAGCGAGCAAAGTTCAACATCGGGGTGTCCTCGCTAATCTCCAGCTATATGTGGAATCCCAACTCACATTAACAGAGTAACCGCACGTCACGGTTTGACGTGTTAGCCCAACGGAGGCTGACGGGATGTGACACTGTTTATACAACTAAAGCCTCTGGAATCTGCTCGATACGGGCTACTTTTATTTCCCACAACGAGCATCACCCCAGCTTTGCACTGTTTGTAATGATTTTGATATTGGTGACTGAACTGTTTTAAATTGAACCAACTGTTGAGAAAGCTGTTTAAAGCAAGAATCAAATCTGCTTGCATCATATTCAAAGCATGTAAATGTCACATGCAATTAATCTGCCAAGATGAACCCCTCCAATGTCAGTTCAGTCATGGTAACACATTCTGAAGTGAGGTGTTAATCAGGTCCGCTCCCACTTAGATGCACATCTTCAGGCTCTTCACAGATTGAAAAGTTATAAAGCAGAGGCATGGTGCAACAGCTGTAGGACTTTTGGGACTTTAAAGTGCCAGAGGTAACCTATGACCACTGGCTCTGTCATCTGCTCTCGGTCCGTCTCTCGTCCACATGCAAGAGAGTCCTTTGGGACACTGGGAACGTGAACAAGAACAGCTCCTTCTAACTTCCATGCTGTCCAGTGTCTCCGAATGGAAGATAGCCAACTAAACATAACACTACAGGCCAGACAAAATTTCCTGTTTGGATACAGCCTTTTTATAGTCTGGTCAAACACACAAAACTAGGTTAGCTGCATGTAACAATAAAATAGGAACAGTATCTCCACATGTACTGGCAGTAATTGGAGAACTGCCTAGGGATAGCAAATCGCTTTCTGATAAACCTGCAAGGCCTGTCCTACCTGGCACATGGCTCCGGATGAGATGCAACAGTACCAGAGAGAAGATAGATTTGAAATGAGAGTCTTACATCCCCTGGCTCTACAGCTGAAGGTGTTGTAAAAAATACCATAAAAATACAATGAATAAGCCAATATATGCACATAAAACATGCACCAAATTGCAATAGAAGCATTAACATTGATGGAAATGTTCATGGTAATGAAATTTTAATTGGTGAATAATACATAAAAATGTCTTGAAAATTATTCATCTGTGTATTTTATAATATTGCTGTTGTCTTTAAAAAGCAATAAGCTACTTGAGGATGTGTCTCACAGAACTCTGGTGAAGCGATATACACAAAACCCCTTAACCATGGTAAAATCCATGTAAAGCAGAACCTCTGCTTAAGTACATAACTTATAAAAGACAAGAATGTAAGGCAACAAATTAAACGGGAGAAATGAAAACCATGGAGAGACTGTCAGACAGAACGATAGGATCCGTAAGTGACAAACTGCAAGGCCAGATCCCCGAGGCATCACACCTCAGACCCAGCGGGGATGCTCACTTCTCAGAGGTTACTCTGAAGACCACAGGTGCAGATTTTCCACAACGACTCCCTCGATCCCTCACGGCTCTTCCTGCGAGCCGGCACCTGGCTTCTTACCTTCCGGTCTCGAAAGCTGTGGTTGCTAAGCACGCATTAATTCACAAAGGGACACTGAAGTTCTGCTTCCACTCAGTGAGCAACAATCACAGCGGCATTATCAACCTAGCAGTCCACAAACACGCTCAATGTGACAAATGATAGAGCGGGAGTGATAATGACATAATGAGAGCGGGTATTAAAGACAGAGATGTCGGTCACACTATAACACTGAACACTTGTCAGACAGTGGTCTCAAATAAACGTGCTGTTCTGTTGAGTTGGTCAATTGTACATATAATACAGGTGAGAAATATTTTGTACGGTCTCATATGCAACATTAAATGCTAAGACATTTCAATTCCACAGGAGATAGAGCAACATTATTGTCCCAATAGTTATGTAGGGCACTGTGTATTATATACAGTACTTTATAAATATTTTAGTCTACCTGTCTATGTGCCTCAAAGACCAACCAGCATTGTGAAGTGGACTTTTTCCATTTCACAGTTGAATTTTCTTTTTTTTAACTGTCTAAAAATGTATCACTTTGAACGAAGGAGTCACATTAAATCCACGTTTTTAAACCCAAATTTGAGCCAGCACATTCAACTTATCTTATAAGTCAGCAATGAGTCAAGCTTAGTATTCGATAATTTTTTTTTAAATATGCTCATTTCACTTATGCTCATTTACAGACTTTGCTGCTGTAACATACTGTGTTCGACTTGATGAGACTATTTCCAGTACACCTATGTATTGCTGTTCTTGTGTTGCTATAATTGCTTTTATCGTTTACCTTATTTGTAAGTTGCTTTGGACTAAATCACTAAATGTAAATGTAAACATGGTTGCAGCAAGTGTAGTCATATTACGCACTGCCTGAAAATAGTCCCCTATAGTTACTTTAAATAGTACTATTTTCAGGATTATTACACCAGAATGAGAGTATAATTCCCCGCCATATTGGACTTGAAAATCACAACTTTTCATATTCTGTCGGTCTTAGTACACAATGAAACTACAGAAGAGTCAAGTTTTATACATATCGTAACTCTTTGGTTATTTTAGCGCTATGCTAATTTATAGCATATTTATAAGCATATTTTCCTAAAAAAGTGGAGTGTCCCTTTAAAACACATTTTTCAAATATGGACTGCATGTAAATAATTGTAATTGGGCATCGGAATAAAAAATTATAATAAAGTGCTTCACTATTTTACTATTTCTGACGTTTATCTTAGTCAACTTCAAATTCAAGGACTTTCCAGGTCCAATACCCTCAAGTTCAAGGACTAAATGTGGGGACACATTTCAAGTGAGAGCAAGGTTACATCGTGTTACCTTTTAAGATACATTGGTACAGTTCCCTTTCGAGGGAACTCGTGCTGCGTCACTGCGGTGACCCTTTGGTGCGTCTGAATGTGTATATCAAATTCAACCAATGGTGAGGCTTAACAACAAAGACAGGGTGACGCGGGAGCCAGGAAGTATATCGCTATCTAAAATATTGCCAAAGACGGCGTTACAGGGACGCATGAAGTATGGCAATGGAGACGCAACGTCTCGTTCCCTCCTCAGGGAACAACTGTTACATACATAACCAGAAACATTTTCATGTGTCAAACACAACTATGCAAAAAAGCATTTTGGTATGAATCAACATTCGCATACAGAAGATATAAGCATTTAAAGTGAACAATTTAGCACGTGTGATTAAAAAGTCTAGAATTTTTATGATATTATCCTACACTGCACAGGGAATAATATGGATTTTTTTTCCAGAAAACTTCTAGCATAAAATTAATTCAAGCACTTTCAATGACCTGTATCTATGTATGTATATTTTCAAAAACCTCCCGGGGCGTTGAATTTTTTCCCACAGATTCACAAACTTCCAAGGATTTCAAGGACCCATGGGAACCCTGAAAACTGTAAATGTATATTTTAGAATTAAAAATACTACTGTGACTAAAAGGGCTTACACATACTTCTAGATTCACCATTAGAGAAACATAATTGATTTTGATAATCACCAATACTGATTAATGGTGACATTTTAATATGCAACAAGTTAATGTCAAGCTTTTTCACATTATATGTGTTTAACAAGGATGGATTTTTGAATTTGAAGAAAAATGTGATGCTCCATAATTAGCCATGTCTTTCTCTCCTGCATCAGTGTGCTAAACACCCACACATGTACAGCAGAAAAGACCAAACCTACAGTAAATCATGCTTCATGCAAGATATGCCATGTTTGCATTACGAAGATACGGATGAAGTGTTCCAATATTCCAATAATTCCTCGTCTCCAAACTGTTGCTTTAGTGATATTTTTTATAAATATTAAAAGGTACCAAAGGATTGAAAATATTCTAATATCAAATGTACCTGTGGAGGATGGCTCTGTTTGAGCAAAAGCACAAGAAAGGGTTACCAATCAGTAACCAGGGGAGTGTTATAAACCACAGCGGAGAGAGGGAGGAAGGGGGAGGGCGAGCGATAGTGTTAGAGGGAAGGTGGGAGGGAGAGAGAGTGAGTGAGAGAGAGAGAAAGAGAGAGGAGGAGGAGAGAGATGAGTAGGTAGGGCATTTTGAAAGCACTGAGCGTATGGATGGTGAGAGAAGATAGAGGAAAAGAATAGGAAAGAAGAGATGAGCAGTGTTTAAAGAAGATGCACGGCACTACACCCTACAATATCTGACTTCACTGCCCACTTGACAAGCAAAGGAGAGAGGACAGCCGGTGGACTTATCCATCCACACAGCATGTCTTCTGTGACCTGTCCTGGCATGGCTCTACTCAAACTGGGAAATATATGGGCTTCCAGGTCACTTACTCATACGGCTGCACTCCGAGGTAAAAAGCTTCAGGTTTCTGCTCTGTGGCACAGAGACAACTGCAGCATCTGTTCAGTAGAACGCATGCTATTTCATGCATGCTGTCATTTGAACGAAACTGACAAACTTAGGAAATGCATGCAACCGCGATTATTCAAATACGTTTAGAGCAAGCAGGTTACATTTGCACTGCAGACAGAAGGTTGCAATTATTGAACAATTTCTTCATTATTGTTTCAAAGGTTTTTTTTTTAAATGCATAGTGGAAAAGATGCTATATTTTGTGCGGGTTTCTCCAGTGGCAAGCAATCAATGGATAACTTGATTAATATTTGTTGAAAGAGCAAAACTAGGTAATCGAAATCCATCCATTATCCTCTTAAAAGGAAAATGATGCGAGCACCCTCGCCCCTATTACTGCTTCTGGCTAGTGCTGAATTCTGTTACTTCGCTCAGAAAACAGACAGAAAGAGTGCAGATCTATTTCTGCTATACAGCCCGTGTAGTTCACAAGTGCGGTGTGGGAGTAAAGAAAAACCTGTTCTGCAAACCAACACTCACGATCGCTGTAGGAATCCATTAAAGCAAAGGAACATTAGTTTAATGAGTTGTTATCAGACTTTCGGCTTTTCGACAAACAAATTACGCCAGCCACACGTTCTCTGAGCAACCAGAAACCATTAGTGACCATTAAAATAAAAAGCAAGTGCCCTCAAAGAACCATTTAGTCAAAATTACTTCTTTCATACCTTTTTATAATCTGAAGAACCTCAGAAGGTAAAAACCATTCAGACAAAATTGATTATTCTATGGCACCGTGAAGCACCTTTATTTTTAATAGCATAACTCATATGAATGCAAAGGACATAGGACTGCTTAAAATATTTATGTAGCTTACATATTCCTCAAGGAATATTATTTCAACTCTGAATTTCTTGTACTTCTCCTTCAACAGGCAGGTTGAGAAACTACTGAGAATGGAGCTCCTGTTCTGGTTCCCACACAAGCATTGCGAATAAAAGAAGGTAAAAATATACCACGCAGTGCACAGACGGCCAACATCTACCGGCCTGACCACCGCCTTCCCTCTGGAAACCTGTGACCTTGTTGTGATTACTGTGCACTTCGGTCTACCTGCCTGATCTCCTGGAGCTGTCCTGTGACCGCAGCAGGTGGGAGTGCGATTTACTCGGGTGGAATACAAGGGGAAGCAATATTACGGGTCCTCTTTAGGAGGGTTCAATGGCAGCTGCTGACGACAAGAGAATGTCGCACTTGACCCGTCATGCTAAGGGAAATACATTTCTGCTTGTTTGTCACGTCTTGGAATACATGGTGAAGAGTGCGGACACTTGCGAGGATGGGACGTGCCGCTGTCCCTGACTGATTTTGCGAGATCAGTTTGGCCAACACAAAGGACAAAAGGCTAAATACAAGCTTGAATACAACACAGCTTTCATGTCAGGACCACGTGGATGTTACAATGCACAAACCCTTCCCACGCTCTGAAAAGGAAGAGTAGAGAGCGTTTCCATCTCCCACAACCTCCCACTGAAATCTGAGGATGCGAGGGTATGAGTTATGAGCTGCTTGGACGGTGTTTAATCAACCCTACGGAGAGGTGAAACTGGGGTATACTTGCTTACTGGACTGCACCATGCCGGGGTTGAGGAGAGCTGAGGTCTTAGCTTATGCAATTATTCACTCTTAGGTCATTTCAAACTTGAAAATTAAATAAACTAATGACAAAACCAACAACGGAGTAGATACATAACAGAATGTGCACAAAGGGGTAAAGGACACTAGTGAGACAAAAAGGTGTTGGAATATGGTTGGCGCGTATGAAATCCTGCCAACACAACAGCGATTCGGTCGCAGTTGCTAAAGGAGCTCCAAACGAAGACGGTGAATACAAGGGAGGGGTGAGTTTCATTCGTCAATACAAAGAATTTATATGCATGTAAATGTATTATCTTTGGATAGGTTCGTTCTTAACAGTTTATTTTTTTTACAAATTAGCAAAACTAGCATCATATTTCCAGTAACAGGCCATAAAGATACGTCTTATGAAAATATTTAGCATTTAAACCATTGATCTAAGCTTGTTGTATGAACAATACATTTACCATTCAAGGTAAATCAATAGTAACAATGTTGTTTGTTCGGTGTAGGAGAATGCATACCCCTCCTGTTCTGGGATTCCAGGCCATCATGAGCAACGTCACTGTCCTAGATAACGTAGAACCCTTTGACTCCGATATGGACCTGGAATCACCTTATCCTGTCAGTTTCCAGGTGTCTTTGACAGGTTTCCTCATGTTGGAGATTGTGTTGGGTCTCAGCAGTAACCTGACCGTGTTGGCACTATATTGCATGAAGTCCAACCTGGTGAGCTCCGTCAGCAACATCGTAACCATGAACCTGCACGTGTTGGACGTGTTGGTGTGTGTGGGCTGCATCCCGCTGACGATCGTTGTGGTGTTATTGCCGCAGGAAGGCAACAATACACTTATCTGCTGCTTCCATGAGGCCTGTGTGTCTTTTGCTAGTGTGGCCACCGCTGCCAACGTCCTGGCCATCACTCTAGATCGCTATGACATCTCAGTGCGGCCCGCAAATCGAGTACTCACGATGGGCCGAGCGGTTGCCATGCTTGGGTCTATTTGGGCTCTATCGTTCCTAAGCTTTCTGGTTCCCTTCATAGAGGAGGGTTTCTTTAGCCAGACAGGTACCGACAGGAACCAGACAGAGGGTGAAGAACCTTTAAACCAATATTACACTGAACTGGGCCTCTACTATCACCTGCTGGCACAGATTCCAATCTTCTTCTTTACCGCCGTGGTCATGCTGGTGACCTACTATAAGATTCTGCAGGCGCTCAACATCCGGATCGGTACTCGTTTCCATGCGGCACCTAAAAAAAAGCCTAGAAAGAAAAAGACCATCTCCATGACTTCCACTCAGCCAGAGTCCACCGACGCCTCACAGAGCAGCGCAGGCCGCAATCCACCGCTGGCCATGCGTACCTCCGTGTCGGTGATCATCGCCCTCCGACGGGCGGTTAAACGGCACAGGGAACGCCGCGAACGACAAAAGAGGGTCTTCCGCATGTCTCTTCTTATCATCTCCACCTTCCTGCTTTGCTGGACACCCATCACTGTGCTTAACACGGTCATCCTGAGCGCAGGGCCAAGTAACTTCACCGCACGCCTCAGGCTTGGCTTTCTGGTCATGGCTTACGGTACCACAATTTTTCACCCACTGCTTTATGCCTTCACTCGACAGAAGTTTCAGAAGGTCCTCAAGAGCAAAATGAAGAAGCGTGTCGTGTCTGTGGTAGAGGCTGACCCTATGCCTAATAATGTGGTCATCCACAACTCATGGATTGACCCAAAAAGGAACAAAAAGGTGACGTTCGAGGAGACCGAAGTCAGGCAAAAATGCCTCTCTTCAGAGGATGTGGAATGAACTGCTTTGGCCGACGTACGGCAAATGTCCTCATCAGGTACAAAATCATTAAAAAGGGAAACCACTAATCCAAAGCAGTAACGAATTTAAGTGTATTAATTGTACAGTATGTGAAGATAAATAATTTATTACCATTTATTGTGACGGTGATTCGGTGTTGTAGATGGTAAGTTGTAAATACTGCATGTGTTTTGTTGAAGTAGTCTTGGACATTGTACATACATCTCGGAGTAAAGTATAAACCTCAAATGTACAGAACTAGAAACCGATGTTCCTGGTTTTGTTCGTTTCTATTAAATACCCTTGAAATGACTAAAGAGCTCTTTTATGGTCAAAATGACCCAGGCACAATTGCTTAATGATATTGCTTGGCCAATTTCCAGCTGTGAGCCCCATTTCTTTCTTTCTCTGAACACGGGTTATGTCTTTGTTCATCATGGAGTTTGTCACCTCACCTTTTACTGACAAAAACATAAGGTCAATGCAATGTTTAAAATTCAAGTGTGACCTATTTGGTAGATATCTACTATCTGCCCTTTACCCTGAAACAGAAGGTACAGGATAGCTTCATTACTACTCAGGTCAACAAATCACAAGGCAGAGTTAATGAAATCAGATCTGGTTCCCTTCAACATCACACTCACAGGCACTAGCCAAAATAATCATATCTTTTAAACGGGGTGAGGGGCATGGTACATGTGGTCCAATAACGCAGCTGGGGTCTGAAGTGGTTGGGGACTGCAAATGAAAGGGTGTTGACTCTAAATACTTGACCTTGTGAGACTCAATGAGTTAGTAGTGTTGATTATGAAGGCTGACTTTTAGGAAGATAACTGTACCATGTGGTAAGCTACAAAAAAATAAATCAGCCCTTGCACTGCAACAATGGTAGGTCACACCGATCAAAGACAAGTCAATTTATTGCATACAGAAAATAAAGAATAAAAAGAAAAGCTTTGATTTTTGAGCTGGTTGGTTAATTTCCTCAGATTCAAGATGGTAAAATGGTTGGTGAAATTCAACAACAGATGACAGCTTTCTAATTAAACATGCAATTCAGTTCCATGATATCTCTCATTTAAAGGGTTTTAATCACTCACTTTTCATCTTGGTATTTTAGATGTAACATTGCCAAAAATGATTTAATGCTTGCACATGATGCAAGCAAAAAGCATCCAAGGTCAGTAAATGTTGATCAAATTTATTCAAAACACAGCTTGATGGAAAGTATTTAAACTTAATTGAAAACTCATCTGATTCAATGAGCAAGTGAATTATGAAATATTTTCTAGGGTTTATCTACAGATAACGGGCAAAAAAGCCATCTCTGTTGATCTATAATGAGAGCACATTATGCCGAACAAGAGCAAGTCAGAGTTTTTAAGTGATAAGATCTTTTATCAACTCACAGGCTTTCACAATGATGAGCTACTCTAGTAAAAACCACACAGAGACAAATTTGCACAAAACACCATGAACACGTAAGATGTAAATGAATGTATGTAATGTTAGCTACACGTCCTTAGATCTTGCCTGACTGCCAAACCTCTCTACACAGTTGTCTTTAGAAAACCAAAACATTAAAAGGTATTAGTTCAGCCAGTAGCCAGGCCGATAAACAAATACAGAACGGAAGTACACTTCGGTTCAGGCACGTAACTGCGACAACGCGAGTGAGTCTGATGAAACCGTCTATAGAGCACCATGCAAACAACTCATGTGGCAAACCATAAAGTGCTGCAAGGCGACAATATCCTCATACGTAACGGATCACACAGCTGTTGATGAAATGATCGAGTGATACAAGGTTGCTTATGAACGGAGGCTTTATTGTTTTTGTTGTAAATAAGCTGTGCAGATTTCTCTTGCACCTGATTGATAGGGCCCGTGCCAGTGAAATGGGTCACCAAAATTGTTAAGATTCTGCTTACAGGTGTCAAGGGTGTATGAAAGCATACAAAGTTTGCGTGGGAACAAATACAGCACAGTGAATATTATTTAAAACACTAATATTTAATAAAAAGTGAATAAGGTTAAAAAAGTATTAAAAGATGTTGCTAGAACTATATGTATAGCACAATTTGTAGGACTTTTTCACAATGCCAAATACAATCTTAATCCTCTTACAGAAGATTTTCAAACCTTGAGCAGACCTCAGGAGACTAATGTACCCTCAACCTGCCTCCATATACACTGCATGTAATTAACACCGTATTAGACCACATACAGGATTTTATCACCTCTGTGTTTAATCGCTGGTTAATTTGAGACTTCTTACCTCTCCACTGTCTGAATCCAATAACCTCATCCATCTCTCTTATCGCTTAGGTTTCTACTTCTCTTGACATCCACATGTCACTCATTCGGTCCCAGAGGAACATGCCACAAAAAGCTAAATTCTATGATTGACAGTTCTTCTCCATTTGACAGACAGGTGCAGGTCAAGTGATGCAGCAAACAGGGCATAAACCACTGCATGTTCGGTTTAATTTCAAGTCGACTAATATGAAATAGGGGTCTCACAAATACCGGTATTTACAATAAACTTTGGTAATAGCAATACATATTATAATACTGTAAATAATTCAGCAGCCATTGTAAATTTTGCATAAAGAGGCGCAAACTTTCTGGCTCCCTGCTCTTGACTTTTGAGTACAATTCATTGACCAAAAAACAAACAAACAAAAAATAAATAAAAATAAAATAATGTTCTGCCAGGACATTCAATAAATTACAATGTTGTCACAATGCTATAACAAAGTTGTGACTCCTGAGTTAGCGCTATATGCTAGTTAATGCTATATGCTATCATTTAGGCTGGAGTACTCGTGAGTTACAGTTACGTTTTGCAGGTCCAAACAAAAAAAAATCCACTCTGAAACATCCATTAAAAATCTCCAAACATTTGATTATTCCTCAAATTCAGTATCTTCATCTGATACAGGCTCAAACATAAGGTCTGTTTACACGCACAGAGCTACTGAAAGAGCTGCTCTTTGAAACAGCCAATCAGAGCAAAGCCCAACATTATTATTCATGACCCTTTCAAATAAGGTAATAATAGACCATTTCATTCTAAAGGCAAATCCAAGGGTTGTAATGGACATGTAAAACTGCTTCTGGATAATCTTTGCACTTAATAAAGCCACATCCCTTCTATATAGGTATCAGAGAACATTATTTCAATTAGGGATGCGATGATAAATGGTGATATACACCAATAATACCTGGCCGATAACTATTCTGACTTAAAATCCCTTATATTCTCCATGATTGTTTCAAAACAGGACACTACAGGGTCCAACCCTATAATTTCCTCTTCTCCACCTTCTCTTCCTTATCCTGGTGCACTTAAATCCTCAGTTGACATTTATCTGACATTGAATTCCTCTCCTCAATTACGGCATCCTCCGTTCGTTCATGTTACTCCAATCATCACATTACGGCTGACAGCAGTTACACGGATGCCCTCTGCCTTACAAAACACCTTCACCTCCCTCCAATATCCGAGTCAATCCTCTCATAAGCCATATCCAGGTCTCCTCTAACTGTCCATCCATTCACCTGTCTATCCATTGGTACCTCACATTTTTTGTGCTTGCATGAGCAGTGGAATCACAGAGGAAGGATTCATAAACCTTGCGGCTATCGTGTTAGGAACATTGTAATTCAGAATTCCTCTGGGCAGATGTTGTGTGTATACAGAGAAGTGAATTAAGAAAATAACAAATGGCCTGCAAGATTACAAGTGTGTTTTAAAGAAATCTTAGTGACACTTTACAATATGTTTGATATTTTTTGTTCATCAAACATTTAATAAAGAGCATCTATTTAAAAACAACGTTATTATGTGTATTTGGTATAATACAATGTGTTCACGTGGTTTATGGTTAAACAACACATTATTTTCCACATACTGTACATTTTTGTAGCTTCAGATTATGTCTACCTGAAACGCACAGAGTTTGTACAAAACTGTCCCTGATTGGCCAGCTTATCTGTACGTTGTGATCGGCCTGAATACCTCTGATGTCAGCAGGAAATGTGACGCTCCTTACCATGTTTAAAAGATTTGGTTACAATGCAATGCTAACAGGAGTTAGCTCACAGGCTGTGAATTTCTCCAAGCGGGAGAAATTATGATACTGTCGGTCTTTTCTACATCACCGATCCTAGGAAGGAAACTGTTGCCTACAATTCATGTGTTTGTTTTAGTCCAAGAAAAGAGATTTACGCTGGAGACGATAACTCGCTTCATCGTTTACTTTGGGGTTTGTACCTTTTGCATATCGTTAACATCTACTAATACACACTCGCACACACCAAAGGAAATTTAAAATTGTGAATCAGACCATTGGTGCTCTTTAGCATTATTAAATGCATTTGGTAAAATGAATTAACAATGATCAATAGAGCATTTATTATTCTTTTTTCATGTTAGTTTATTGTGCGAATGTTAACAATTATTAACGAATGTTAACAGTTACAACTTTTGATTTTTTAATTTTTTAAATGTATTAATTAATGCTGAACATTTTCATCAACATGAATTAAGACTAATAAATGCTGAAGAAGATTTGTTCATGATAATTAAAGTTATATGTTATCAATTACAACCTTTTTATAAAGTGTTACCAAAATTGTATATCACAGTAGCACTTTTTTTTCTAGTGTCACAATCCCAGTCTGTTCCCCAGTTTGTTACTCTGTTTACTCCCTCCATCATCAAATTTCCTCATTTCCCATGATTCTCACCTGTCTCTATTATATCATAACCCACACCTGTCTGCGATCTACCTCATGTCCTCCATTCCATACAGTAAGATCGATCCGTTTTCCCTATTGTTGTCTGGTCTATGTCATTATGCTGTGTTTAATTGTTACTCCTGTTTTAGAATTGACTTTGTGGATATTAAAGCCTGTTGAAATTCATCTTTGTGCACGTTTTTCTCCAATATCTAGCTGGATGTCAAAAACTACTGATTCATATGTTATTATAACAATAAATTGCAATATTTCACCCAAAAGCAGTTTTACCCAAGTATGCAAACACAGCATTGTTATAACTTTGGTGGTAAAATGACTCGACTCTATACTGAAACAATGGTGATGCAGCTAACGCCCCATACAGCAATGCTGCATTGTAAACAGGAAAGTGCCAATTAAATCTTCAAGCGTCCATTATCATTTACTGATTGCCTTGTTTACAATCCAATAACCTGATGCTATCAGCGGTTCTAGAGACAGTCGGGTTCCTTCAAATCACTGTCCAACTGCACTTCATCCAAACTGATGTCAGTTTCCTGTAACAGTGTATACTAAATAGAGACAGACAGAGAGAGAGAGAGACAGCAGCGTACCATTTAATTGCTTCTACAGTTTCAGGGCTGCTTTATCTGAAAATCTTGCATGTAGTGTAAAATATTCAGTCAAAATCTACAGACAGACAAAATCTTGAATGTTTTGCAATGACAGCAGAGTTCAAAAAAGGCAGTAGGCATTCACAAATCTGTTAGACAGCTTCCATGCTGTATGGCAGAAAGCCATTGAGAGGTACAAGCACACATCAAACTCCAACAGTTTGTGTTATGCATCAACACGTGGCGTTAAGGCATAAAAGTCGAGACACTCATGAAAAAAAGATTGTCTTGGTTGTTGATGCTAATGCAGAGATGTCTGCAACCCATTAGCAAATCTCCCTCACTTTGACATGATAAATAATTCAATAGGTAAGGGAAACATTTTCTTGAATCATAGCAGATCACAAAGAACCTGCTGTAAAACCTGGCTGCCTTGCTGTCTACTGCCTACATAGGCTGCTGGCTTTTAAGACCGCGTCCAAGCCGAAATGGAATCCATTTGGAAGTGATAAATGAATAGAAATAGAAAGATGCATGTGGTGAATGCAGAAATCATCTCGCCTTCCCAAATTCACAAAATTACCGTCTGTCTGCATCAATTCAGCTTCACTTTTATGCAAATATAAAAACTGGAAAAGGCACCTCGCTGATATTCGCTGGAATCTGTCCTACAGGGCATCGGAAATCATCAGGCAAACATGCAGTGGAAAAGAGTGCCTTGAATTTGCATTGTGTTGTTTATCTGTCCACATGACATCTGAACAAATTTAAATCACTGAGGTCAACAGAGTATGGGTCAATATGAATCTAATCTTACAGCCATTAATGCCAGAACTGAAAAAGTTTTGCATTTCAGTTAATGTCCACAACCTCATGAAATCCAGACAGTATTATAGTATTGCTCTAAGATTACAGGGCAATGTTTAGTACAACTCCATTAGAGTCAATATCAAACATTGCTTGCCACACATTTTGTCCGTTTGACAAATCTTAGAGCCAAATAGGATATTTAATAATAGAAGGGAGACTGGAATTAAATTTCTTAAATTAACGTTTCTATATGACGGTTGTAGGAGTTAAAAAATAAGAGAGCAACCACCCGAGTCATTCTGAAGGTGAAGCAACACTTACTGAAGATGCTGATTTGATCAGAGATTAAAATGGTTGCTACTGGTACTGAGGCTACTTATTAATTGTTATTCAGGTCAGACACGACCTAAAATATCTCCAAAGCAGGGCAGATTATTTCAGTTTCCCACAGTCCTCACACCTGCTTAAAAACTCAGCAAAAACATTAAGGCCACATGAATGAATGAGGCTGACCTGGAAATGGTGCAAAGAATGTACTAACAGCGCACGTATGCACACTTCACATAGAAGATAAACATTTATAGTGCCTAAAAAAATGCAGCATTGCCACAGTGTGGTACGTGAATGAAATGTAACACCAGCTTGAGTTTTGATTGGCTGTGAGGGATATAACCCAAAGAGCTGAAAGATAGTGAAGTGCAAGCACTCGTGAGTAGTGCTTCACTGCGATTAAATGTTTTTAAAGTATGGGAGAGTCGGCTGAAGTGGAGGCTGCTTGTGATCGGTCACTCACCCAACTCATTGAGACTCTGGGCAGCTTTGGTGATCTCTCTACTGCCCCCCTGCAGTTGCCCCTGTAATCGTTTGCTCAGGTACAAGATTCGAATGATCCTTCTCAGCAAGTCACATGCCACCTAACAAAGAGAATAAGATGCTTGTCAAAAATAAAAAGTTGCTTTCTAACATTACTATGACATTAACATTTCAAATTCCCAGTACTGCTGTATAGCATTTTTACTGCAGTACAGAAAGCATAAAATAGGCAGTACAGATACAAATTCAACCATAGTATTAGGGTTGCCAGGTCTGCATACATTTTTTATCTAATGGCCAATCTAAACTGACCAATGACCCTAGCTCAAACACCAAAACCCAACATATGCATTACGCACATTTTCTTGAAAACCACTGTATAATAATACGAGGGGCAACCTTCCGATCTCTCTGATGAAGCCAATACGGAAGTGATTTAAACTGCAATTCATTGACTGGCCGCTAGAGGCAGGCTCCAAAAGGGAGTCAATTCCCATAGACCTCCATGTTAAAAAGGCCAACTTTACAGTAGAAAATAATATGTTAACAGCCTGGTACAAAAAGTGTTTTTGATCTGTATAGCTAATTTTGCCCTTTATGACAACTGTGAGGGGGGTGAATATTTTTGTAACTCATCCGTTTAAATTATATTAAGGCTTAAAGTTCTGCATAATTAAGGGCGTGGCCACTTGAGTGACGGTTGGACAGCCACTGCTGTCACTGAAGTCGAACTAGGCAGGTGTGGTTTCATCAACCAGTCACCTCAGCTTCACCCACGTCCCGCCTCTTTACCCATGTTTGGACATCCGTGAGTGATGCGCGGTGACGCACGGCTAAGATAGCAATGGAAGACACTGCCTACTTTAAAGGGGACAGAAAATGAAAAACCATTTTTACTTTGTCTTTGTTGAATAATGGTAGTCTACCCACATTCACGAACATACAAAAAGTGCTAAACATGCTAAACATCTCAGTCTCATAGAAATTCCTCTTTCAGAAATATCAGCCAGAAAACGGCCCAATCTGAAAAACTGATGCTTATGACATCACAGGCATCTAACTGCCCCTCCACTTTAAAATAATTGGCTACATTTTTTGAGTGGCAGCAAAGTCAGCCAATCAGAATGTGATTGCAAGTTAAGCCAGTAGAGGGAGCCAAATAGGTGCAAAACCACTTGTTTAAAATCCCCCACCCTAATAGAGCTATCTGAGAGAGGTTTTTAAGAAGCTTCTAAGGCATTACAGACCCAAACAAAAACATTTTTGTCTACATGTCACATCACAGAACAAGGATAAATACCCAGTTCAATCATTCTATGTAACCTTTAAGCTTCAAAAACGATGCTCAGAAACCCATGGGTGATGTCACGGACACTACGTCCATCTTTTTTTACAGTCTATGGTATAAGTAAGCAATAAGGTACGAGAGGCTGTGCTGTATTGTGAATAAGTAACGGCTGAAGGGCGTTGTTAAGCACGATGCAAAGCGGAGTTGGGTGAAGCGGTCATAGCCGTGTTTTATCGTGAATAAAGCACAGCTATTGACCAATCAGAATCAAGGATTGGAACTAACCATTTTATAATAGTATATAATACATATTAATATCAGAAATAATAATAGTAGCAATTGTAAATGTAGTCTGTTTTATGTTACAATTTTCATGCCTTAACAGAATCATTTCACAATTTAGAAGCCAGAGCACTTAATTTAGAGCACTTACTTTGCAGCACTTCGACCTCGGGCGCAGTAAGTTTGAGTGAAAGGGGGAGTAGTCGGGAGTGATGATGTCTCTTCCACCATACAATATAGTTCTCATTTTTTATCTGCTCAAAAATCACCACTTTATTTATTTTGTCCCACCATACTTACTCGTGTAACTACTCATGTACCAGTCTTTAAATAGGGAAACATGGAAGTGTTTGATGGCTTCTAAATGTATGCCTGTTTGGATCCTAAGGAATGAATGGGGCTAGGCTAAATGCTAACACATTCACGGCACGCTGTACAATGATTAAGTGCACGCATTGAAAAAAGATAGGGATGTATTAGTTTGTCTAAGTTGAGGTAAGAACATAGTAATAAATTGAAAACTCTCAAGGCATTTCACACTCTAAAAAATATTGGGCTGTTTTTAACCCAGGGCTGGGTAACTATAAGACATAACACATTTCTGGGTTAAAATGACCCAAATAATGGGTTGTTTTAACGCAACTGCTGGGTTGTTTCAACATGGTTGATTAACTATAACCCAGCAGTTTGATAAAAACAACCCATTATTTGGGTCATTTTAACCCAGAAATGTGTTCTGTCCTACAGTTATAGTATATTGTGGCAATGAAAGCCTGTGGCCAGACAACAGCCGCATGAAGGACTCGAGAGAGGTCAGTCTTTTTTAGGGTTTCAGTGAATTGGTGCATCTGTGCCTGTGTGTGTGAGACTGATGGCTCTTTCCTAAGGTGACACAACGTCAGATAGTGTGACAGAAACATTTCCAAATGAACATAGAAAAGGAATCAGATGGGATCTTGTCGTCAGCGCTGCTCTTATTCTTACAGGGAATAACAAGATATTAAAATGTGTTGCTAAGGGCAAGGACGTATATGAGAAAGACCCGGAGAACATAAGATGATTTAAAGGCTTCTGAAAGAACATCAAATATAGTCAAACACAAATATAAACAATATAATCAGTAAGGGAGCCTGAGGCTGTATTCTTAGCAACTATACGATTTTCAGCCCGACGTCCAATTACTCATGTTTCTCTTGTGTTAAAAAAACATGTGACAAATAGCCTCCGTCTACCCCTACAAATGTATTCTCGACCACTGCATGCAAACCACTGACAGAGCATCCTATGTGATGGTGTGTTTGATAAACAAATGTGAATAGGCAAATGTGTTTCTAATAAAAAATGAAGCCATCCAGGACAACAATGGGATTAATTGAAAGGTGTTACTTCAAAGGTGATTTCGAAACCACTGACCTTTCCGTGGCTGTGTTTCGTTTATATGTAATAACAGTTCCCCAAAGCCAGAAATAATAGGGACCAGATAACCTGTTAATCTACAGGAAGTGTCGTGCCAGCCACTACAATTCACCTGACTGACGGAGTAAGAGAGACAGGCTCGTCCTCACTGGGCCAGATTGACTTTTATTGATTTTTTCTGCAGGCTTGAAGCTTTACTCATGATGACATCACGTGAACCCGAGTCAGGATGTGAACATTGTAAAAGCCGCATTTTACTTGCTTCAGTGGCCCTAATGCAGCACTCACATAATAACAGAGAAGCACAATGCAGGTATTGTTACCCCACAGGTGCAGTTTACAGAGATACAGGCAGACTGGGACCTAACGTAAAACCCGCAACAGATTGGTTTCTTTATACTAACTAATTTCACTCTCACAGTGTTCTGGGAACTAATTTATTTCGGTTCGATTTGACAAACTTAACTGCCGAGATGATTTTGCGTGTGCGTTTCTATCTTTTCATCTTGGGTGCATTAGTAAATCTACAAAGATGAAGGCAAAGCTCTATTTATTTCAGATGTCGATGCAATTAACATGGAAATCAAGTCCCTGGGTTTGTAAAAGAGAACAACCAAAAAGTAAAAGAAAAGCCAATCTATCTGCGGAAATATCCAGGGATACTGCAGATATAAACAGGGCAGAAAGCATTTATATAACAGCATTCAAAAAGATACCTGTAAGCGGGCGAGCTGGGATGTCCGTGCCACAATCTTATTGTAAGGGTCAACTATTTTGGTCCTTATCCTGAAAAAGGAAGACAGTTGTGTAAGGATATATTAGAGATGTTATACATTTATTAATATTAATCGTTATTTGCAGACTTTTTCAAAGCAGCTTACATTGCCGTAAATGTACTATGCGGATTACACTGTAAATCAGTGTTTAGATCAATGCAATGATGGTTGCAAGGAAAGAATCTAGTTGCTAGATCTGACAACATCTGTGTCTTCACAGACTTTTAACTAGGGATCGACCGATATGGATTTTTCAGTGCAGATGCCGATTTTTGTTTCATCAGCCTTAGCCGATGACCGATACAGGCTGCCGATTTTCTTGAGCCGATATTTGGAGCCGATACTGCTTTTGGTCACTCAATTTACATCATAAAAATTACACAATCATGATGCCAAATGTTACAAGTCTCAATTTTAAAAAAGTAACATTTATTGAACTTAAAAAAAACTATATTTAACAAATAGTAAAAACAGGTGAGGGTGCTATGGATCCATCTTTCGATGTTGTCATGGAAAGGTTGGTTGTTTTTAGTCACATGACCTGCAATCGCATGCGGCTTCAAGCACTCTGTCTGTAAATAATGCAGGAAAAAACGGCGAACACGGCAGCCACGTATTGGCCGATGCCGATACAAATAAAACTCGCAAATATCAGCCCGATAAATCGGCTGGCCGGTCTATCACTACTTTTAACCAAGGCTTTAACCGGTTCATAGAACGAAAACCAGAAACTTTTGATGTTTTGCAAGGTACAGAAACGAAACCAGAAATTTTCGAAAAAATATATGTTCCGGAACAGAATTGTTTATTTAAAATAATGGTAACCGGTTAATACCGTTATTTTTTTGTTCTTTGACAAGATTTCTGTGCAATATAACTCAGTGAAGTTTACTTCCGGTCATCGTTGACTTATCGGAGAAATGAGAAGCTTGCCACCAGCAAGAAGCCTACTCAAGTCCAAGTCTCTAATGCTCAATCATAAGAGGTAACCAAGTATCTCAAGATGTTTGTTTTTTTATACTAATTAGTGGTGTAATGGATCGCAGTTGATTCGTGATCCATACATATCACGACCCACGGTACGGCTCACATACAATTCATGGATCAATGCGCAAATTTAAATAGGTTAAATAGGTAAGTACACTTAAGTGATTTTAAACAATTTAATCGCAAAAATGTGCTAAAGTGAGCATTTTCTGTACGCACAGACTCATGCGGTTGAATGTGTCCAGTCCAACTCCAATCAAACGTGATTATCCCTATGCCCTTCAAAGATCAGAACTCTTGATGTAGTCCATTTAAATACATTTTGCGAATAAAGCAATGAAAAACAACGTAATTTTCATTTTATGTGGAGCGATTGTTTATGCTACATCTTCTTTACGAAGTGCCGTTGGAATTCGTCCTCCATCTGTGTTTGTGCGCGTGTTTAAGTGCACTCAAAAGTGCATACACAGAGAGATGCGTTTCAAAAAGCAAACAAACAATCTTTCTGTTCTTGACAGGACACATACAAACAAAATAATCTCGAAAAAGCACAGTATTCTTCTTCTAACAAAAACTTTTATTTAAGTTGTTTACCAATAAACGAAATGGCAGAAATTGTCCTTGTCTTAATTCAAGTATAATGCTGAAACAGATGTAGGCATGTCAGAATTACAGTTGTGCCAGTTACATAATCTTTTTAAATGTTTGATGAAGATAGAGACTTAAGGAATATTATGTAGACTAATAATTTAAGTTTAAGTCCTAATGATCAGCCTACTTATTTGCATGTCCCACAGCTGACATGGACCGTTATTAACCGGTCTGGGAACTTAATTTTTTTGTTTTAACCGGTTCAGGAACGTCAATTTTAGGGTTGAACCGGAAACGTTAAAATACTGTTTCTGTTCAGAACAAACCAATTGGGAAAAAAATCATCCAGTCTGCTTTCTCATAAAAACTATACCATATTAATGGACCTATTTACCTGTCTACAGCACTCTGCAGAGCTGCAATTCTAGTCTGCATCATTTGTAAGACACCTGTGTGTAAACAAAAAAATAAAACACATCTTTTACTCATGTATCACAAGAGAAAGACTTGCACTGGGGTAGAATAATAGATGTGGCGAGGCATCCCCCTACTGGGGAGCTGTAAAATTGCATACACTTTTAAAATCATAAATGTTTAAAGCTTGCGGTTTACAAGCCTCAAGTAACTATAATATAATATACAGCAATGGGTTAGGTATGAAGCAAGACAACCATTATAAAGAACAGAATTTGATTGCAAAAAAAACAGATTGCAAAAACTGTTATTTCATGTAACCCACATTAATGCAATTGAAGAGTTTAGACGCAAAACCCTCTAAGAGCGTCTCACACATTTCTTATAAATGAGCATTTTTATCAGGGTATTGTTTAGGTTCAGTAATTTCACTTTTATGGCAATGAAAAGGTTATTAGCCAGTAATCGAAATACCGTTTTTTAAATGTTACTCAAGTAATTTCAATGGTATTTAACAAATTAGACTGTCTTTTACTGCATAACCCTCTAAGTGCATACAAGCTTTTTTGGCAAAACATCCACTTCTAAGAAAAAACACTTCGTTGGACAAGACACAAGAGTTCTGTTTGCAACTGCTATGTAAGTTTTAGTGAGTTGCAAAATCACTAAATATGCAACAAGAAACATTGCAAATGATGAAAGTTAAAACTCATACGGTTAAAACAGATAAACCACACATTAGAAGGAGCTGTGATGCATGTATCTGCCACATTCGAGTTGTATTCAGGTCCAAGTACTCACAAGGGACCCAAATTCGAATGTGATCCACACTTCCGTGTACTTTGAGGACTTTGCTGAAAAATTTATGTGCCTTTTAACAGATTCTGTCAGCAAAGCAGCATTTTTTGAATGGCTTGAGACTAGAATTAAATGGATTTGAAGTGAAAGCATGTAAACGTATAATATGTGCTGAAAACGTTTGGTTAATATCATTATCTTATTTTTGATGGAGGTGACATTTAACGGCTTTTGCAATTGCATCTAAGCTCTTCAATTACACATTACTTACACATATGAACCAAAAACAAAACATTGCAATGATGCAAATGTGAAGTAGGGAATGAAAAAATTACCTTCGAGAGACTCAATTCCTGTTGCCTGAGCCAGTAGATCTTCATGTCTGGCCACTACCTGCATTTACAAACAGCACATTTGTTTAGTAGGTTCTGCTAAATTGAGACTTCACACATCTCAATTCTGTTACCAATGTAGAGTAACAGTGTTAACAGTGTTGACAGTCGTGTGTGTGTGTGTGTGTGTGTGTGTGTGTGTGTGTGTGTGTGTGTGTGTGTGTGTGTGTGTGTGTGTGTGTGTGTGTGTTAGAGAGAGGGAGAGTGTGTTTATATGTGTGACTTACAGTTGTGTTACATTCTATCAACACTGTTACTTTACCTGGGTGTACTATTTTAGATTACAGGAAATCATGATTGTCAGCTATATAAAAGGCAGTTTTTACAGAAAATATTCAATATTTATAGTCTGGAACATATTGATCCTTGGCAATAAGTGCAAAAGTATTAAAATAATTAAAAATGTAACTATTTGAAAAATAAAAACGGACACCAAAATGTACCTGCAATTTAAAATGTGCATTTGACAGCTGCTTTAATTCAAAACAATTTACAGTGCATATAAGCTATACATTTTGTCAGCATGCGTGTTCCCTGGGTATTAAACCCCTGAGCCACCAGTTGAGCTAGAAACACTTAACTTTAAACCATTAATAAAATAGCAATGTCCAATTTCACTTTCCAATCAAAGTGAACTTAACTTGATGTAATGTAAACTTGAAATATGCACTAATGAGTTACAAAAATACTGTAGAAGACCAACTTTAGTATCTACAAAGATCCATAATGTACAGGTAAGTTTCCAAACTGTATCACACACTTGAAAGGATGTTGTACATCATTCCAGCATCCTAACACAGAATTGTATTGAAACACGGATGTTTGCTTTGACAGCTGGGACTCACCTGACAGTGCAGCTCTTTATCCAGCTGACTGATGCCCTCTGCCAGCTTTGCCAACTGCTCTGCGATGATTGCATGATGAATGGCCTGAGCTGTGTATGTTTTCACATCGAAATCCTCTTTCAGGAAATCACCATAGCACTCTGAAAGATCAACGATCAACACAGAGTGAACATATAAAAGCCGATCACATCCATTGATCCACGTACATTATAAACAGTACATGACCAGTGTTGCTGTGATATTATTGATTGTTAAAGGTTTTGAACGGGATTTTTATATGCTGACTACCCATTAACCCTCGCGTAAGTTTTTTATAAAGACATCTGAAAGAGAATATGGGTTTTACAAATGTTTTACCATCTTGCAGGATTGAATTCGCTGCTAGTTCCTGACTCGCCTCCATCGTTGCCACTTCATCAGTGACGTACTATTCCTGCGTCACAGTACTCCGCCAATTGCAAAGGGTTAGCTCATTAATATTGAACATCTGCGCTGACGTTTCTTAGTAAACAAGCTAGTAAATATGCGAGCGGATGCTTTTTTATCAGAATATTGTATTTTCTTTGAAATAATATATTTTTTAAATCGACTCTGTCCGTACATATTAACAAAACAATTACAAATTTAATTAGAAATAATATTTATAGCGTTTCTTATGGAATAGAGTTCAAAGGTTAAACACTCCCACTGACAAACCGGAATGCGAAACTTGAACGTGTCGAAACGCGTGTTTTAGTGTATTTTAACTAAATGTATTTAATGTTGTAAGAGAAAAGTATGTGTATTGTTCGTAATGAACTTTATTCCTTATTTAAAGCTACAATAGGGAGATTTATGTTGAGCATTGGATCGCGCCTTTCCAAGACATCCTAACATCATGTCTTGAATGCCTGACTCGGAATTGTTGACAGATTTAACGTTATATAATATGAAATAATCATGCATAGTGAAAATGTCATGGACTTGTTTAATCGAGGAACGACAGTGAAAGTTTGTGCTCCTATGGTCCGCTACTCAAAGTGAGTCTAACAACATTTCAATGTTTTATAGAGACTGAATGATGTCCTGAAGTCTTATCATCATGTCATTTTTATGCAGGTTGGCTTTTAGGTCTTTGGTGAGGAAATATGACTGTGATATATGTTTCACCCCCATGATCATTGCGGAGGACTTCATGCGTTCTGCGAAAGCCAGAGACAGTGAATTTACCACCAACAAGAGTAAGAACAGAGATCATAACACTAACCAACAGCGCTTTAAAATTTCTGCAGATTAAGCATAGATTGATACAAAAATTTAAATTCATCGTTATGCAATGATGTGTACACAGTTTAGTCTATTGAAATGCTCTTAAGCACTTTTATGATGTGCACCTATTACTCACAGACAATTATTAATACTGTTAATATTTTCTCATACATTGGGTTATTGGATGCCACAATTTAACCATCAACACATCTTCCTCCACTCTCTTAGGTTCTTGTAATAAGTGCTAAGTTGCTTTGGATAAAAGCTTTTGCATAATGCCTACTTATGAATTGATCAAATTTGTTTTCAGATGATCGACCCTTAATTGTTCAGTTTGCTGCCAAGAATGCACAAACACTGGCAGACGCGGCGTGCGTGGTGTCGCCTTTCTCAGACGGAGTAGATCTCAACTGTGGCTGCCCACAAAGGTACAGTGATCTAATACACAGAAAACACAATATACCCCATGACAGATAACATGCTGTTTTAAAATTATGCTTATATTAGCAGCATCTGAAATTACCTTCTGTTTTGGGACAGTATTATTTTTCACTTCTACAAGGACCTAACATATTGTATATCTAACAAAATGAATGACAAATCCTTATGTAATCTCAAGTAAAAACTAAATCTCAAGTAATTTAAAAGATCTTGTTGGATAGGAATATCTCCTAAATGCTTAAATATGAATGTATATCCAAAAAGTGTTTATCCAAAGTTCCAAAAGGGATACATCAAACTAATGAGAACAGAGGTTACATTATTTACTATAGGGACATTTTTCCTCATACATTTTAAATTCATTGAGCGTTTATGTCACAGTTAGTTTCATAGATTAATTTTTGGCTTTTTTAATTGTTTCTTAGAAATATCTGTAGATTTTCAAAAATTTTGATAGCAGTGGTGTTGATGTGTTTGTTGTAGGTGGGCTGTATCTGAAGGTTACGGAGCGTGTCTGATCAACAAACCTGAGCTTGTCAGAGATATGGTGCGACATGTACGAAACCAAATAGACAATCCCAACTATTCAGTATCGATTAAAATAAGGTGAGAAATAAGAAGTTGAAGACATTTTAAAGGGGTCATATTATGAGATTTTTTTAAAGAACATATAATAAGTCTTTGGTGTGAACTTTTAGTTTAAAATACCCCACAGATAATTTATTATAGCATCTTAAAATTGGCACCTTATAGGTGTGATCAAAAATGTGCTGTTTTTGGGTGTGTCCTTTGAAATGCAAACACTGATCACCATGATGGTGGTTTGTTGAAATTGAAACTCATCAAATAAGAGAAAACGCTTCCCTGCCAATGACGAGTTTTTCCGGCAATACATGTTTCCGCTATTATCCAGCAGGTGGCCAATTTATAAAACCCGGAAGTATTGCCTAAGTAGTGCTGTAGTTGGATATTGCAGATTAAGGGGTGGTATTATTGTAATAAGACTTGCTACCTACGTCACAAAACAGGCAAAATCGGAACAACCTGTTTTTTCACATGCTTGCAGGGAATGGTTTACCAAAACTAAGTTACTGGGTTGGTCTTTTTCACATTTTCTAGGTTGATACAAGCACTGGGGACCCAATTATAGTACTTAAACGTGGAAAAATAAGATTTTTATGATATGACCCCTTTAAAGCAGTCAGATCATACATTTTTGTTAAAGATTGTTCCTCTTGAGGTTCCACCAGGTTTTTTGATGTTCAGTTTTTCCTTGTCTTTGCTAACACTTTTCCTCTTTACATTTGAATCACGGCATACATTTATGCCTCTGTAATTTTAATCCCTCTGTACAAAATCATTAAAGCTTCCCTTACAGATTGTATAATACTGACAGCCCTTAATATAGTACTTATCATCAATTTCATAATATAAACCCTAAGTCTTATGTGTACAAGAGGTCTTTGTGTCATATTTGTGACCAGGGTTGATTTGTTGGTATTCTTCAGAATACATAAAGATCTCAGGAAGACAGTGGATCTCTGTCAGAAGGTGGAGGCAGCAGGTGTATCATGGATTACGGTCCACGGTCGTACAGCTGACGAGAGACACCAACCCGTTCACTATGATGCCATAAAGACCATCAAGAGCAGTCTGTCCATTCCAGTCATCGCCAACGGTGACATCAAGAACATTCAGGACGTGGAGTCCATCCGTGACCTCACAGGCGTGGATGGTGCGTGTGTGTTAATGTCTGATCTAGACGCTTGTGTGATCCTCTTATCTGATCTGCTTCTGTTTGTGTTCTTTCAGGTGTGATGGCCGCTCGTGGATTGCTGGGCAATCCTGCCATGTTTGCAGGGTTTGATGAGACTCCGCTTCAGTGTGTTTGGGACTGGATAAATATTGCGTTGGAGCACGGGACCCCGTTCATCTGTTTCCATCATCACCTGATTTACATGTTGGAGCGCATCGCCTCTCAGCCTGAGAGAAGAGTGTTCAATAATTTATCAAGTACTTCTGCTGTCATTGACTACCTCCACAATACCTATGGCTCCTTATGATGTTTTTAATCAATGTATAGATTTTAACCTGAAATAAAGTCACAGATGTTTTAATGCTTTTCTTTAAGGGTGCCTGTATTTATTTCCACATTGTAAAATAATCATAAACTCTTTCAAACTGTGGATTAACACAAACCTAATTATAGTAATGATGTTGTGACTAAAACAAAAAGCAATAGGCTACTCTTTATCTAATGGTATATTTATGATCTTCAACTTATCTTAAACGGGTATTAAATTGTTTCACAATTGTTTAAAATTATTTTACCATTGATTTTTTAAATGTTTTTATTGATCTTTTTTTTTGCATACTGCTCTCGTTACAGCACTGACACTGACAGCTGTTAAATATATTTTACTGTGGCGCGCCCTCCTGTGGTGATATATGTGATTACACTAATGATTGTGTTTTGTTATACGGCAAAGCATTATAATGACAGATATTGACAGGAAATATACAATATCACAACAATGTTTTTTTACATGATAACATTATGAACAATAAGAAAATATCTATGTGTATATGGATTGTCGTCGATTGTACTGATTGAGGCAGTAGATTTTTTTTTTTTATGAATTACTGATTTATCAGCAACAAAAAATATCCAGCAAATCTCCTTTTTATTTAAAAATAAATTATAAAATTAATTTAATAGGCTTTATGCCCAGCTGCACTACTTCCTGAACCTCAGCCAGCTCCTTGTTTCCTGTCTGCCATTATTGGACAAACTGATTAATCCAGGTGTGCCTGATTATTGTTGTTGTGACTACTGAGGTCAGGCACACCTGGATTTATCAGTTTGTCCAATAATGGCAGACAGGAAACAAGGAGCTGGCTGAAGTTCAGGAAGTAGTGCAGCTGGGCATAAAGCCTATTATGATTACATAGCATATTGTTCTTACTGAATATAAAAAAGTATAAATAAATGAATTGTTTATTATTTACTATATTAAATACTTTATTATATTGTTTTAGGTGTGCACTGTCCATATATGGCAAAATAGGTTGCCATGTAATACACATAAATGACAACAGGAGGGCAGCGTTCAGCCTATGATCTGTGGTTCAGTCCCCTCCTAAAATGATTGTTTTTTTAATAATTATTTTATAAATGTATAATAATATATTTAAAAGATCACAAACTGCACGACAGAGCAATACTGTATAAACAATGCATTTAGTAAATCAATAATAATTAAACAAGTAAATATTTTAAAAGTTCAGTAGGCTTACTAGGCTACAGTTAAATTTCATAAACTCCACTTTTTAACAAACTTAACATTTGTTTGTTTTTTAGATAGATTTTAATCCGACAAGCGTTAGCTGCGGAGCGGTTTAATGACGTCATCAGAGTGCGACGGCAGCCACAGCTCTGCGTTCATCCGCATATTTGAATAAGTTTTCTTAAACTGCATCGATCGTTTATTACAAGTAAGTGACATTTAGCCATATTGCGTTTCTATTTGATGTTGCAGACATTGTACTTATGAGCATACCACGTGTTTTTGTTTATTTATGCAAGTTTGTTTTTACATCTTTTTTTGCTGATTTCCTGTTTATCTTATTTGTAATATTCGGCCTTTAATAACATTAATGCATGCTTACCAATATTAAGGTGACATTACATCTGCACCTCAGCTTTGCCGACTGCATGTTAAATTAAAATCTTGTAAAGTTGTCTGTTGCAGTGCATATATAACGTTAAATGGCACGTATCGTGGACTTTGACTGATACAGGAAATTACTTCACATTAGTATTATTAATACCTAATCATATCTGTTGCAAGTTTTGTTTTGACTGTTAAACTAGGACGTAGTTGCTTCCTGGTTGTTAGTTATTCTCGAGTTAAAGTGTTGAACCCTTGGTGGCATTTCACCGAAATCTTTGAATTCATTGAATGCCTTTGTCTGAGTGTAAAGCCTTAAGTGGATTTGCTCTGAGACAGCCTTGATTCCTGAAGAAATTATGCTTTTGTGAATTTGTGTGTTTCTTTAAAGCTTTTTTGTGTCACAGCTAAGACAAGATGACATTGCAGTGGACTGCTGTCGCTTCTTTCCTCTATGTTGAGATTGCTGTTTTAATCATCTTCTGTTTGCCCTTCATCTCTCCTCGAAGGTAAATGGTCTCCATCTGTTTGTTGGTGGTAACAGCAGTCTTGTGTGCCTATGTAGTGACTTTATTCTTCTGTGTTTACAGATGGCAGAGGATTTTCAGGTGGAACATCTGGAATTGTCTTTCCCAATACGCAAATAAAGGATTTCTCGCCATGATGATAATCCTCGTTGTTCTTTTTCTCGGTATGTGATTTGTTTGAGCTTTTAGCTGTACTCTGGAGAACCATCTAATGGTTTATGTTGGTGGTATTATTTTCATATCCTAAGATGTTTGTGAATGACTGCGTTCTAGATGCCCTTCGAGAGGTGAGAAAATATTCTAGTCCTGACCAGACCAAAGATGCCAAAATGCACCCAAACACCTTTGATCACGTGCACATGAAGCTCTTCCGATCACAGAGGAATCTTTACATCTCTGGTTTCTCACTTTTCCTGTGGCTGTAAGGACCAATCATTGTCAATTTATGCCGAGTATATGCATATTTTCCCTGTGAAATTTGATTTCTTTCTCCTTATTCCTTCTTCTCAGTGTCCTGAGGCGTGTTACAACTCTTATCAACCAGTTGGCTTCGGCCGAGGGCACCAGCACCGCCCTTCAGACTCAGGTTGAAAATGTAAACCAGGCTGCCAAGAAATACATGGAGGATAATGAGCTGCTCAAACAGGTTTGTAACATGTGGTTAATTCAGCTCTCAAGAATTATTCAAGTTATAAATTATATGCATTTAGACATTGACAGACCAACTGAGAAACTTCAGTGATGAGACAAAACGTTGTGGTTCACAGGCACTTAAAGAAGCAGAAGGTGAAGGAAAAGGAAAGACAGGAGACTCAGAAGAGACTAAAGCCCTGGAGACCGAGGTGAATAATCTGACAGGACAGCTGCAGATCTGCACAGATGGTAAACATTGCTATGATTGTGTTAGAATCAGATTGACACGCGATCTGGAATACAACAACTCTAAAAGTTAAACCTGTTTGTCTTCAAAGCCCTGAAGAAATCAGAGTCAGAATTAGATGCCATGAGAAAACAAACTGAAGGAGTCTCCAAAGAATATGACCGGCTGCTATTGGAACATCAAAAACTTCAGGTAACGCCCTTTAGATTACTTGACAAAGTAAGAATATGCACTGATAAAAACATTTCATGTATCATGTATTTTTTCCCTAGAATCAGTTGGACAGTGGAGAGAAAAAAGATAACTAAACCAGTCGACCCACCAATACTCACCTGTACAGAAAAGTGCTGGATGAACGGCGTATCCTGCATTTACATGCAATGACAACACAGGTTATGTTATGAGTTCTCAGGTCTGAATCCTTCGTGACATCACTTCCTGCTCACTTGTATTTTCCTGGCTTTTATAAATATATATATTTTTCTTTGGGTCTGGTTATGCAGAACTGCTTTTGAGATAAGGAGTTAAGCTTGTAAAATAACCGTACAGCATCTGCTCAGAGTGAATGTAATTTGGGTTCATGATGGTTTTAGGTTATTGAATTATGCTTGCATGCTGCATTGATATAACTTGTGTCATTTTTCTTTCTGTGAATGATTCTTTTATCTGTTTGGTGAACAGCAAACGCCATTTAGAAACACAACACACAAACTTAAGTCAGAGTAACACTTGTAGCTGTGTGATATTGCTTTATACCATGAAGAACTTTTACTATATTTAAACTATATCATTTTTTATTCATATCTTCTTTCCAAAGAAAGATCTTTGATGCACATCTGTTCTTATATAATCCATCTGGTTGCATAAGGAATCTAAGATCACATACATACAAGTCAGTTGAGTCATTTTTATTGAGAAAACAGAAAAACAATAGGTAATAATGTAGATAAACACATCACATTGAGACTCTTTTGAGTAAAATTTATTAAACACATGATAGTTTCTTACTTTAAGATCATTTGAGGTAGCTCTATCTCTGTGCTATTGATCCATAAACTTCCACCTGAGGACAACATTGTTGTGTGTCAAGGAAACATGCATGTATCAGATTTCACCCCAAAACAAAAAAAATCTTCATAAAATCTTCAGAATTATTGCATTGTTTTTCCCATAACAAACATTGCTTAATGTGGTTGTTGTGAAAAAATCACAGTGATCCACAGTGAAAAGGAAACAATTGTCTTAAAAAAAATCATTTTGGGGTGTAATGTGGACAGGTTTTTCTGACCTCCACCGTGCTGCTGGATATTTTATTTGACAAGTCACTGATAAGTCACAAAACGTATGACAAAGATTAGGCTTACAGAAAGATTAAAAGATTCGACCTGTGCTGTGGGGTTGTTTATCTGTCTAAGGAAATGCAGGATTTATTTTCGTATGCTAAGAATAAGCCATAACCAGCTGTCTGCAGCGTTTTAATATTTTGATCTATTTAAAACTCCTTCTACACCCTCTTCCTCTTCTTCATCTGTCTATCAGACAACATAAAATAGTCTGATAGTCTGAACTGAACAGCACTTAATAGCAGAAGAGGTGGGAAAATGATGAAGAAAAATGAAAAGTTAAAATTATATTGACTCTCTTGCCATTGCTATGCAACTTTGTTAGTTATACAGTAAAATCTTTCATTAGCTAATTTCTAATAAGTTGATAATGTTTACTTTGAAATGTTCTGAATTGTCTTAAAACAATAAAGAGGGGAATGTTTGTCTTTCCTGTATTTTGTGACATTGACCGAAAATGAAATGTGATGAGGGTTATTTTATGGGTGTGAAGCGTTCCCTGTTTTAAGTGCCTCAGATGAACGGCAAGTTGTTTATGTTAAGCTGTGATTGTTTGTCACTTTGTTTTCACAATTAAAATTATACTGCTGCCATTTGAATTGTGGATCTTTCTTAAAATACTAAGCGTTTGTAGTAAGTAAAATCATTTTATTTTATAAGAATGTATCTAATATTTCACAAATGAATTTCTTTATCAGGATATTCACTGAGTAAATATAAGAACATATAAGCAAATAAAATGATTTATTCCATGGTCTGTTGGAATTCTTGATTCTGACTGACTGGAAGGTCTGCCATAAAATCCTTTAATGCACAGATAGGTTTACTCAGTTTGATTCACTCCAAGCCCTTTAGGAAGAGAAGCAATGGGGGATCATGAAGCCTCTCAATAGTTCCCGGAAGTTACTGTCAGCTCCATAGAGCTGCAACAGAAAGACTGAATGTGATGAACTTGATGAAAGTTTAACTTTTTGAATCAAATCACTTTGTTTATAAATGCATTTGTAGTGGATTATTTCTCAATATTTCAATTAAATGTTTTTTTTTTAAATGCAATCATTTATTAATAACTTGTATTAACAAAATTCATATATTAATATGTTCAGGGTCAGGGGTTCATAATAATTGAAAGTGACGAAGATGGCATCTATCATCAGATGTTATTAACAACAAAGAGAAAACAACACTGAGCCTGGGGTATTAATATAATTGACAATAAATGAAACGTGCCTTAAAAGTTCTATTTTGGTCTCATCTGGCCACATGACTTTCTCCCATGACTCCTCTGGATCATCCAAATGGTCACTGGCATACTTAAGACGGGCCTGGACATGTGCTGGTTTAAGCAGGGGAACCTTCCGTGCCATGCATGATTTTTACCATGACGTCTTAGTGTATTACCAACAGTAACCTTGGAAACGGTGGTCCCAGCTCTTTTCAGGTCATTGACCAGCTCCTCCTGTGTAGTTCTGGGCTGATTTTTAACCTTTCTTAGGATCATTGAGAACCCACAAGGTGAGATCTTGTATGGAGCCCCAGTCTGAGCGAGATTGACAGTCATGTTTAGCCTCTTCCATTTTCTAATGATTGCTCCAACAGTGGACCTTTTTTCACCATGCTGCTTGGCAATTTCCCCTTTCCAGCCTTGTGGAGGTGTACAATTTTGTCTCTAGTGTCTTTGGACAGCTCTTTGGTCTTGGCCATGTTAGTAGCTGGATTCTTACTGATTGTATGGGGTGGGCAGTTGTCTTTATGCAGCTAACAACCTCAAAGATGTGCATCTAATTTAGGATAATAAATGGAGTGGAGGTGGATATTTTAAAGGCAGACTTATAGGTCTTTGAGGGTCAGAATTCTAACTGATAGACAGGTGTTCAAATACTTATTTGCAGCTATATCACTTTTCTACGGTATCATACAAATAAATAGTTAAAAGTTGTTGTATAATAGTTGTGATTTCTGGATTGTTTTTTTAGATTATGTCTCTCACAGTGGACATGCACCTACGATGACAATTTCAGATTCCTCCATGATTTGTAAGTGGGAGAACTTGCAAAATAGCAGTAAATACTTATCTTCCTCACTATATATATATATATATATATATATATATATATATATATATATATATATATATATATATATATATATATACACACATATATATATATATATACACACATATATATATATATATATATATATATATACATATATAAAGACACTCATATATATATATATATATATATATATATATATATATATATAGTGAGGAAAATAAGTATTGACTGCTATATAAATCATAGAAATCATACAGGATTTATGATTCTCTCAGACCAATCAGTGATCTACAGTGTTTTTTTCTGACATGTTAGTATCAGCTCAGGTCGCTTGGTACCCCAACCGAGGTGGTACTAAAAAAATCAGGTACTACGTATACTGCATCCAGTGGAAAAGCCCAGAAAGTAAGTTTGCCCTGACACATCAAGCAAACAATGACTGTTCTGCACCTGCACATTCTGCACAAAGTTTTTTTATAGGGAAGTGACGTCGCCACTCAAGATTGATCACTTGTCTATTGCCTGACTACAGATTTCTCGCTGTAGCTGGGAAAGAAGTGTTATTGGAGCAGGAAAAGATAAAAAGGTTCGGTTGGATCGGCACAGAATGAAATGGTTACATAATGAAAACGGTGTTGGAAAAACAGCTTTTGTATACCTTAACATTATTGGTTACAAGTTTGTGACATAGAAAGCAGGGGCTCTATTAAAGTTTATGGATATCTGTTAACGTTACTGTAGCTGTATCTCTTGTCTTGTGAAATGGGATGTCCATTCTTTCTTCTCAGTGTCTTGAGGGAAGTTATAACTTGTTAACCAGCTGACCATGACTGAGAGCAGCAGCAGATTGAAAATACAAAGAAGGCTGCCAAGAAATACATGGAAGATAATGAGCTGCTCACACAGTTGTATAACCTGTGGTGGCTTATTCAGCTCTCAAGAATTATCTAAGTTATAATCTGATATGCCTTTAGATCTTAAGAGACCAATTGAGATCTGTCTTTAGAAATGGGATAAAATGTTCACAGGCTCTTGTAGAAGCGAATGGAAATGCAGGAGGTAAGAAAGAAGACTCAAAAGAGACTAAAGCCATGGAGACAGAGCTGACTTACCTGACAGAACAGCTGCAGATGGTAAACATTGCTATTTTTGTTATAAAAGGGATAGTTCACCCAAAAATGAAACTTCTGTCATTTTTAACTCACCCTCATGTTGTTCTAAACCTGTATGAGTGTCTTTATTCTGTTGAACACAAAATAAATTATTTTGACAAATGATGGCAAGCACACAGTTGAAGGTACCCACTGGCTTCTATATAGTATTTGTTTTTCTACTATGGAAGTCAATGGGTACCATCAACTGCGATTTTGACACAGGCATCAATTAATGTAGTGATTTTCACACGGACACTAATTGGATAGTATGTCATACAGAGGACACAGAGGAGAGTTTCACCTTGAGTGTATATATGTGTGTGTGTGTGTGTGTGTGTGTACCTGGTAATTATCACGTTGTGGGGACCAATTGTCCCCACAAAGATAGGAATACCAGTGTTTTTGTGACCTTGTGGGGACATTTTGATGTCCCCATGAGTAAACAAGCTTATAAATCAAACAGAATGATGTTTCTTGAAAATGTGAAGTAGCAGAAAGGTTTCTGTGATGGTTGGGATTTGGGAATGGGGTAGGTAAGGGGAATAGAATATACAGTTTGTATGGTATAAAATGCATTACGTCTATGGAATGTCCCCACAAAACATGGAAACCAGAATGTGTGTGTGTGTGTGTCAGATGACCCCTCCCCCTTTACCTCGAGGCACCAGCCCATGAATTTTAATTTCAACAATAAAAAATGATCTAAATAGATTATTCAACAAATAAGAAAATATGTTAATAGGAGGGATTGTGTCACCTAATTTATCTAACTGATTTTGTGAGATTCTGGCTAACTTGTAGAACCTTAGTCTTTATTATCATAGAAGGAAGACACAGTTGTAATAAAATGGAATTTATTAACAAAAAAACAAAACAAAACAAGAAAGAAGACTAAAAACACTACTAAATGATACTAAAATACGAAAGAATAGAAAAAGATGGAAACTAAAGTGCACAAAATAGAAAATAGGAGTCGAATTTATGGCAGAATGTTTTCTGTTTCAAATAAGATGTCAATGGTCATGGTGTGGTTTAGTGCAACTAAATGTTTAGACATCCATCAGTCTACAATTAGACAAATTATCTATAAATGGAGACAATGTAATACTGTAGCTAGCTATCCTTTCTAGAAGTGGGGGCACAGCCAAGATGACTCCTAAGGCGCAACACAGAATAACCAATGAAGTAAAGAAGAACCCATGAGTAACAGCCAAAAGCTTGAAGACAATTGGCACACATCTCTGTTTATGAGTCTACCATACGTAAGTCTTTGCACAGGCACTATGGTAAACACCACAGAGGAAGTTTGCAACCTTGGCAAACCCCACTGCTACTGGGTAAATATTTTATGGACTAATGAAACAAAAGTTGAATTGTTCATACAATGACAACCATATATATATATATATATATATATATATATATATATATATATATATATATATATATATATATATATGGGACATCAGCCAGTTGTCAACAGCTGTTGATCAGGGCATATTATATAGCAATCAAATGGAGGGAACACATGACAAGAGTGTTGGGTGACAATAGCCTCTTTCACACAGTAATTCTGGTAAATTACCATGAATTTACCAGAATGAATTTACCAGTAAATACAAAAATGTGCTGTTCACACATGCAGTGACGTTCCGTCTTTTTACCAGTAAGACATCATTCACACATCAGTATCAAAATACCGGTAAACTCGGAGAGAAAGCGGAAGTTACCTGTGGCGCGCGGCCGGCGAGCTTCGTCCGTGTCGTATTTGTAAACGGCGAGTTATGACTTAATATCCACGGTCCGTATTGTGTTGTTTTCACATCTGTGGCAAACAGTCGCGAAGTTGCTCGTGACCAAACAGCATTGCGTTAGGTGGCGTCAAACGGAACCTGCGCGTTTGCACATTAGGCTTCACAGATGATGTGCTAGGGCGTCGGCAATTTGGCAATTAGATGGTAAGCTGTTTTAAACAACTTTGGTGAAGAAATGTGGATGTTAACTTCAGGTGTGCTCGACTTTTAAGCAACATGTGTGTGGAAACGTCCGTAAACAGTCTGCGTCACCTGTATAAAAAACTTTCTGATTGGCCCGCCCGATCTGTCAGCGCGGTCTGACGTCATCTAAATGCCGGTAATGCTATATTTTTCGTTCACACACAGCGCTTACCGGCAAATTACCGTTAATCTTACAACCTGTCTTACTGGTAAATTGGGAGCACTGATTTACCGGAAAGGTTCTGTTCACACATGACATGTTAACTGCAATTTACCAGTAAATTACCAGTAAAGACTGTATGTGTGAAAGGACAAGAGTTTTGCAGTTTTTATGCTATGCATTTCACAACATAATAGTTTGAAACAAAGAGTAAAAAGCAAAACTATTGATATCTTTTGATTTGAATTCATTGGTATTAGGTATTGATATCATTCTAAGTAATCGAATATCGTATGGCACAGAAATGTTGTTTTGGTAATAATTTGAACCAATAGAAATATCCAGTTCTTGTATACACATCTATGTGTATTTTTCCACTAGAAACAGTTGGACAGCGGAGACAAAAAAGATTACTAGACCAGTCGACTGTTCACCATTACTGTACAGTAAGTGCTGTACAGTAAAGTGCCAAAGTCAATATTCTCCTATCGATACTGCTTTTTTGTCTTACAATATTGTACAATACTGCGTTGTAAAGGACTTTTACTATATTTAAACTATATAATTTCTATTCATATCTCCTTTCCAAAGAAAGATCTCTTAAGGTACGAGAGGCTGTGCTGTATCGTGAATAAGTAACGGCTGAAGGGCATTGTTAGTGGCACATTGTTACTACAATATTAAAGTAAAAAAATATAATTATATATAATTAAATATAAAAATATTAGTCCAACTTTCATGAAGTTAAATCAATAAAAAGCATTCCTTCCGCTAGAAAAAAAATAGTCCCTGACCATGAACAAAAATGTGTTCCAATGTGTAAAATGCATGAAAGCTCAAATAAAAACAACAAACCAATACGTGTGGTTGCTAAGAGCGCAGTGATCAACAGAACCGTCCCCTGGGTAAAGCGGTCATAGCCGTGTTTTATCATGAATAAAGCACACCTATTGACCAATCAGAATCAAGGATTGGAACTAACCGTTTTATAACTGTTCTTATGTAATCCATTTGGTTGCATAAGGAATTTAAGATCACATACAAGCTACATCAGTCATTTGAGCCATTTTAATTGAGAAAACAGATAAACAATAGGTAATACTGAAGATAAACACATCACATTGAGACTCTTTTGAGCTGTACGACAGTAAGTTATACTGCAGAGGTAGATGGATGACACCTGAGTTCAAATACTGTTGTAAACAAATTCTGACACCAGAACTGTCCAATACAGTGAGATTTATTAAACACATGACAGTTTCTTTCTGTGTAAGATCATTTGAGGTAGCTCTATCTCTGTGCTATTGATCCATGAACTTCCACCTGAGGACAACATTGTTGTATGAATCTTATGAACACCGTCAAAGAAACATGCCTGTATCAGATTTTACCCCCAAACAAACACAAAACAAAAAAATATGACGTTTAGAAATATTCAGAATTTTTGCATTGTTTTTCCCATAACAAACATTGCTTAATGTGGTTGTCGTGAAAAAAAATCACAGTGATCCTTTTTTTTCTTCGTTTTTGGGGTGTTATGTGGACGGTTAGGACTGGATATTTCACTCATTAAAATGCCAAGTCATTGACAAGAAACAAAAACACATGACAAGCGATTCAAATTTGACTTACAAAAAGATTAAGACTCGACATGTAGGGCAGATATAATGTTTATCTGTCTGTGGAAATGCAGGATTTATTTTTGTACGTTAAGAATAAGTCGAAAACCCACTGTGTTGTTGTTTATCAGAACAATGCTGTCTGCAGCGTTTCAATATTCTGATCTATTTAAGACTCTTCCACACCCTCTTCCTCTTCTTCATCTGTCTATCAGACGACACGAAAAACCCTCTGATAGTCTGAACTGAGCCGCACTTAAGAAGAGATGGCAGATTTACTGTTTATTGTCATTGCTATGCAACTTTATGTTAGTTTAAGACTCATAAGTTGTCTAATAAGTTGATAATGTTTACTTTGAAATGTGTCTTAAAACAAATAGGGGAATGTTTGTCTTTTCTGTATATTGTAACATTGCCCGAAAATAAAATGTGAGGGTTATTTTATGGGTACCTCAATATGAATGGCGAGTTGTTTATGATTGTATTTACAACGTTCGTCACAATTAAAATTATACTGCTGCCATTGAATTGTGGATTTTTCTTAACATACTAAGCGTTTGTAGTAAATTATTTTATTTTTATAAGAACGTATCTAATCTTTCACTTAAATGCATTTCTTTACACATCCGGATATAGTTACTTACGGTAAGTATACAAAAACATCAACAAATAAAATGATGTACTGTCTGATGTAAAAGCAAGTAATAAATGCCACTTTTTCAGTTCGCTTTACAAGTCACAAAAAAACCCCTTTCCTTGGTTGTTTCTGGTAAAATTTACCAGTAAAGCCGACCTTTAGTGCCAAAGAAAAAGGAACGTTTCCACCAGCCAATACCATACAATGATTTTATACAAATATATAAAAGAATAATTATTTGCAAATTTCAGGAACAATTAATTAACAACCTGAGAATAGACCACGTTGACTTTTCTTTCTTGCACTTTTTGGCACAGGAATGCACCCGATCGCACACACAACACACAGTGTCTCACAGTGATATACACACATATTGTACAACATCAATCATGAAGACAATTACTTACACATCCATGACGTCACACACCACACCAGAACCCACAGTACCGCTCGACCGTTTCTCAAAATTTTCCTTAAGTGAGAGAAGAACTGTCAGGTGAAATGGAGAAGGGCCGTTTCTCAATCAATGTTGAGCGAACGATGCCGACTATGCTTAGAAAGGAATTCATTTTGAGGATTTTCCCCCAACAAAGTCAACCTGCAGCTCGTGCGGCAAGGCCTCGCTATAATAAGCACACAGTGTCTTGGTCAACTGCTTCAGGCATCTATCAGTGTGTATGGCATTAGAGAAAGTACGACTGATGTATAATCCTGTCATTCTCAGGGCCTGTACTCATCACGACAGCAAATCCAGCGATGTTGTCTGTAGTTATGATACTTTTGTATCTTAACCAAACAAGTTAGTTAGTTTTAAAGACATTCTTTTCTTTTTTTTTTGAAAAACGTGTACATTCAAGAAATAAATCTACTATATCAAAACAACAGATTTCACAACATTTACATGGTAGAAAGATGAAAGTCACTAGTCGGACAGACGCTGGCTGACAACCCTGTTGCTCCCTGCACGGGCATACGTGTGCATTTAGTGCATGTGTGTGCTACATTACAGACGTGTTTCCCGTTCTGGGTCGTAATCTAACGTTTGGGGGTCCGAGTTCGATCCGTTGCTTTCGTCTTTCCTAAGAGCCTGCAATTCACCGGCCACAGCGACTGTTCCTCCGTTTGTGAGCGTGCTGCGCTCTTGCTTCTGAACGTGTCGTTGCAACACCACCAGACCCAACACACAGAGAAAGAAGGAAGCGGTCCGTAACCCAAACGTCAGACCCAGATATGCTATCCTGTGTGAGATTGGAAATACAGGCCAACAATTCATTATTACATTTTTGCATTTGGCAGACGCTTTTATCCATAGTGCATCACAAGGTATACAATGTTTTATCCATATGTGTTGCTTGGGTTTGAACTCATGACATTTTGTGCTGCTAATGCAATTCTCTACCACTAAGCTATACAGGAGCATTGAACAAGGCATTTGAATGGTTTTATCAATAAAAAATTGTTAAGAAAAAGTGCAGCTATTGTTACACCACTAACTCTTTTCCCACCATTGACGAGTTAACTCGTCAATTAAGAGAAAACGCTTCCCTGCCAGTGACGAGAATTTCTGGCTTTCCACAATACCGCTATTCTCCACCAGGTATTATCCACTTCCGCAACTTATACACCCTGGAAGTAACGGCTCACGTGAAAGAGAAAGAACTCCATGCATGTTTTAAAGATCGCTCTGCATCTGATCTCTATCAAAAGTCCGGTTCCACTTTATTTTGATAGTCCACTTTAGACATACTACTAACTATAACTAATTTTGCGACTACATGTCAACTAACTGTCAATAATTTGCAACTATACGTCAACTGACTGTCATTAGTAGACTGTAAGGGTTGGGGTTAGGGAAGAGGTTTGGGTTAGTGGAATAAGTTGACATGCACAAGCAAAGATACTTATAGTCAGTTGAATGTCTGTTGAGATATCATCAAAATAAAGTGTTAGTAGATATATAGCAGACAGTCTACTAATTCTCTAAAGGTTGGTAGTTGATAAGAAGTTACAAAGTTACTTATAGTTAGTAAAATGTCTAAAGTAGACTATCGAAATAAAGTGTTACCAAAAGTCCTTCACAAAAATTTAATTATCTCAGCTTTTTGCTCAAAATTGGGTGTTTTTGAAGAAACCTACCCATATTTGAGAGGTGATAAAAAGAGAACTGATGATGATGATTTTTTTGAAAGCAGAGGGTCTGTTCTTTCATTTAATATATTGTTTGTTAATATATGTAAAGAAGAACATTTTCTGGAAGGCATTAAACTTTTGTGAAAATCATGAAAAATGCTGGCAGTGGCTTGCAACTTTTTTTAAAGACACTGGCGGGGAAAGAGTTAAAATGGGATTAAGCATCTTTAGCGTCTGTTAGTAAACATCTTCCCAACGCAACTTCTTAAACCACTTGATGTGTTACCTGTAGGCCGTAGTGTTGTAGATTCGACAGGCTCCTCTACCTCCACATTTCTTGTGACCCCATTTCAGACAGGTGGTGTCTATGAGGGCTCCAAAGTATATAGGTGCTGGAATTCCAGCTGTGAGACACAAACATGCATTGACACACAAAATTAACAGACAATTCACATCAGTTCAATCATTCTTTATCATTACTGTTGAGACTACAGAATTAAACTGCTTCTCTTACCCAGAGTTCTTGTTGCCAATGTGTGAAAACCTAAAGCTAAAGACTTCAGCTGGGGCTTGATGCATCTGTGATGGAAAAAGAGGTTTATTATCTTCATACAGCAATATGAAAGCAGACTCACTCCGGACATGCATCTGCTAGGGCTGGGTGATATATTTATAGTTTTTGAGATATTATTACGATAACTGCTGAAGATTAAAAATGGTTAAAAATGTAGATTATTGTGCTAAAGAGGGCACCACCATAAAGCAATTTTATTTCCCCATTATGTCTCACAACAAGTATCTGTTTTATCACCTCAAGCAACATTACGTATTATAATTAAATAAAAAGTTAGTGGTAATCAGTTATGAATGTTTTTACTGTTTTGTACTAAACATTTTACATTTTCTATCTAAATCATGCCATTTTATTTGGGGCAACAATTTACATTAATTATTCTAGAGCAAAAGCAAATATGTAAGGAATAATTGACGACGGGCTGTTGAATTATTTAAAAATAAGGCACAACACGAGTGCGCATTATTTTCAAATAATTCAAAGGACTGGAGTCAATTATTTCGCTTAAACCATGGTTACCACAAACATTGCTCTGGTGGTTATTTTAAGACATATGACAGGTTAGGTGTGCAGTTTACAGAAAAATGACTGCATTTGCTGGACTATAAGTCGCTCCGGAGTATAAGTTGCATCAATCCAAAATGCGTTTTGAAGAGGAAAAAACATATATAGGTCGCACTAGACTATACGTCCCGTTTATTCAGAAAATGATTTCACAAAATCTAAGCCGAAGAACAGACATTTAATCTGGAAAGGCAAGTTATTCAACTAAACAATAGCACAAAGGACAGCAGGCTAAATAGATGTCCGTACATGTTAAAGTAACATAAACAGTTATTTACACGATACACAACCTGGGAGGCTGAATAGGCAAAATTAACACGACAAGCCAAATTAAGTTCAAAAAGGTCCCGAAGTCATTCCACATCACTGAATCTATTGAATTACAGAAATACAGGAGCAGCACAGAGCGGACTCTCGCGGTTGGAACATTTCTCAACCAATCAGAATAAAGCATTTAACAGGCCCATTGTCCACTGTAAAAAAAGTTGAGTAAAGTTAACATTTTAAAGGCAACTTATCGCACACACATTGTTGAGTAAACTCAACTAACAAGGACCAAAGCAGTGTTGTAGTACTCGAGACTCGGAATCGGTCTCAGACCATATTTTAATGGTCTTGGTGTTGTCATGGACTCGTGAGCATTTTGACTCTGTTTCGACTCGTACTCGTAAACTCCCGTTCCATTTTAGCAATAGCAGGAAACGGCAGGATCTCTTAAACCTAAATAAAATTTTAACTTCATTCTGCTCAAAAACACTTAAGATGTGTTAAGTGCCCAGAGAGGTCACACTAAACACAGACAATACCTAAAGAAGTCCTAAAAATTATAATTTTTTGTACATTTTCCTGTATTTTCTGTTTTCTCTGTATTCTCTTTACTGCTGTGATGTCTTATCAGTAAGTCACGCTAGCAACGTATGTTGCAGTTGTTTGCTGTTTTGCTGTCGCCAGGTTAGCTTACATACTTGCTTACATGAGTGTTTTTATTCCTTGGATTCATAATGAATGATGTGTATTGATGTCCATTTAAATGTAAAACGTTTAAACTCATAATGTCTTGTCAGTAAGCCACGTTAGCACTAGGTCAATCCATGTTGCACTATTGTTGGACTGTGTGGAGACTGTGTCAATTGACCAATCAAAACAGGGGTTAAGGCAGACTCAATCTTTGAACGGCTTTGCACAAATCATTTAGGGATCTCTAAGAAACGGGTTAATATTACATTTATATTTTGAGAAAATATAAATGCATACTTGCATGCATTTAAACCTGTTGTTGGGGACTCCTAAACAATATTAGAAAGCTAAGAAATTGGACCTGTCTGGCACTTTAAACACAAAAGCCTGATAGCTTAACTTTACAAGTGACCAGAACCCCGTCTCGACTGATTCTGGATTCAGTTAAAAGATGTATTTGACCGGCACGCGCCCCAAATCTAAGATGCAGAATAGAGAGGATAATTGATTGACATTAGCAAAGCTGGTACATGCTGTCTGTTTACATCTGAGAAATACAAAATCATGACGTACCAGCCTGTTTCTTATACTCTCTTTATCTTACTAAATACGAAGTGACTTGATTGACTTTACATGTTAAAAATTCAAGTAAAATGAAAGTCAAAAATAAGCAATTAACATGAAACAACACCTAAAACCCATCTGACCAATCACAGTGAGATATTTACCTGATGAGCAGCATGTATCCTGGCGTTCCGCCCAGTGAGATGATAAAGGAAGTGATGACGGACAGGGCCAGGAAGTATGGGAAGACTCGCTGGCAGCTATCTCTGTTATTACATTGACCGGCGCTGGCTGTTTGATTCCCGACTGTTATACAACTGCACTGCTGAAACACCTGCACACACAAACAGGGACACATAATATTATCCATAATATTTGAGTTTTCCAAAGACATCTCATTCCCGCGGTTTGCAACATCTCACAAACGTAACCAATCACATTTGAACTTACACGTGCTGAACTCATGTGAAGTAGTTTAAATGTCTAACCTGCTAACATCAGTGCTAAAACAGTTAGTTGACAAAAGCACAGTTCACGTATGCATTGTGAAAATGGACAAAGCATCCAAAATTTGCATCATTTACAAATATGAAAGGATGGAGGCAGGAACTAATCTGCATATTCATATGTATGGTTTGGGTAGTGCGAGTCAAGGAGGAGACTAATTCACATAATCATAGATCTGCGTATAAATGACTGAATTACATTCAAGCAGTTTTAAAGCATTACTGTGACAGGAAAAACTTGTACATATGCTATAATGAAGCTCAGAGATGACATTAAGTGATAAAATTATCAGCTACAGGGAAACTTAAATGTTTAATAAATTTTTAAGACTTCATACTGACAAATAATTGTTACAACAAAATAACCAGACGTCATTCATTTTTAACATATATGAGTTACAGATTGTGGTAAATGGACAGTGATGTTATGCGGTCAATGCAAACTATTTTTATGAATGCTAAATAATTTTAATTATTATTCATGCTGTTTGTTTGACCTCATATTAATTGAGAGATTACATAAAATTTCCATTTAGAAAAGTCATTTGTTTAAACAATGGGGAAAAATGGTCTTCAATTAACCTTATATCATCAAAAAATCCATTTCCCATTAAAACAATGGGGTCTGATAGACTAATACCACTGGTAAAAGTGCTTTTTTACATTGAAATAAAAAGTTCAGTTTACAAATTAAATTATGCACTATAAGTTTATATTAATTTCATAACTTGCTTGGTATGAGCTATATATGCCATGTTTGCTTGGGCATGAATTCCAAAGCTTTGAGTAAAACCAGCAAAATCTGAGAACTTTCCAGAAGAGCTTGTGTAATCATGGAAATCTTACTTTTTGTTCACCTTATGTTTTAGTAATGACATATGATTTTCTGAAAAATTTATATATTTCCAGACTTGAATTAAACAAATGTGATCTCTTCTTTGGAAACGTTAGGACTCCACTAGATTTAAACTTGAAAAAAGTTTCTGTCTATATTAGCTGTCAACAGCTGATGTGCTGAATAAACCGATCATCACAATGAGTTCTTTGTCTCACATCACTGGTCCTGCTCGAACAAATGTTTTAAATTACACAATTCCTTTTGTTTGGCAACAATTTCGAAATAGGGGGCAAAACACTTGGAATACAGGAGACAGAGGATGTTAAAGAGGAAAAACTCTGTCTAGAGACTGAAGTTATGAGTCAAACAGTCTGTTAGATAAATTGAAACTTCACAGTATTTAGAAAGATTTTGGCAAATCTTACACCCAGAAAAACAGAAAAGGGAAGGAACAAACTTAGGAAACAGCCTTTGAGTCGAAGACAAACAGGTTGTGCACACCCTTCGAAGAGCGCTGGGAAAACCAGACTTCAAGGCACAACAGAATCACAACACATTGTCGCTCAATTTCTTTGAAGACACAGGATAACAAACACACTATTGTTTTCAAAATCATGTTCTCTGCGCTTACCGTGTCCATTCCAGATCCGCGGGACGCCCGGCATCCAGCCAAACAGGGCGAGACGTACGTAAGGCCGTTCTCACCACACACAGGGTCCCAATGTGTTTCAGGACACTGACAGTTAGCATTACAGCGTGCAAACAGAGAAGCATCTTCTTTGTAAAGACGGTCTGTCCTGTACACATAGACAAATAGAAGCAGAATATAACTGCACATTTTTTTTATATTGAATTTTTGACTTTCATCTTGTGAAGCATTTGATCGTGTGTGACTTTCTAAAGATATTATTTAGCAGGTAAATCACAAGTCAAAGCTAATAATTTATCAACAATACAATAATGTATTATTATTATTACAGGGAACACCCATACTGATGAAATGTAGCCTATAGATTACAGTATGCACTGTAAGTTGTTTTGGTTTTGTATTAAATGGTCTGCCAAATGCATGAATGTAAATGTAATTTCGGCTACAATTTACTGCTATTTGGTAACTGCTTACTTCCCCAAACCAAAAGTTTTTGGGCCATTTACATTCACTCATTTAGCAAACACTTTCATCCGAAGTGATTTACACAGCATTCAGTCTATACATTTTTTCATTAGCATGCATGTCCCCCAGGGATGGAACCCATGACGTTTGGGTTGGAGACGCATTTTTACCCATTTGTGACCAGTCACGGAAAGAAGTGACACAAGTCGGATCTTGGGCATTTTGAGTTATTCTGAAAGTGCAGTTTCTAAGCTTTCCAACGATGTGTAACACATGGACATCTGATAAGATTTGGAGAAGTTGTGGCCATTTGAATGTAACACATTCAAAAACGAGAAAGCCGAGAAAATAGAGAAAGAAAGATATACTGCCGGTAGAGACAATAGGGCTCATTTACATCTCATTTAGTTAAGCCATACCCCCTGTAAAGCCGTTTTGAGATGTTCTAGCATCATATGTAGTGTTTTGTGAAAGAAGTCCGGGTGACAACATACAAAAATAAACAGGACTTTTTACCTTTGAGGGAATGACAAGTCGAATCCAGTATATTTACAAATGCGTATAATCCGTGAAATATAAATGTAGTCTGTTGTTTACATCGGATATCACATGACCGTCTGGTAATAGAATATAATATACAATCTGAGGACTATTTTCATCGTAACATGTAAGGGTATATGAGATTACGTTCCGTTAAACACGTGAACCCGCCTTCAAAGTTTGTATTTAAAATAGGGCGGTAGTAAAATAGATAATCCAAACAGTGCCGTCGAAAACGTGACGTCCTTTAGAGATGTTACCAATAGCTTGCTCATTCCTCCATCAGCCAATGACTTCATTGAAAATATTGATAAACAAAACATGTAGCCAATTATATAAAGAGTTCCGCCCCCCAGCTTCTTTTATTTTTCTTTTGTTTTGTGCGCCCGAGCTTTGTTTACAGTCTGGGAAGACGCACGCTATAAAAAAAACTTAGCAAACATGTCTGAGGAACAGCCGCGTCACTACAGTCACGTGACTTTACGTGGTTCACAACAGAACTGACAGAGAAGAAAGAATAAAGTCGTAATTCTTACTATTTTTGGACCAAAATGTATTTTCGATGCTTCAACACATTCTTACTGACCCACTGATGTCACATGGACTACTTTGATGATGTTTTTATTACCTTTCTGGACATGGAAACCATACATAGATTTTCAATGGAGGAGACTTAAAGCTCTCGGATTAAATCTAGTGTTAAAACATCTTAAACTGTGTTCTGAAGATGAACGGAGGTCTTCCGAGTTTAGAACGACATATGGGTGAGTCATTAATTATATTATTTTCATTTTTGGGCGAACTATCCCTATTCAGGAGCAAGGCTGTTCCCTTTGGGGGCGGAGGCGAAAACACAAGCTTATACAGTATGTAAATGTACACACAGACAATGACGCCCCCCGCTGCACGCTAGAATTTTCGGAAAAACAAGCCGATTTCAACCGCAAAATGTACGCTTTTAAATATATAAAAACTGCTATCTCAAACATGGAGAGGCTTCTTCAAGATTTCAACTAACAGATTCTGCAACGAAAATCACAAATTTTGAAAAAAAACCTGTTGTTTCTCATTTTCTCAAAACTTGTGCTGCCGACTTGTGTCACTGGTTTCCGTGACGGGTCACATTTGTCCAAAGAAACATGCATCTCTAGACATTTCAAATAAACTTAAACAGTGCTGAACATTGTGAAGAATACTTTGTAATACTGGCACCTCTAATAAGGATAAAAGTAACTGTTCAAAGCTATCGGCAACATATTTACATGAGCCACAATAGACATATTCAGCAAAACTGAGCTGTAATATTCCTACCCGTTGTATGACACGGTGATTCCGGCCACACTGGCATTCTCACACCCCATAGCGAAAAAGAAAAGCGACAGGAAATAACCCAAGAGAGACGTTCCCAGTGCAAACTTGGCCGCTCCCATGATGCTCAGCTTGAACTTCTTCATGATCACTCCACCTGAGAACATTCCCAATGCTACAGCTGGGATATTAATCGCTCCTGAAAAAAACAGATTGCATTGGGAAAATCAAGATCAAGGGACCAGTGTCACAGATTTAAGACATAGATAATCCATGATGAGTCATTTCTTCAAACGCTGCTCGCCTTGGGGTTCAAAGGTTACGAGTTATTTGTTTTCCCTCCTGTCTTATATTCAAAGGCTGTTGCTGTTTCCAAAATGCACAATAAGCTTAAGTTTATGCATATGTTTTATCCAACCATAGGTTTTATTATTTTTGGATTTAATTCTCTTTCATATGCAATAATGATTCATGTCCTGCAGAGATTCGACCGAAGTCCATAAACCTCTAAGATTTCATATAAGAACCAAGACTAATATTTACCACATATGAATAAGAAGCGTAATGAATCAAAACATAAGAACATTGAAACTCACGGGTCACAGCCCGGTTAACTGCTAGAAGACATACCCATGAGGAAATTCGCTTTAGATGCTGACTGTGCGTAGTGCTGCTCTATGTATTTTGGCTTGTATGTCACCATGCCGATCAAAGAGTTGAACTGGATGATAGTGACACACAGATATAAAAAATAAACCGGGTTCCCCAACAGGGATCTCAGCGTTGGCAGAAAGTCTGAAAAACACAAATGCATAATGTTTACAGAATCATGTCAGATCATAACGTTAAAAGGTTAATAGAAAGGCAAGGGTTGCTAATCTGCCCCGCTGAACAGTATACTCAGACAATAGCCTCTTTCACACAGTAATCTCTGGAAATTACCATGAATTTACCAGAATGAATTAACCAGTAAATACAAAAATGTGCTGTTCGCACACACGTAGTGATGTTTTTGCGTCTTTTAATGAGTAAGATATCATTTAGACATCAGTACCAAAACACAGATAAACTCGGTGAGAAAGCGGAGGTTACCTCTAAACTCTCAGTGTTGTATTTGTAAACAATGGCGGTTCATGACTTCATCTGTGCAGAATTAGCCTGGACCAAAATGGATGTTTAGACTATTTCAAACAGATTCCATGTTTACCTTTGGCCATTTCCAGGAAGTTTGTGGGTTCATCTGCCTGGTACTTGTGCTCCATCAGTTTTGAGTTTTTGATGAAGCTGGTCCTCTCAGGAGAATACTTGGGAAGCGGTCTCTCTGGCATGGGTAAAGATTTGGGTAGGAACCAGAACGGCACGGCTGAGAAGAGGGTGATGAGTCCTGCGATAAGATATCCCAACCACCAGGCGCCTACCCAGCGTGCATCTCCTGGAGTGATGCTAATGCTCTCTATGAGAAGATATAAACACATACACATGTCAGGAATAGATGCTACACGAGTCACATGTTCAGAATATTTGGGCCAAGCAGACGGATGAAGCAGATAGTGTGGGAATAAGCACACAGTATGATCCACAGACAGTCTTAGATGTCTCTCTCTCTCTCTTTCTCGCTCTGCAACCTTAGAAACATTCTTGGCTTAGCGCATATATTCAGATCGCAAGACATTTTGTGTTTAAAATGTGCCGGTAACTTGAAATGTTTGATGTGGCTTTTCAGATAAAAATGTGCATTGGTGAAAATCATGAAACACAAGATCGTCTCATTTCCTCATGCTTTCATAATATATGGGTTACCTTCAAACTGAGAAGCTTTTCAAACAGCATCAACAAATTATGTTAATGTGATGCTTATATAAGTATGTCTCTGTATCTTTATTAGCACATCTAAGCATCAGTTTGAGTTGAAATATCTTAAATAATCTTCTTCCATTGATTTATTTGTGTGATAAGAGAAGTTTATGTTTCAAAGTTTTGTTTATGTACATTTAATGCCAAACATTTGATCACAGCGTATTAAGGTCTGGGCTTTAGTTGATATTGGCTGGATGTTCAGAGTACAACGTTTGCTTTATGTTTTTGTTATCTTGCTATATTGTCTTGGGTTTGGACTACAGATGGGGTTTGTGTTCAATTTACATTAATATACACACGCAGTTCTTGCCAGACGAACATTTCTGCAAGGCACACAATGTGATTTAATGATTCCCACCATGCAAACAACTGTAATACTGACTGCAATTTATGGATATTACATATTTAAGCTTATGTGCCCTTTAACCCTTACATCCAACTTAATGGATTGAATCATGAAACATATCATCCAAAACAGCTGTTGGCAAAATCTTAACTTTACATTTCTGAATCTTCCTTCATCCCTGGTTGAATAAAAAGCATGTTTAAATGCCAAAAGCCCACTTGGATCTAACAAATACAGTCTCCATGGCTTTCAAACTAGAACAATAAAGTTGTTTCCTTTGGCTTGTATTTGAGATACAAATAAATTAAGAAAAATACACTGTCAAAAAAAAGGTACAAAGTTGTTCCTTTTTCTGTCACTGGGGTGGTATCCTAAAGCTAAAAGGTACTTTTTTTGTACCTTTATGGATATACAACACATTAAAATGTTGTACCTTATGGGGTACAATGTTATACCCTAAGGACCAAATGTGTACCTTAAGGAACAATTTTGTACCAGTTCAATTTTAGGGGTACAAAACAGTTAACTGTACCTTTGAAGGTACACAAGCGATCCTTAAGGAACAGTAATGTACCCCAAAAGGTACAACATTGTATTATATACCTGTAAAGGTACAAAACGGTACCCTTGGGTACCACCCCAGCGACAAAAAAGGTACAGTTTTGAATTAACTGAATTTTCTTCCAGATTTCAAGCCTTTAAAAAATGAATTTCTCTTCAAAAGCCTTTTAATAGTAGCCAAAACCTTTTTTATCATTTTATTTAAAGGAAAAAAAACAAAATTTTTCAATATTTTACTATCTTCTTACCTCAACTCAGATGAATGAATACATAAATATCTTTATTCAAATAGTGCACTTAATCTTTATACAGCGCGTTGTGAATGTGTTAGCATTTAGCCTAGCCACATTCATTTCTTAGGATCCAAACACGGGTGAATTTAGAAGACACCAAACACTTCCATGTTTTCCCTATGTAAAGTAGTTACATCAGTAAGTATGGTGTCACAAAACAAAATGTGGCATTTTTTAACTGCATAAAAAATGAAAACTATGTTGTATGGCGGAAGAGCACTTAGTTTGCAGCACTTCGACCTCGGGCGCAGTAATATTGACGGAAGTTTGAGCGAGAGATGGAGTAGTCAGGAGTGATCATGTTACTTTGTGCCATGAGCACAAACATCAGCACTTTGTCTAAAACAACGTCTTATTTTTCAGGATTTCATTATAGGGTAACGCTTTAGATTACAGCCCGGAAAGTACTGCGTAAGTACAGCGAATTTACAGCGTATGTTTCTGTAATTATAGTGTACTTATGAAGTAGGTACGTGTAATTATAAGGGAACAATTTATAATATTGGTGGAATAAAGGGGTAACAACCAGGATATATGCAGTAAAGTACTGCGTAAGTGCAGTGAATTTACAGCGCAAGTTTCTGTAATTATAGTATACTTATGAAGTACGTACGTGTATTTATAAGGGAACAATTTATAATATTTGGGGAATAAAGGGGTAACAACCAGGATATATGCAGTAAAGTACTGCGTAAATGCAGTGAATTTACAGCGCAAGTTTCTGTAATTATAGTATACTTATGAAGTACGTACGTGTATTTATAAGGGAACAATTTATAATATTTGGGGAATAAAGGGGTAACAACCAGGATATATGCAGTAAAGTACTGCGTAAGTGCAGTGAATTTACAGCGTAAGTTTCTGTAATTATAGTATACTTATGAAGTACGTACGTGTATTTATAAGGGAACAATTTATAATATTTGGGAAATAAAGGGGTAACAACCAGGATATATGCAGTAAAGTACTGCGTAAGTTCAGCGAATTTACAGCATACATTTCTGTAATTATAGTATACTTCCCAGCGGGAACCTTGATGTCAATTTGACGTCAAATATTAGGCAAGATTTGATCAAGATGCTGCAAAGCATCATTTCAAAGTTAGATTATACATTAAGTCCTTCTGGTGGTTAATTTGTGAAAATATGAGTTTTATTCCATACTGAAATTGATTATGTAAGTATACGGGCCAACATGTTTGACATTGAGTTGACGTCAAATCAACGTCATGTTAGGCGTTCAGTTGATGTCAAATTGACATCAAATTGATATCAATGTAAATTTAAAATAATAAAATAATTAACTGGGGCCTTAAAATGCATCCATTTGGCACATATGTTTTGAATCATATGTTGTTGGAATTCTGCATAAAAGTGGACTTCTGCAACTTCTGTGGGTAAAACAAATAACAAACAAAAAAAAACTATTTATGTGAATTACTGTTAATGAAATAATTAAGCGAACAGTAATTATTATATTTGACAAAAAAGGGCAGCATTTTTGCTGTAACCCCACATGAAGTACTTATTTTTTTTTTATCATTTTTTTTTTTAGTGATATTATATACTTTAAAATTAAAATACATTTGCTGTAATTGATAATGAAATTGTAATACCCTATAATGTAAGCATATAAAGTATTACAACTACATGGTAATTTATGGAAAATTTACATTAGTTAGTGAAAATGCTACATATTTTTAAATTATTTAAATTTTCTTGTCTTTAACTGATAGATGCAATGCTAGGGTTCTTAAAAAAAATCATATTTGTTTAAAAAAAAATTATTTTAATTATGAAAAATGTAGGACCTACAATGCCTATTTATATTCTCTATTCCTAATACCACCTGTAGATGGCGCCATAGCTTTTGGACATTCTTGGGTTTCTCTGCAGCTAAAGAATGGACTTCAACAATTTATTTATTTATTTTTGTGTGTAAATTGATGCAAACCTAGGATGACAATGTTATACATGTATACACGGAAAAACATAAAATAAAAAATATTTGGAAGATTTATGACGTTGATGACCGTTGAAACGCACGTCATCACGTCAGGCCAGCTGTGAGGGAGGGAAGTCGAAGCAGGTCGAGAAAGTTGGCGCTTTTATCAGGTGAGTAATAAACATCTCATGAAATAAAACATAATTTGGTGACTTTAAAAACTTAGAAGATTGTGTTTTGATTAAATATTTGACGTTGCAATGATTAATTTGTTCTTTTTGTGAATTGAAATTACCCGTTAGTTAATGTAACATTACTGTGAAGGATTCTGAGGTAATTTAACAGAGTTAGATCCATTAAGCAGATAACTTGTTTTTTTTAAATGTCTACGATTTTGAAATGTCGCGAGGAATGTTAGTTTTACAGTTTTTGTTCGTAATAAAAGTGATTCAAAAAATTGTCCACTAAAGTTGGATGCGAAATTAATATGACGTAGCGTAGGCAACATCATTGTTTTGCTTTATCAGTGCAGTTGGATCGTTGAATCGGTAAGTTAGGCTATACTGTAACTGTACACAGCGAGTTCCCCAGTACGACGTTCTCGCACACGAATGACATTTGAACCGCTTCATTTAAGCTATTGAACTTTTCAGTCATATGTCGTGTTGGTAGTAAAAAATCTTGTGAAGGTGGTGAAAAAGGTAGTAAATTCATCTCTATGATTCCTGAATATACCCTGATTGAATCATTTAAAATAAACCACAGAGATTGCAAGATGTGAATGAGCTTTGATCATTTAGTAAAACTGGTTAATTCAGTTGGCCATTGTGGGCTAAAAAGTTAGTTAAAGGTGATAAAAAGCTTTATTTTATTAAAAACATTCCTGTTTGGTAAAATTATTAATGTTTTATATACATTTTTACTTAATAATTGTCATTTTAATCAAATTTTATTAGAAATAATAAGTTGAAGTCACTTTGGGTAAGCCACTTAAAGGTACGGTAGGCCTACGTGTGTGTACAAGTTAAGATCAGGATGACACCACCTCCGCCTAGTTTTATGCCACGAAAAACCCTGAAAATAAACCTTATGAATGTAAAATGACTCGTCTAAGGTCAGTTTTAGGAGATGTAAGCTGCTGCTCATTCCACCTGATATTTAACACCCTGTCTCTCTTGTCTTTGTCAGATCGTTTGTTTGGAGTCTCTGTTTGTTCCAGCCATTGTGTTCCTTCATGCTCCTCCAGAGACTACTATCCGGATTGTCCGTGCCAGTGTTGTGACTCTTGCATCTTTCACCGTGTGATGTTGTCCGGGGCCCGAGGGTGAGTGGGTGCTCTGAATCTCTCCCTGTGATTTGCTTATCCAGGGTTTTTTCCTCTCCTTGTATGTTGTTAGCCTATATGTGCTGTTTGGTGTAACAATGGACCGAGTTCCACATAGGGCTGTCGCGGTAACCGCAATCCTGTATTTCCGCACTGCTGAGAAGCTTAACCGCATGAATGACACGTAACCGCAACAACCGCGCTTTTCACATTAAATTCATATATAGCTATGCCCTTCTTGTTTTTCACATCATACATGTATAATAAAGGCCAAATAGATTGTCAAGAGTTAAGAGAGTAACTTGTTTTTCGTAAATTTCAATTCAAAATGTAATACTATACTATTCATATTTCGTTAAATCATACAGTGAATGTGTGAAAGAAGTGAAACTAAGATGACAGAATAGCTGCGTCGTCTGCATCTAGATGCAGTTATAAAGATTAAAATTACTTTAATTTAACTGATCAACACAAATACAAAGCACCATAATATAACTGATTGCTTACCAGCATTAAAACCACTTAAAATAAATCATTTAGTTTTTTTCTTTGTGTATCTACAGCGTCCGCTCCGTGGATGAGGAAACTGCAGCCATTAATGCCGGTTGCTTTATTATTAACTGACTGAACACTTGACTCTTACCTGGACATTTAGATATTAAAGTTTTTTGTCACCAGTCTCTGCCTGAAACATTAGAAACATTGATGATCATCTGCCGACCTGATTGTTTCTGCACGTCCTCTATTTTACAGAGAGTTCGCTTAATTAACGGCTTTTCGTTCAGTCCGCGTGAGCTAAACATTTTTGTTCTGTAATTTGTTCTCGCATAGGCTATATTTCTACATATTTTCGACCAAGTTACACTCGGAATATAATTTAAGTTGTTATAGATAGCATTTAAGCTTGATCTGAAATTATGACAAATCAGTCTAAAAATGATCTATCCAGATTAAATTAGCCAAAACAATGATTTATTCGTTTTCATACTTAATAGATACAAGTTAATTTATCTACTAATATACTATTGAAATTGCCAAAAATAAATATTCATTGCCTTCTATATTGCATTCGTTTTGTACATTTACAGGTGCATAAATACGGTCTAATTTACATGTATTTTTAAGACACTGCTTTGTTTTGTATTTGCCGATGCTATGTAAATTTGCACTTAAAAAAACTTCTTGTTAAGAAATTGTTCTTCAATTTATTTTAGTTTTTTCAAAAAATATATTTATATAATAGTATAGCTTGTTAATCTTTTTCTCATAACGGAAAGACATTTAAAACCGCATAGCGCGCTAGTGAGCCACGCAAAATCACTGCAAGGGAAATTCCTTCACCACGACAGCCCTAGCTCCACATCTTTCCCCTCACCAAACACATAAATACGATTACTGTTATCATGTATATAATTGGTTGTCTTTTTTCTTTTATCAGAGTTCTTACAAACAGATTGATGGCAACAATGTACATGGATGGTTCAGGGGTGAAGAAGGCCTTTAAAAAACACGGCTATGTTGTGTTATAATAGGTACTACATTACTTCTTTTGTATGATTAGATGATGTACTGTTGTGTGTCTATTCAGTGTTACCCATTGTGCGGCAGACTTTTATCCATCACAGATGGACAGTGGCTATACTGTAGGGGTGTAATAATTAATTGTACAATTATTATGCCCAGTTCCCTTTCAATACGGTTCACTTCGCATTGCGTCAGTTTAGCTGACGCTATGGGGGGGAAACTCCTGTTTACTCCGTGACTGAAGCCTATTGGTTAACGTCTGTGCAAAGTACAGACCAATGACGTTTGAACCCGCGCGCGGGATGCACACGTCCTTATATAAGCGCGGTTCAATCGTCAGGAGCTCATTATTTTCTCCTTCAGCGCGAACCTCTCGCTGCTCCAAAGAAAAGAAGAAGCCTTACCTCGCCGTTGACAAAAGCCCTGCAGCGGAGTCCAGGCCTAGCATCTTCCCCTGCCGTTTTCCGGCTGAGAACCGAAGATAGCAGAGTCCAGGTCTAGCGTCTTCCCCTGCCGCTTTCCGGCCGAGAACCGAAGATAGCCTTTGCTTGCCGTGGTACAAGCCCTGTGCAGCGGACACATACCTGACGAGGTCTCCCCTGCGGCCGCCCGGTAAGATCAATATTTTTAATATAAAGCTATAAGCTAAAAGAGCAGGCGCTGTTGTAATAGCGTCCAGCACAGCGGCTCGGTGAGCCTCTCTGCTATGAATTTCCTCCGAGCGCGTTACCGGTCTGGCACCTCCCACGCCAGGACCGCGCTTATGCTTTGGTTGTCTTATCCATGTTTCGTGCTCCCCTTGCTGTTCCTCTCTCGCCGAGATGAACACACGGCGAGCCATGAGACTAGATGGATGCATAGACAAGCACACACGGACTAACCCCCCTGTGTTCTGTCACACCGCAACCGTTCATGCTTACAGAGTCCCTTCGCTCCTCTCAGATTCAGTGGCGAGATCTCTGGCACATATATTAATCCCCCGAGTGCATCGGGTGATACCGTTCATACGACGCATGGCTATTCTGTCTGTGTTGCTGCTCCCCTCTGCCGTTCCTCTCTTGTTGAGATGAACAAGCGGGGAACCGTAGAACTGGATGCATACGACAAGCATACACGGGCGGTCTGCCCCTGTTCTCTGTCATAGCACAGCCACTCGTGCTCCACGCTCGCGGAGTCCCTCGCCCCTTTCCCCACAGTGGTGAGGTCTCTTAACGGCTTAGTTAGCACGCGTTATTACGGCTCACTGCCTCTAAATGCAGCTGTCTAGTGTTCAACGATTACAGAGCTTCATGCCCCTCCCCTCCTGGAGCGGCGCGATCTCATTCGTCTGCTCGATAGGGCGGATTCGCCGCTATTGGAGCACCAAGAACACTTATTATAAGAGAGCTTCATGCCCCTCCCCTCCTGGAGCGGCACAATCTCATTCGTCTGCTCGATAAGGCGGACACGCCTCTATTGGAGCGCTAAAACACTTATTATAGAGCTTTACTGGCCTGAGTCTGTCTCACTTCGGATAGCTCACTGTTCGTCTGCCCGGTCATTTCTCTCTGGTTTAGACGGAATCAGAGGCAGAACGAATTTGTTTATAATATACTGAGGCCTGAATACCTCCCTTTATTCAGTCCCGTCCTATATCAGTGCGCTGAATATTAGTACATTCTTATATACCCGGTTTTTCTGCCCTTTTAATAAACGGCAAAACCGCGGGCCTCACGGCAGACTTCCTCTCTGCGATGGGTTCAGTCTGACATTAAACCACCTAGACATACTGCTCTGCTCCGTGAGCCGTTCGGTCACCGTCACTACTGAGGCTTGTGCACCTGAACGGGTGAGCTCTGGTCTCCGCAGCACAGCTGCATCAACAGAGAACGAAACTGTCTGGGAGAAAGGGTTAAGTCGCGCCAAGGCTGGACTGCCCTGAAATGTTTTCTGTGTGCTGTTTATCAAAACATACTGTGTAATACTGTCGGTTATGCGACCTCACTATAGTGGCGAACGGTATTTAATTCCTCTAAAAAGAGTAATTTCCGTGCTTAGTATACTGTGTATTGACACCCACGGTTGTACGGTGTCTCTAAACACTTTATCGCCTTACTGACAAGCAATCAGTAATACGCACACATGGCCCGCTGTCCATAATTCTATCGACGCTTGCCGAAAAACCCCCGGATTGCCCATATACTGTGTATTGACACCCCACGACTGTTCGGTGTCTCTAACACCTTTCTGCCAAATTCGTTCGCAGCCGAAAAACCCCGGTTTGGCCATATACTGTGTATTGACACCCCATGACTGTACGGTGTCTCTAACACCTTTCTGCCAATTTCGCTCGCAGCCCGCCTCAGTTTCGCCCGCCTCAGTCTTACGGCTGTTATTCTCTCTTCCTAGAGAGACGACAGCCTCAGACTTTTGCATGGCTCCAAGCGTTTGAATCGCGCCCTCTCCGGACGGCCACTCAAAGGCTTACAGCCAAGCGGTTTATGACGTTTTTCGGCCATATAGCTGATTTATATTAGCGGATCCGAAGACGCTCACACCTCCGCTCCAATACTCGGAGATATTAAGGGTAATATCAACCTCAAGTGAGCTTGCTACCCGCCACAATAAGTTTCAAAGCTCAAAGCGTGCGCACAGTCAGACGCGCGCAGCATCTCGTTTAGGACGGACACACGTACCCCTCTAACGAGCCTCAGAAAGCTGAATATCGTGGCATTCTGTTCATAAGTCCACTTCAGTTTGACTAAGCAAAGGTCCCGCCCCGAGCTGACGGCCGGGACGCTTATGCTTAAGTTACACACGGCTGCATGAAGTGCTGTCATTACGAGCTAGCCCAGCATCTGCTGTGGGTTGAACACGCTTTACGACGGCAATCAGCCTTCGGCGCGTGGAACGCCGTTTGTCTCATATCAATCACCTTGTACTGCGAATACGGTACATTAAGGGGATGATTTAGCACTGCAGCACTCTCGACCGTGTTATTGTGATAATGCGGTCGGGCAACTACGGTGGTTTCATTATTTACCGAACCAGACTGAGATCTCGCCCCCTGAACAAGCTGACGAGTCATCTCCTTTATAAACTCATTGCATCGCTTTATAAGCTATGTTCAATCAGAGTGATACGCATCTCATGCTTAAACTACCAAGATTCAAAATATTAACCTGCCTTATGACACATTGACGCAAGCTGCTAGGACCCCTTTCACGAGGCGTCCTTATGCAAAGTCTGATTCATTCTGTCTAGTGACATTGAAAGTCTAAACCCCCCGCGAATCGTGGGTGGAACACTTTTCTCCTCACTACAGAGGCACGGCGGCTCTCTGCCCTACCTATATCTATGTGGCCGTGATAACAGCGAACCACGCTTTTACGACCGACCATTCATTTAATTCACAAGCCTGTCATCTCTCAGATGCGGACGGCGGCGGTAACAGCGAACCATGCTTTTACGGCTGGCCATTCACTTTATTCATAAGCCTGTCATTTCTCAGATGCGGACGGTGCCCGAGGCACAGCGCTCTGGAACTGTCCAAGGTCCTGTATGACAGATACGTCTGACGTACATCAGACGATCAGCTGTTCATCTGCGTCACAGATCACTCACTAGAGCACCTGTCAATACAGGTTATTTATGGATCTTTGACGTTATCACCTCCGTGACAATTATGCTCACTTGTCTTAGAGCATGGGCATGGTCTTAGAGGTTTCTCATTTGACAATTGTGACATGGCCGGCTGGTCCCCGCCGTCCACGTTGTCAGTTTACAGCTTCGACATCCCTGCTTCGCGCACTACTGAGGTTTGTTGCATTAAAGGTGCGCCCATTAGCTCACCTGTATGCACGATATGGTTTTTAGTTATATGCGTCCACTGTGTGCTTAGAGAAGCTCACATGTACACGCTATAACATTTTGGTATACAATAAGATGCGCTTGGAAAAGCGTTGGGTGCCCACCGTTACGTTCATCAATCATATCTGTACACATTCACGGCGCGTTCTGTGCACTGATTTATCTATACGCATTCACGGTGCACTGAAGACTTCACCCGTGTGCGCACAATTTATTATCAGAACACATGACGGCACGCTCGAGAATCTTGCCGGCCTGTGCATTATAACACTCTGATTCATCTATATGCATTCACGATGTATTCAAGTGTTCACCTGTGCCCGTGCAATTTATAGTCAATACACATTTACGGCGCGCTTGGAAAGCTCACCGATCTGTGCACTATAATACTACCTATATGCATCCCGATGCGCTCGAGGGCGCACCTGGGTTCACACTATTGTGGTATCTGTATAATCCAACGCTACGAACCGTTCTGCCGCATATTATAGTCCGATCGGCCGTTCGTGAGCTTCGCAGATCACTCACTACACGTATGTCTGTTGCTAACAGTGGTTATTTAGATGTATCGTTGAAACCATCGCACTGGCTCACGCCCCTCTATGAGCTATGTCCTATATAGAGCCCACTCTGTGCGAGTTTGGCTTCTTCATGAACTTGGTCTACAGGGGTATCTATATTTGATATCTGCTATGCGGCCGGCTGGTCTTCGCCGTCTACGTTGTCAGATTGTACAGCTTAGACGTCCCTGCCCTACGAGCGCAGGTTCTCTCGGCTCAATCATGCACGCTCATGCGTTTTATGTGTACACCACGGTGCGCTTAGCGAGCTCACCAACGTGACTCTGAATTTACTTATCTCGCACAGCCTCGGCGCGCTCGGTACCTCGCCGTCTTGTGCTATGTTATGTGCCCCCGGTGCGTTTAAAACCCCACTGTGTGCGCGTCAACAATTTATATGGTGCTTACACATTTGCTTTAAAGCGGTGAATATGCCGGGTATAGGGCCACACGCAGTGTCTCTCCGGTAAGGCACTTCAGTACGTTGTGTATGCACGGCGTGATGGGATTACGTTCCCCCATAGCGTCAGCTAAACTGACGCAATGCGAAGTGAACCATATTGAAAGGGAACGCTTAGGTTACTCACGTAACCCCGGTTCCCTGAAATAACGGGAACGAAGCATTGCGTCTCTTGCCGTGCTACAAACGTCTACTCAGCGAGTGTTATTCGGCTGCGCGCTTCAGTCGAATAATAATAACGATTGAACCGCGCTTATATAAGGACGTGTGCATCCCGCGCGCGGGTTCAAACGTCATTGGTCTGTACTTTGTACAGACGTTAACCAATAGGCTTCAGTCACGGAGTAAACAGGAGTTTCCCCCCATAGCGTCAGCTAAATTGACGCCATGCTTCGTTCCCGTTATTTCAGGAAACCGGGGTTACGTGAGTAACCTAAGCGTTTCTCAATAAGTTATGGTCAAATGCTGCCACATCCAAAAGCCAGAGGGCGCTCTCATGCATAAACTCAAAATATGTTATATATGTTATTTATCTACAAATGTTCAGACAATATTAAAAGCACAGGTTTTAAAAGTGTGAAATCTGTTATACCTATGCCACCTTTAGTTAAAGGTCACGTTCTTCTATATCCCTTTTTTTAAACCCTAGTTAGTTTGTAATGTTGCTATACAGGGCTCAAAATTAACTTTTTTATTTGGTAGCACTGGTGCTCCCAACTTTAAAGAGTTAGGAGCACCAGCAAAAATTTAGGCGCATCCATCCAAAAATTAAAGGCACCAAAACTACAATGTATATGTTAATAGATTTATTTTATAAAAAATAAAACGCCACCATGGCCAGCATTTAAAATTTGGTCTTCTATTTATTTTATTTCATTTTATTTTTTGCTGCATAGATTCCAAAATTAATACCCAAATGTTGTTGAAATAGTATAGCAATAATAATTTAACAATTACAGGTAAAATGATTAAGATTACAATAGAAAATCTAGCAAACACGTAAAACACTGATTAATTGGGACATTACAAAAGTGACCTTAATAAAGAAGGCTAATATATATATATTGGTATTGATAACTGCAATACCAGGATGCTATTACTACTAAATAGGCAATGTTTTAAAAAATACTATAAAAACATACCATCAACATTGTCGTGTTCCACATCAACATGGACCACAAGGATGTATGTCGGATGTCCATTCACCAGCGCATGCGCACATACACAATCAAACACTCTTTGACAGACAGGTCGGTGTCTCCATCAATAATGAACACATTTGTCATGACACTACTTGTGTTTTTGGCACTTTCGCCATGTTTAAGCAAGGTTAGGCGCTTAAAATGTTTTGATTCCGCCACCAACGCCGTTTTAAAGGATTTACAGTAAACACAGTAACGTTAAGTTACATCGAGCCATTCTCATAGCGGAGCCACTCGTAATCTTGAAGCCACTTTCTCTGAAAGGTTTAACGGCAAGTCTTATCTTCCGGTGGTGGAGTCGCATTTGAATCCGGATCGTCGTCATTAATTACAGTAGTAACATTGGCTGTAGTCGGCTCGTTCTCGTCACGCTCGCGGACGGTTCGTCTTTCACATTTTCGCGCTTCACGTACCAACGTAGCACGGCAACAAGGAATGACTGACGCCTATTTTTAGCCAATCTGCGGTCTTCATTAAACGCAAGAACTTAATGGTGAAATTTGATTGGTTAGTAACGTTGGAGAACACTGAACCTGGAACAGCAGCACGCAGCATCACAATCTAAATCAAGTCGCACCACACAACAAAATGGGCAGTCGCACAAATGCTCCCAAATATATTTTAAGGTGGCACAGATTAAATTTCGGTCGCATATGCGACCAAAATAGTCGCAATTTCGAGCCCTGCTATAATAGCATTAATAATACTTGTAAAATGATGAAGCTCAAAGTTCACTCCCAGGTGATATATTTTCTTTAACAGAATTCCTCTGAATACCTCAAAGCCTACAGCGAACGGCCGGTTTGGACTTTAGCCCTCTACTTCCCGCTTTAATGACCTCAGTAGAATTTTTTTTTTACTAAACTCCGCCCACAGGAATACGTCAGTCATCTGCTTAGCTAACGGCAAGCTATGCTGCTATCGAATCACAACACACTAAACAAACTACACAATCAGATAGGGCTGGGCGATAAATCGATTTTATCGATTAACTCGAATGTGTAGTTTAACATCGATTTGTTTGAATTAAATCGGTTTCCTCTTTAACATCCGCTAACACTCCCCTCTGTGCTCCCGTAGTTCCGAGTGGGCTCAGCCCTCCCCCGCACGTTTGCCATAGAGATACCAGGGCTTGCAAAATTTTTTAATCCCTGATAGCCCTTCGGGCAGGCACTCTTTCATTTTTGGTAGCCCGAAATGAATTCAAGTAGCCCGAATAAAAAATACACTGTTTAATGTAGAATATTGATAAATCCTGGATTTCCATGTAAGCCAACTATTTCTGCCCATCCCCAGCTAACAATTTGGTACCCCAAACGTTCCCCTAACATTAGTTTTTGGTTTCTAGAATGTTATTTTCCAAGGTTTTTGTTTAATAGCAAGGAATGTTTTCTTAAAGAAAATAAACATTCCCCTACTGTTATTTTTAGGTTATTTTAACATTCCCCTAACGTTAGAATAATTGAATGTTATATTACTGAATGTTATATTATATGAATGTATTATAACACAGGTTATTTTTAATTTAATTTAATATAATAAAATACCTCAACACATATTTAGATAACATGGTATTTTATCAAATATATAAACAACCAGTGACTTTAACACAATATAGAAGACTTAAAACAGATATTTATTAAAAAAGAATAAACATTTAATTCCCTTTAGGTTAACAGATCTTACCATAGCCGTTTATTTTCACTAGAATAATGTTAGACTCTGAGGTAAAACGAAATGACAAACACACATTCAATTCGCTTTAGGTAAATGTAATGTAAATGCTGTTTAGTCACCTATCAAAAGCTTCTAACATTATATTCTCTTAATAGCATAGACGTGTCAAATCGATCGGAAATCACTCAAATATATTTTCCTTCTCATATATTTAAGTTACTACCTGAAGAAAGAAAAAAGAAACGCTAAAACAATGTTATTCTATGAGGTAATTTTTTTTTTAAATGACTTGAGTTCGCGCTGAGCACAAGAGCAGGCAGGTGCTTGTGAAGAGTGAAGCCGGGAGAAGCGCGTGCAGAGGGTCGCGTGCAGAGGGTGAGCATGTCACGCTTTCTGTTTGTGTGACTGTCACGTATTGGTTACTCAACTTTTTTGTCCTAATTTCTAACCATTGTCGCTTCGGTTTAGGGTTAGATTTACATAAAATTACATCCTTACCTAAACAAACTCTAACCCCAACAGGTGAAATCTGGTTAAAGTTTAGAAAATATAAAAGAATAAGCCTTGTATCTTTTTTTTTATAAACCAATACTTAAAGTGACAAATACTTAAAGTGACATATAACACAAGCACCAAATCTAACCCTAAACCAAAGCGACAATGGTTTGAAAATAGGACAAAAAAGTTGAGTAACCAATACGTGACAGTGACACAAACAGAAAAGCGTGACATGCTCTTGCTCAAACACGGCAAAGCATGACATTTTCACGCTGCTCCATGCGTGAAATAGTCACGTAATTTCGTGATATAGGGTTGGTGTGTCTGTCTGTCTGTCTGTCTTGCACTCTTGATGCTTTAGAGTTTCACCCATTCATTCATGCTGTGCACTTTTTTATATCGTGGCTGATTTGTAAATTGTACACACACAAAAACATTTTTTTTTTTCATATTTTCCCATTCATTTCCTATTATTGTACTAGTGTAACAAGTTTTTTCTTTTTTGACATTCTGCTAAATATATAAATATTTCTCTACTTGTGTGATTACAGGTGGCAATTGCATCAGAGGGAGAAGACTTCACAGTGCCTCCCTATACATGGATGTCAGCTGACGTCAATCACTTGTCTTCCGCCATTTTGAGGACCTGAAGTGGTCGCAAAAGAACTAGAAGCTATGCCTTCAATATGCTGTGAGCATCAAAATCGCTATTTTAACAACACTAAGAAGGCTCAACACAACATGATATTTTGCTCGAAGTATCGCCTATGTCTCTACACGTGAACTCGAGCATTGAGAACATTGTTTGTGAACACAGAGTTAACTAAAAAGAAGGTTTTGAACAACTCACTTTGGATGATTTGGCGTCCGCTCGCCGCTTTCTTCCCAGTCAAGATGTATCGATCTCCAATTGCGACGTAAGGAGGGAGGAGAGTAAAGATGATATCTCCTAAAGCATAGTTCCTTAAAAATGCACGGATAAGTCGTTGTTTTGTTGCAAGTGAAAAACAATAATGACCTTCTAGTTGAAAAAGGAGCCTTATATGAGATTCATTCATTCGCATTCGGAAATCGATTATTTACGTCTGGCAGAGATGACGAGCGGACACCATAACAGCCAAAGTCAGTTGTACAAAACCTTTCTTTTTAGTAAACTCTGTGTACAAAAACAATGTTCTCAATGCCCGCGTTCATGTGTAGAGATCCAGGTGATACTTCGAGCAAAGTTTCATGTTGTGTCGCGCCTTCTTATGTTGTAAAATAGTGGTAGTTCGGTAGCAGCGGACAGCGGCTGGAAGAACGCATCAGGGATCGAGAAGGCATAACACCCTAACCAAGATATATTTTTTTAAAGTAGCGTTTATTTTCATGACAGTCAAGATGCGACATGTTGTCTTTCGTAGCTTTTTACTGTATCCATAAGAATCATAGACAGTAAAAGATAAGAAATCCGTAAGTCGTAGCAAGGTAGCCAATGCTTGTCAATAGCCTACTGGTACTCGGTAGGTCCTCAAGATGGCGGCATGACGTAAAAGGTCACATGACTGAAATCTATCTATACTGCAGGGACAACCTTGCAGTCATATGCAAAGGATTTGCTGAAATTTCTTTCATCCTGCCCCCAGCTGAAATCGAAAATTGAAAAAATGAAGGCAGGAAACAAGCGGTTGCCTATAAAAAAACAAATTTAGGGGTTAATTATTTTCAAATAATTAAATTGATGTTCTTTTGTTAAATTGTTCATTCATCGTTAGTTGTTTTGACAGTTTCTTGTTATTCTTTTAAAATTGTTAGTATTTAATATGTTATAGTTTGGATAAATATTTTTGTTTTAAATAAACTTGTTTTGGGTTAAATTAAGGTGTTTCTACTATGCTTTTAAATTTGTAATTTAGTTTTTTGTTGATAACTTTGGCTGAAATTAGGTTTATCTACACCAGTACTCTAGTATTGAATTTACCCTATAACTACACAGAACAAGGGGGTAACAAGTGCCACTTTAATTTACAGCCCGCAGATGTCGTACTTACTCTGTAACTACGTGAAACAAAGGTGTAACAAGTGCCACTTTAATTTACAGCCCGCAGTTGTCATACTTACTCTGTAACTACGTGAAACAAAGGTGTAACAAGTGGCACTTTAATTTACAGCCCGCAGTTGTCGTACTTACTCTGTAACTACCTGAAACAAAGGTGTAACAAGTGCCACTTTAATTTACAGCCCGCAGATGCTGTACTTACTCTGTAACTACAGGAAACAAAGGTGTAACAAGAGCCACTTTAATTTACAGCCCGCAGATGCTGTACTTACTCTGTAACTACATGAAACAAAGGGGTAACAAGTGCCACTTTAATTTACAGCCCGCAGATGCTGTACTTACTCTGTAACTACAGGAAACAAAGGTGTAACAAGTGCCACTTTAATTTACAGCCCGCAGATGCTGTACTTACTCTGTAACTACGTGAAACAAAGGGGTAACAAGTGCCACTTTAATTTACAGCCCGCAGATGCCGTATTTACTATGTAACTACATGAAACAAGGGGGTAACAAGTTTGACTTAGACTGTAACAACACAAAATATTGTATATTTACACAGTAACTACAGAAAATAGTTCTAGTTTTGCTTGCTTTGCTTTCACTATAGTTGCCTTGCCTATTTTTAATTTTGCTTGATGACCCAAAAAATTCCTGTACTCTTTTTCTTAAGGTAAGTAACCTTTGTAATATTAAAAATATAGGAATTTATAACTTCGTCACAATCCCCATTTCCATACTCTACCATCTGCATTCCTGTGCTTACTGATAGTGATCGCAGACTATTGTCACAGCTGTTTATTCAATACAGTGGGGGTTAAAGGTGTGGTCTTCTGATTGGTCAGTTTAAATGTATCATTTTAGGTTTAGTCACATGGTCAAGGGATAGAGAATAAAGGTCTTGGTTTTCATGAGCTCTGGGCTTTTGCCTTTTGGCATTTGCCTTTTGCTTGCTTCCCTCTGCTTTTCTTCTTTACCTGAGTTCTTGGGTTTAGGCCATTAAGATTCCAGTTCTAAATGGTGATTCTCTTTCATCTAAACTTTCTTTCTTTCTCTGTTCTCTATCTTATCAGGTAATATCTCACATACATTGGAAACAGTTAATTGTTTGTATTAAGTACCCTTTCATGCATTTATAGTGTAATCATTTCAATTGTTACTTTAAGTCAGTACTGTTACTAAACCTTTTCATTTACAAATCTGTTGTTAAGTTTTGATTTAGTGTTAATACTTAAACGCTAGATATTCCAATTTATATATTTATATTCTAGCAATGCTCTCCCACATATCTTGCTATTATAACTGCACTTATTTCCGTCGTTAGTAGGTTGCAGAAGGGTGATAATTGACCAGAACTACACAGTTTTATAATATCATGCTGTTAACATTTCTCAGTCATTTTGGCATTCCTACAGACTGAACCACTGTAGTGAATCCACCCTTACACCTTTATTGAAAATTCTAAATAAATTGTATCGTACTAATAAATAGCATAAACACATTAACTGAATTTCAAGTTTTGTTGTTCAGTAATCTCCATCACATGCATCATGAAATGAAAAAATATGGTACCCCGTGGTTAAAAAAATACTTGGCCTAAATATATTTTATACCTATATTATTTCAAAAATATATGTGGTGTATGACTATGATTGAATGAAGACCCAGCGTACGTTACAACCATCTCAGAGGTCTCTTCTGAATCAGCGCAGTTTGTGGAATCCATGTGAAAGCAAATGACGCCAGTGTGATCACCACGCACCAGCTATATGTGGAAAAGAGTATGATCGAGCCAATTCAGTGAATGTGTTTTCTCGCTAAATTACTCTCAAACATAAAATTGTTTTGCATGTAGCCTACACCATATCACGTAGGCCTAATATTTGAATCGTTAGCCAGAGGTTACTTACTGTATAAATAATTTGTAATTTCCCACGTCTTTAGCATAATATGTAATATTACATAATGCCATGTAATATTAAAATAATTAGCCCTTAGTTATAACATACTGCATATATTATTTGTATTTTTCCTGGTTGTTACCCCTTTGTTCCCCAAATATTATAAATTGTTCTTTTAAAATTACACGTATGTACTTTATAAGTATACTATAATTACAGAAATGTATGCTGTAAATTCGCTGAACTTACGCAGTACTTTACTGCATATATCCTGGTTGTTACCCCTTTATTCCCCGAATATTATAAATTGTTCCCTTATAATTACACGTACGTACTTCATAAGTAAACTATAATTACAGAAACTTACCCAGTAAATTCGCTGTACTTACGCAGTACTTTACTGCATATATCCTGGTTGTTACCCCTTTTATTCCAAAAATATTATAAATTGATCCCTTATAATTACACGTATGTACTTCATAAGTAAACTATAATTACAGAAATGTATGCTGTAAATTCGCTGTACTTACGCAGTACTTTACTGCATATATCCTGGTTGTTACCCCTTTATTCCCCAATATTATAAATTGTTCCCTTATAATTACACATACCTACTTCATAAGTACACTATAGTTACAGAAACATACGCTGTAAATTCGCTGTACTTACGCAGTACTTTCCGGGCTGTAATCTAAAGCGTTACCCATTTTAGAAATCAAACTCAATGACTCTTCTAAAAATATTAACTGAACCACTTGAGGCATCATCACATGACATTCATACAACCACATGTTTAACTCACCCATGTTGACAAATCCAATGTCGACATATATCTTGGCACATACAGACCCCAGTAGATACCCAAACACCGGACCAATGACCGATATCGTCTGGACACATCCTGATACAAACGATAGATGAACTGATTAGTGTCACGTATAGTCTCCCAAGAAAGTATACATACTGTAAACAAAAATGTAGATGTACCGATGTAGAAAGCTGCATTTTCTTCCAGAGCGTAGTCATCGATGTACGAAATTCCCAGAGGTTGCACTGGGGTCTCACCAATTCCACGTAAGATATTCCCCAGAAAAACATATATCCACATGGATAACCTGGACTCGTGTTCGCAACCTGGAGAGAACGTGGAGAATCTCTTTCATAAGTATGTATACTGATTTAAAGCTCATATGTTTAAATCAGTATGTTTTCATTTTCTCAGTCAGTCATTTGATACCTGGGTTGGGTATTGAAGAGGTGCTGGGACCTGTGGACAGATCGCCGGCAGGACATGGAGACAGATAACTGCTCGAGTTCACTGATGATCTAATTGATGTTTCAAACTTGTATCTGCATACACAAAACCAATGCAACCACTGAATCTCAAGAAGACCACATCAAATGAAAACAGAACAAATGTATTCAGAATAGCACACTCTAAAAATGGCTGGGTTATTTTTGACCCATAATGGGTAAATATTGGACAGAACACATGCTGGGTTAAAAATTACCCCATGCTGGGTCAAAAATGACCCAATATTGGGTTGTTGTTATGCAACCATGGGGTATAATAACCCAGCATTTGGGTTAAAACAACCTAGCATTGGGTCAATTTAACCCAGCGGTTTTAAATATTTACCCATTATGGGTCAAAAATAACCAAGCCATTTTTAGAGTGCATGTAAACGCAAAGCTGGCACACTCTCAGGGTTATAAACGCTTGTCGATTTACAAAAGAGGTGCTGTAGGGATCAGTCAAAAGAGCAAGGTTGTGTAAAATTCTTGACTTCATCAAGATAATATCTGAGACTGAAACATGGTATACAGAGCAAACACAACGAATGGTGTTTGTGACTTTAACAAGATCAAACTGAATCCATGTGACCCTCGAAGACCGCTCCGCTTATTAACAGAAAAACAGAATGAGTCAATGTTGTCCGATCTGCCGGTATGCTTTTCATCAAACATCTCTGGGTATTTTTAGAGTTACTGAAAATGTTTCGTCTTACCGTCCAATAAGGAAATGGGGCAAGGCGATTAGAAAAGTTCCTATTGACATCAGCAGGCAGCCAATGGCAATGATCTTCGGACGGTGAAGTTTGGCACCAAAGTAACTCACAAAGGCGATCACCAACAAGTTACCTAAGAGCAAAGACAGGAAGGAATCATTCAGATAAACATATTGAGTACTTTCATGCGAAAGACTGTGACACGGTTACAATGGCTCTGTTAAAAAAGCGTAAACTAAATGCTAATCTTAGCTTATGTTGTTTATTGAGAGGCCCACAAAGGATTGCAATGTTTAGATTTGTACGTTATTGTATGGAGGATGTTTTGGCTTCGACTCCAGTCTTTTTAATAAACTCAGATTCACTCATGAATGCACATATACGCTTCACAAACTCTCATTCAACGTTTCCAACAAACAACTGATTTCTACATGATTGACCGCTTTTGTCTGTTGTGAACTGTGAACTTGAGGAATTTAATGGATTGCATGTGAGATGTGCACATGAACACTATTAAAATGTTTTATTTATGAGTGGAAAATCTAGCTTTTCAAGGGACACTCCTCTTTTTTTTTTAAATAGACTCATTTTCCAGCTCCCCTAGAGTTAAACATTTGATTGTTACTGTTTTGCACTCAAAAAAACGATTCCTGGCAATATTTACTTTTAAGTATTTGGATCATTTAGATTTTATTTAAATACTCGATTTTTAAAATATATGTAATCCGATTTATTAGAATATATATAAATCTGTTCAATTTAAAAACTATTAGATTTAATCAGTTAAAATGTATGAATATGAATTAAATAAATCTAGCCGTGAAACAAACCGGATAAATTCTATGAGATTGATTTACATACAAGTGTCAGGAAACTGACTTTAGCAGAAGCGGAAATGACGTCTATTCACACTCCAGTCAGGAGGTGGCGCCAAAATCAAAAACAAACGCTACAGCACATGGACTTCGCCATTTTGCATTGGACTGGATCGTCATCTCACTAGTTTACGATCGCCAAATTGTAGGTGAGTAAAGTTAACAAGTTTGATGTGATTATCTAAAATATAATTGTCTGTTGTTTAATTACATGTGTGACGCGTTGCATGTTTCAGAGTAAAATACACCTCACTACACAGATGGTCTCTTGGAATGTAAGTTACCCTGCAGTGTCTGTTGCTTTTATTGGTTATTTTTTGTGGTTTAATGTTTGAAACCTAAGAAATAAATAAAGTCATAGGCTACTGGAGACTTATCAGAATAAAATAATCATATAATCTCTGTGACTTTATTAACAAAAGAATGTTACAATTATACTATGTTGTTGAGTGCATTGTGTGTGTCTAACTAAAACTTTATTTTACAGATACAGCATCATTTCATCGTCTATATGGTGGGACAACCTGCTAGACAGGGTATGTAAGTTATGCTACAAAGATATTGATTTCTGATGCAAAGCTGGATTTTCATCATTGCAGTGTCACATGATCATTTAGAAATCATTTTAATATGATGATTTATTGTCAATATTGGAAACAGGTGTTTTTTTTCCAATAAATGCAGTCATGATAAGCATAAGAGACTTCATTCCAAACATTTCACCGGTAGTGTACACACATGCTGGGACACAATATTTCTGAAACAGAAAAAACATACTCTTCGTCTCACAAAATCTTTATCTGTCTCTATAAACTATTATCTACATAAAATATTGTTAAAGAAAATCATTAAATATTGTGTTTTTTTGTCTTGTTCTAGTTGAAGACATCTGTATCTACCTCAAAGAAGGCATGGAGAGACACATTAAAGAATATGTGGTAAGTGTATGTCAACCTACTCTATTTTTATATCTATCTATTTATATGTATGTGTGTGTATATAAATATCTTATGGATAACTAGATGTTTAAACAAGGTGATTATCTGTTTTCAGGTCTTTTGATGGATTTGTGACTAATGTTCTATTATTTTACACATTTGAATCAGTCTACATATTTTAAATATCAGAGTTTGTAAAACAATTTGCCTGCACATTTTTGAAAATTTCACTTTGACTGCTATTGGGACTGATTTTTTTGTTGTTCTTCTCCAGAATTGTGAAATTGGTGAGTTGGGGATTGCACAGACAGTGGAAGTTTTGCAAAACCTACTTGGTGTCACACATGGGTGTGAAATTACTTTTTGGACTCATTTATGCACTTAAACTGAACTACCAGAAGAACCTCAGGTGCACCTTTGACCTTTCAAAAAATCCTAATGGAACTGGACTTGATACAACCAAGCAATCACTGAAAGATGCTTCAGACACGCTGATACATCCCCCTCAAAGTGGGTACATTTTTGTACATTTACAAGTGAACTTTTTAACATTAAAGGAATATTGCACTTTCATTAAACAAAAATACTGATAATTTACTGTCTGTCATCCAAGATGCTTGTCTTTTTTTGTTCAGTCGAGAAGAAATTATGTTTTTTGAGAAAAACATTCCAGGATTTTTCTTAATTTAATAAACCTTATTGGACCTCAACAGTTAAGTTTCAAAGCAGCTTTAAAGGGCTCTAAACAATCCCAACCGAGGCATAAGGGTTTTATCTATCCAAAAGATTATCATTTTTGGCAAGAAAACTTTTAAAACACAACAACTTGTCTTGCATTATCCATGTGACACACAGTGCGACATTGTGTACTACGTAATAAATGTTTACACATCACAAATGTGAAACGCACATTTGTGGACCATTTTAAATAATAAACGGACCCAAAGACATTAATTAGTATCATTTCGCATACAACAACATCTGAACGCTCCTCTTTCTCCTCGCTTGTAAACACTGGAGCGGTAGTTTCAGTTATGTCATGCTAGTGTGTCACACAGCTAGTGCAAAACGTTGTGATTTAAAAGTCCTCTTTTATTTTTATTTTTGAAAATGACAATCGTTTAGCTAGATAAGACCCTTATTTGGGATAATTTAGAGCCCTTTTAAATCTGCATTGAAACTGTAAACATGAGGTCGAATAAAGTCTTAAATTGAGAAAAATCCTGGAATCTTTAACTCAAACTTTATTTCTTCTTGACTGAACAAAGAAAAACATAAACATATGGGGTTAGAAAATTATCGGGATTTTTGTTTTATTAAATTGGAATATTGCTTTAACAATTTTAAAAGTTGAATTTTTTTTTGAAAAATGTAATTGATGTATATCAAACATGTAATTAGAGATGCATGAAAATTGTTAATGGCACACAGCCACTCAAAACACTAAGCCATGTGACATTTTTTTTTCTTACCACCCAATCATTCTAAATTATTATTATTACATCATGTCACAGATTTCTGAAAATGTTAAAGTAATGTTGTTGTCACTGATTTATGTCTACATCAGGTTTTACAGGGTTTTTTGTATTTCTGCAGCTTGTTTGCTCAAAATGTTTGCACTTATTTGTGGAATGAGGTTGATTGTGGCTGAAATGTCTGAAACACACTTATTTATTTTTGCACACAATACGAGGTGTATAAGCCATGGCTGTCATGCTAGTTGTTAGCTGCTCTTTTTTGCTGCCTTATGAGTAATGCCTTGAAGTATTAAATAAATTGATTGAATGCAAAACCAAGTGGTCTGGCTCTTCTTCTTTTTTGTGTTTTTTTGTTATAGCATATTGTGATTTAGGGTGAATGGAGGAGGAACATATAAATGTATAAATTGTTTATTAGTAAGATACTTAAATGTAATGCATTTTAAGTGAATTGGGTTTATTAATAAAGAATACATAATCCATTTTTTTAATGCATTTAAAACACATTGGATTAAGTAAAACTATTACATAAATTTTACTGGTTTCATTTACATATATCTAAAAAATATCTATCATATAAAGTTTATTTGTTTTTTTTAGATTAGAAGTATGTAATCCAAATGGATGGAAATGTTACATGTAATCAAAATACATAAATCTTATGAATTAGGCCTAAATATTTTTTTGAGTGTGGAATCCATTCAGCTGATCTCTGGGTCTGGGTGTATCACTTTTAGCATAGCTTAGCACAATCTATTGAATCTGATTAGACCATTAGCATCACAAAAAAAAACAAATAGTTAAAAAAAATCCTTATTAAAACTTGACTCTTCTGTAGTTACATCACGTACTAATACTGACGGCAAACTAAAAGTTGCGATTTTTTTCCATCTGTCTTTGTACACGGTGTAACTACAGAACAGTCAAGTTTTAAATAGGAAAAATATCGAAACTCTTTGGTCATGTTTAAGCGCGATGGTAATGGCCTAATCAGATTCAATGGATTATGCTAAGATATGCTAAAAGCGGTAGCGCCAGACACGAAAATAGGCTGAATGGATTCCAAAAAGGTAAAAATCAAATTTTTAACTCTAGGGAGCTGAAAAATGAGGAGGAGTGTCCCTTTAACCTCTGATTTTCTGAGTTTCCAGTAGTCTGCAAGTATACGAGAAATAAATATGCCAATGCCTCGTCGCATCATGGTAACAAAAGTTAAACTCACATGTAGAAACTTTCGGAGAGGCTAATTTTGCATCTGTTCAATAGTTCACGCATCCATGAAGAGAGGTCTTTGTGCACACAGCATAGTTTACAATAATAGAGGATATTTCATGGATTTAACAGGATGGGATTCTAAGAAATCCAGATCAGTGTTCATTTTATGCGGAGGTCCATCTAACCAAAGCGAAACATTTACAGAGCATTTGTAAACACATAGTAGCCTTTATTCGACACTTTGAGACACCAGTTAACACTTTTTGATAACGGGACGGAAGACAGCCGAGTGTGTGATGCTGACACATGATCTCTGTGAGGCTGCGCTTCTCGTCCCGTTTCCATGGCAACGCTCCTATGGAAACACTAGTTGCTAGGCTGATGGATGCGGCAGTGTATCTCCGTTTCGCTGCACTAGATCACAATGATGATCTTTAACCTAATCTACCCTGAACCTGGTGGTTTCCCAGACAGAGATTAGCATGAGGCAAGACAAGACCTTAGTTTTATTAGGATATATAACGAGTTTGCACAAACATGCCTTACTAAAAACATAACTTGTGTGCATTTTGAGGCAAAAAAAGGGCACTTATGTATTTTTTAGATATGTCAGTGCAAGCAAGCACTAGTCTAATCCCTGTCCGGGAAACCACCCCCATGAATTTTTGTGCACTACCATGATGGTAATTTCATGGAATTTTTCCTGTAAGTAACATGAAATAATGTAAACATATACACATGTAAATTGTCTACAGTACAATAATTAGTATATAAAGATAATATTTGTTTTTACTCTATAGTGAAATTAATAATTCTAAATGTATACAAAAAATGTGTAAAAAAAAAAACCTCCAGTCACTATTACAACACACATGAGAGTTATTATAAAGTGAAAACTTTTAAATAAATTTGCATTTGTTAATATGCGCAGCAGAACTCATTACATCTGCTTGAAACCTGTCTGATGTTCATGTTGTGTAACTTTGATCTGTCGGACCACCGCACTGCGTGCAGGATGACACAGAGTTGTAAATTTCAGCACGCATGGTGCGTCTCAGTATAATTTTACTGGTGTTAACACAGCACGGAGAGCAGTGTGAGGACAACAACCCCGGCAACTGCAGGTTATGTGATCCAAACGTCGGGAAATGATGCAGAGGGTCCGTTGACGCATTAACATCCGGTTCTTACCTATTTCAAAGCTGCCATCAATGACACCTATTAAGTAACTGGGGATGTCGAAGCGTCTTTCCAGCTGAGTTATTGTGCTTTTCATATAGCTCCCGGATAATGCCTTGGCGAAATAGGCAAAAGACAAGGCCATGAGGAACTTCTGTAATGAGACAGAAAGACAAGTTTTATTCACTTTTCACGTTTTTTTTTTCAATGCTGCGTGCACATCTCACACTCTACCTCATTAACCTATTTTCAGCCATGCGAGCATCTCGTCATTAATATGCATTTAAAATCGTAGGGGATAAAAACAGGGAGGTGGTTGGAGACGGTGGGTAGGGGGATGGTTAGGCAGGGGGCCGCATTTCTCGAGCCGCGCTGCATTGTGGGTACAAAAAGCGGATTAAGGGAGCTTATGTCATGCTCTTGAGCGACGCTGCTGCATTCAACCACGATGACTTAAGCTTCCGTATGTGCAAAACATCAGGAGAAATGAGCTGTTTGCTTCTGATGATCAAACGGTGAGACTTTCATGACTTCTGTTGGTCCACAACATCAGCATTCACAGTGTGTTTTTCACTCTTTACTATTGTGGGGTTACTTGTATGCACATCTTCTGCATTCATATGAATAAGAGGTGGAAAAAAATTGTAAAACATTCTGCTTTGTGTATTTTCTCAGTGTAAAGCTAAATCACTTTATGGAGCAGAATAAAAGTTTTGATAAAAGCATCATTGTATTGATGCTCTGTGGTTTCCCATGGCAACATAAATCCACCGTAAAAATATTTTTTATTACAGACACACATGAATAAGACACATAACCTAAACAAATGGAAACATTATTCAGATTCATATTCATCCATCACCTGTGGGCAAATAGATTACAAATATGATCTAGGTAGCTTATTAAAAACAGCAATGAGATTAAGTGGAGAGACTTTTGCTTTATTCTCTGTTGTCTCAGATGTTTCTAATGAGAATCTACTTAGATTTGCCAGGATTAATCCTCTTAGTCCACTCAAAAGTCCTTCATGTCTCCTGAACTATGAAAGAGCAAATTCTGACCATTAAAATCCTCGGGATGAAATTGTTGACAATCACTGTTCTGCTTTAAACACAAACCTTCACCCTATATAAATGAACACATAAAGCCACAGATTCACACCGAACATTGGGGGGAGGTACTCTGATGTCCTAGATAACATCACTGACAAATTTATAAAAGCACTGTCAATGCACTGGAACGTCTCTCATCTCCTTGGGTCGCAACTTGGATCATATGACACGTGGTCCAAATAACATGACCGGCAGCCAACAGCAACACGTGCACGCAGAGGCCTTTGGCTAATTTTCAGCTTTTACAACAGTCAAGAGATTTCTTCTGGAGCACATGGATCGCTTCACACACTTATGGATTTCCCAAGCATGTGCTCCATCGGTCAACAGGACTGACGCATGGCTACATTATTTTGTGATAGAGGACCAACAGATGTCTTTGCAGGTTGATAATAGCAAGTAAAACTCAAGAAGATTATGCGTCTAAAGCAACTATTTTGATTTCTTATTTCATACAGTATTTGGTGTTCCTTAGAAAGGTAAATTACACCAAATCTCACATTGAAATGTCAGGGTTGTTTTTAAGAAAAGGAAAAGAACAAAATACAATCTTTCGATTGTTGGGTGAAATATAACCCAGACAGTTTATTGACAGTTTTTATTCATTAGTTGACAAAGGTTTAGCCTCTTTTTTTGGCAATGTCTGACCTAAAATGTTTCCAAAGTTTTAATTTCTCATCTCATTGGAAAGAAAGCAAACTGTACAGCTAAAACACCATTGGAAATTCTAATCGGCTTTGCTATGAGGGTCTCTATGCGTGTAAATACAATACCTTTATTCATCAGCTTGAATTTCTCAAGCGTGCAGATCATTCAAGATCAAACCTCGGGCCAAAGCGAAGAATTTGGAAATCAGAAGTCACCCCTGTTAGCATTTATTGGGAGATTATGATCAGGACACATCTAAGAGTAATTCTCCGCACCCCTGCATGCTCTCAAAGACCCTTTGTTTGTGTTTTTCCTTTTATTCTGAATAATTTTATTCTAAGCGGTCTTATTCAAATATATTCTTAAATAAAAGCTGAATCTTAACGTGTAGAAAGATATTTAATGCCACTAAGTCTGTCATGCGGTGTCAATCACATTGTAAGGCCCAGAGTGTTTGGGGATTGATTTTAAATGCAAGTCAGCTGATAATGTCTTCAGCTTTTGCTCTTTATTTAACCCCTGGTTGTCAATCCCCTAACTGTTGTGACTACGCCTTTGTATATCTATCATCATGTGTGACTATGTAAAGATTATCTTTCTGCGGTTTCACACACCACTGTAATTACTGTTTGCTATAATTTAATGATAAAACTGATGTATTATGTCTAAAGTGTAAGTTAGTAAATAATCAGAACAAAATTCATAAAACATGAAAATCATGTTTTTAAACAAGACCAACACACTCAAAAAATGCTTGGTTATTTTTAACCCAGGGCTGGGTCAAAAAGGGACAAACCCAGAAATTAGGTTGAATTAATAATAAAAACAATTATATTTAACCCAACAACGGCATTTTGGGTTGAAACAACCCAGCATACAGTAGGTTAAATTACAAACCAAAGGGTTGGGTTCATGCCTTTTTGACCCAGCGTTCTTGAGTGAACCTCTTCATTATATAGATGGTTTCATCGCACAAAATCGTACGATTCTCATGAAAAAACAACAACGAAACTGAACCCCCCAACTCTGCACCTAACCCCAATGTCACAGGGGTCAAGGCAACGAATGTGGTCGTATGAATTAATACGACTTAATAATATGGCTAGCGACTTAACAAATCTCTGAAACAAATACTTTTTGGAAAATGTTTCAGTTTCCAAAAGATGAGGGGAGACGGTGAGCATGGATCACTGCTGTTTGTATTTGGCAGTCAGGAAAGAATTTGAGGATTTTTATCTAACATTGAATGCATTATTTTTACACAGTAACGTTAGCTCAGTGTAAAAGTTGATATGCTTCAGCTATAATTTGAAGTAAGGTGATTTACTGGTTAGCTATTTTGCTTGTTATCGGAAATAACATACTCTAAAAAGACTTTGCTGTTATCTAGTCTTCCGGAAGTTAAGTTTGGTGCACAAAAGCCGCTTGTTTATGTTTATAATACTTGCAATGGTGCACATGACAGTGAGTCTATAAAGGGAGTTTACATAGCTGAATGGATCTTCTGTGGCTGCTCTCATGGGACAACAGTCAAGTGTTCATGACATAACTGTAGTAAGCATTAGTAAGCTCGACCTGCACATATTTACATCATTAGTTATATTCATCTCAAGAGGAACAACGTTTTAAAACGTTCTCTGGCTCTGAAGATTTTACTCCAAACTGAAGTTAAATCTTGTTTTGGCTCAATGATGTCACATTTTAACAAGTTCATGTTATCTATAAACCACTGGGCTTGCAGGTGTACAAATACACAAGTTCCTTCTCACCAGTTGAACACAGTTGATTTTACCTTTAGACTTGAGCAACATTGTCTCCCTCCTCTCGCAGATTTCGGCCCGTTTTCCGGTGATGGTCTCTCCTTGTTTGGCAGGTCCATCCTTCAAACAAAAAAACTTTTGTTTCTTTGGGTGACGTATCCGTGATATATCTTGGCATGTATCACCCCTGCAAGAGACACAATATATCACAATAAGTGAACCACATTTCACTTCCAACGACTGATTTTAACAGAAATGTGGGGTTCTTTAAAAAGGTTTAAAGAAAGAAGTTGAGAAATCGTACAATGGTAGATCGTGGGTGAATGATATTCCTGCAATTCTTTGAAGTGACAAGTCTAAAAATAGAAGCAAAAAAAAGAAGAAGATAAAAGTAAAGGTACCAAGGAGAAATGTGCATCTATTTGTAACAAGAGCGTTTTTTCATCTCTTACAACACTCTGGTTAAAGTTTCAGATATGTAAAATAATAATTGTCATAATAGACATCATAACAAAAAATAAATGGTCAGAATATCTATTACTTCCCATACTGGTAACAAATGTATACATATATGTATCTGTTTTAAGGGGTTCTGCCCCAGTAATAGCTTGGAACCATTTTTGACCATTTTTCTGGCAGTGAACTTGACCTCAAGTCCTTTGTATTAAACATTTATTAGACACTCCAGCTATTGATTGTATATGAGACTGTCCCATAAAGACTGTTCATTTAGCAATTCAAGCACTGATTGTGTATTCTGATTGAACCTGATGAGCGTCTGAGGGCAGACACATCAGTCAAAGAAATATTAACTGAACTATAAATACCAGAGGCTGCCTTGAATTCATAAACATGAAAAGCATGCAACCTTGTTTAGAAATATTGCTGTGGCCTTTACAGCCACATTCAAGTTGCCATATTTACTAATTATTTGTTTAGCCATTTTTTATTGCATTTCTTGCTAGGGGCTTTCCCCATTGAGTAACCTGAGGTCTGGCGTTTTGTTCACATATATAATCCTGTAATTCATTATTCAGCCCTTTGTAGAGACTGATCATTGGACTAATATACCTAAACCTGTTCACATTTTTAATACTGGATCTGTAAAAATGAAACAATTTAGTGGCTTTTCAAATATTAAAAGACAACGCAATCAACAGGAAACAACATTCAGTCAAAGGTTAAAACAAAGATGATTTTGTGACTACACAACACTGTAAAACATAAGACAATAGATAATAGCAATATAAGTTTTTGTTTTTTAAATAAGTAAATTACTTATTGTAGTTTGATTTATGCAAATAATGAAACAAATGATCTGCATCAGCCCATCTCCAGCCCATTGATCAGGTTCGAACCTCCAACCTTTCATTTGCATGCCCAAATATTTAACCACTAGTGGCTAAAACCTTAAAACTTTTTTGAAAATTGATGCAGTGGCTAATCAAAGAAATGAAGGTCTTGTGAACTGATGTGGATGAGTGGTCATGACAACCAGTTCTCAAGTGCGACTAATTAACCAGCAGCGCATATGAATTCACGCAAAACCCGTGACTGAGTGACTAATCCACGGAACAACATCTCACAGACATCCTTACACAAGTGCATTTATAAACGGCATTGCACAGACTAATGTGGTGCTGCATGAAAACGTGCTACAATCCCCGCGCATGCATCACTTAACATAATATTTGTATTATTGTTTTCCTCGTGTTCTTTGCGCTATGATTATGCCTCAGTTCTCACAACTAGCCTACTCCAGTGAACAGCACAAACAAATATCAGCTCTCATGCAGACCTACTTTTAACGAGATGATCTTTAATCGCTCCTCCAACGCACACACGCGTCTTTGCGCACTGTCAAAGAGATTTTTAAATCATGTCATGCGCGCACGCAATGCATATCCATAATTTGTAAGCAAAGCGCGAGATGAATCAGGTCAAAATGTCTCGTGCCTGTCTGTCTGTATTGGTATAGACAGAAGAACAATTATGATAGACTCACCGAACCCTTAAAGAGATCCACTGCTGTGCGTCTGCGTCTCCTGGCTGTTATACAATCTATGGATATGTAAGTGTCTCCTGCGGTCCAGTATGAGTGTGTATCGAGCAGATGTGTCTGGTTTTCATGGGAAATAAAGTTCCCACGGGTTGCTGAAGAAGAGGAAAGGCACTTGGTCGCGAGGTGTTTTCTAACACTCCCACTCGTATCCACTCGTCTTTTCGCTTTCGGCTCGATGTTTTCACGTAGTTTGATCTTTTTGACGTCAATCCTGTAGGTTTCCACGAGCCTTTGCTGAGAACTGAAACAGTTCTTCTGCTGCTGGATTGATTGAGCTGAAACACGTGACGAGCGCGAAGCGCGTCTATGGATTGATCAGATCCTGAGAAAATGCGCGCGCGCATCATCTGATCGCACTTTGTGAACGTTTATTTTAACGAGACGATAACAGCTCATAATTTCTTTATTTAAATACAATTTAATAAAGTCTTTACAGATCATTTCTGATCCGTAATAAATAAAGAGACCAAAGCAAGTTGTAACTGGGTTCAGTTAAGTTTCGCATTAAACCTTGTTTTCACCAGCAGTGGTTTTGTATGTTTATTTCCAACACTTAGTATTTCATAATTGCTTTATAGTTTAAATTTAGTCTATTTATTTCAATGTTCTCATATATAGGCTAAACATTTGCGTTTTTATGATTGTTGAATGTAAACTGATATACACATCTAATGGTTCGTATTTTACCTGACAATGTTTATGAAAAACGGACTAACAGATTACAAAAAGGAACTTTTATTATACATTTAATATGTTTCAGTTAAGTTTATATAGTTTAGTCTGTATAGGCTAACACAAGAATAAAGTAAAACTATACATTATCACTTATCAGCATTCAGGAGTCCTTTGATTATAAAGATAAGTTACTTGCCTGAGGGAAAACTGTGCCAGCAAGAAAAACTGGAGCTGTACATCAAAACGAAGTAAATGAAAAATAAATTCACTCAATGCCAAGACCAAATGTCACAGATCATATTTATCTAACACCCACAACTATATTTCATAGAAGACAATCTTTTTAATAGGATATGTGTAAAATTTTATTGTCAATGAAGTCCTCAAATATAAAGGTAGGGTGGAAACAAGGCAATGCACATTACCTTGTTTCCATGGAGATGACCAAGCCACAATATGACAGTTGTTATAACCTTCTGACTGTGGATTACACGCAGTCTATTCTTTATGATAATGTTCATGGAAGGTACCCATAAAGTGTGAACTGCTCTATATCTCCAAACTGATACTATTGTGAATAAATTGTACCAATACTTCTAATAATTGAAAATGATAAGTTAAGAAGAATTCAATACCCAGAGCATCCAATAGACTGGGGCATATCTATATTTACAGAACATATCGTTACAACACAGTCAGTGCATGGACTAATTTACAGAGTAAATAACTTTCATTTACATTGGATGCCATTATTACTTACATTAATGGACATATAAAATCCCCCTCATATTTATTTTCACAGGACAAATCTTCATCTCCCCGCACCAGTGCTATTTCATTTCTCTATCAAACAGAAATTTGAGTGACTGATTCAGGGTGTAATTGACATCTGTTTATGTATAGGTGTCACGGGTATAACTGAGCTAAAATAAGACAAATGGACATCAGCACTCGATTCCAAATTGTCTTTATACAGACATGATATACAAACTGCTGTTTTTTAGTTGTTGCCACACACTTTAGTCCATTTTTTAAGTACACGCTTGGCTTTAAATGTGTTTTTGGCATTAGTAATCTCTTGTTGTTTGTGGTTGTATGGCAGAATTCTTGGCCAGCTATTTGTAATAGGATTTTGTTAATCCATTCCTGCATGCCCGATGCAGCGGTCGGTCGAACAAACGGCTATTTTAATTTAGTCTTTTATAACTTATGACGAAACAAGTGCAGGACTTAGAATAATAAATATAGCTGTGTTTATGGATAGTGAGCTGAATGACTTCTCTTGCATCAGAGAAAAGTCAATGAAGCATATACATAATGGGTTATTCTGGGACATTTAGATGTGTGTGATATCAGCAGAACAAAAAAAGTCCTTGAAATGATTTCATTTCTAGAAAGACACAATGTTTTGTATACATCTGAGGGCCACATACAACGTCATAGACATTATGTGCTAAAGATTCATCTTAACATCTGCCAGTGGTTTAACATAACCTCAGATGTTCCTGATAACAGATTTCAGCAGTTCCCGTTCTATAAGAAAACATTTCTGCCTGTGGATACCTGTCTGATGCTCTGGGGTTGTTTTATGCATCGTCTACAACACTAATGACCTCAATGGAGAGGGTGTAACGCCAAGGCCTGTGACTCATTATTCACATAATCACCACAATTCTTTCTTCCCCCCTCTCTCTCTCTTTCTCTCTCTCAGACAAGGGAGACCTACATTTTCTGCACAGGCAAATTTGTGCAGAGTGGTTGTTAAATTAGATGATATGTTTTCTTGATTTCTGAGAGATGTATTAATGTATGAGAAAACATAAATATAAAGCAGAATGGGCCATTTAAGGTCATCACATCTGTGAATATCTCATATAATAAAATGAATGAACAGGAGACTGCTTTCCCTAAATGTTTTAAACGTGAAAGAAACTGTTTTAAATAGACAGGTGACCCAGAATAGTTTCGCTGATAGAAATTTTAGTTAAATATATATAATCATCATATAATTGGGGATAGTTTTTACTTGGTCACTATAGTGTTGGACGGGTTACTTGGGCCTGGTAAAAAGAACCTGGTTCGTATCAGGATGTTTTTTCAGTGGAGATTTTGTTGGCTTTATGCACTGTAATAAAGTCGATTCAATTTAAAGAAATAAAGCAACTGGCTGCAAAGCTTTATAACATTGGAATGCTCAATTCTGATTGGCCAGTCAAAACATTAACAGGTTTAAATATGTCTTGTAATAACATTTATAACTTTATATATAAAAATGATTCAACGAAATAGTGTTTTTAGGACATGTCTTCTCTTATCTTAAAATCCAAAGTAAATGGGTTTTCTCAATATTTAGTGTTCCTTATCTAACTTATGAGGTAAATAGCTGTGTAATAAGTGGGATAATGTACAGGCGGCCTAATACAAGAGTAAAGCAAGACTGTCGGGGCTTATTTATCGGCTGCCTATATGCCTTACATATTTTAGTTCACATAAATTTTTCATTTATTTACTTTGGTTCATATAGGGTGGTTTCCTGGAGAAGGCTTATTCAAGTCCCAGACTAAAATGAATGTTTAAGCTGGGTTAAGTTAAAGGGATACGCCAGCATTTAGCATCAAGTAGTATCAGTACACTGAAAAAATATATTCATTTAATTTACTCAATTTTTTTAAGGGAAGTGGTTGCAATCAATTTATTTAAGCTTTTTTGTTTTGTTTTGCCTTTCTAATTTTCTTTGCTAAAATGTAGCTTAAATAAATTGATTGCAACCACTTAAGGGCGATTTATAGTCGTGCGTAGGTGCTACGCCGTAGCTACGGCGTAGGCTATCCGTAGCCTGTGCGTAGCTCTGCGTAGCCTGACGCGCACCTCACAAAATTCCTAACAGCACGTCGGCTCTACGCGGACCGCAAGCTCTGTGATTGGTCCACCAGAACCCCTCCCGTCAGGTAAAAAAACTGCGTCATAGGTATTTCCGGTTGAGACGGTGAAAACAAAGATGAGCCAAGTTGAGGAGTGATTTAACTCAAACTGCAACATAAGTCGCTGTTTATTTACTTCCATCATTGCTGGTCTTCTCAAATTATACACAACAAGTTGCTATTTCTTCTTCGTTTGTGGGTTAACTTGCTTAGCTTCTTCTTCTCTGACGACTTCTGCTGCTACTGTGGTTACACGCGTGATTACTGCCAACCAGCGGTTTCGCGTGTGTTTGCACGTCGACGCGGACGGCGACGCACAAGTATAAATGAAAACCGACGCGGAACCTACGCCGTAGCTGCTACGCCGTAGGACCTACGCACGACTATAAATCGCCCTTTACCTTAAAAAAATGTAGTAAATTGAATGAATCATTTTTTTTCAGTGTAGAAAACCAGTAATATTTTTAAATTACTGTGTCTCTCCCCTTCATATCGCCCGGAGATGAGAGATTAGTGTATTTTTAGCCTGGAAAAAATCCTCAGATGACGCAAAATCGTCATTTTGTGTCTTCGGAGGATTTTTTGGCCAGAGGCTTAAAACTACAGCCAGTATTAGTAGCTAGTTCCGCATTTTTTCACCACGTCCATATGGGGTGGGATCTCACTTACAGAATGTTAAGATAGTGTCAGCCATCTTTAGAAGCTAAGCTAACAGGCTATTCCTCCCTGGAGAAAGTTTGAATAACAATGGCGGAAGGTAGTGTTGAGGTTGAAATGGCAGAAGGGGATTTCGAAGAGCTGTTGAGGGAATTGTATATTCGTGGCTACCTTTATAAGCCACAATACAGCGAAGAGCTGAGGCAGATGGAGGTACACAAAACAAAGAAGCGGAGGGAGCCCGGACTGGCGCGAGCTTGGATGGACTAGTAGTGCCTGTACTCTCGCTGTGTGCCTTCTGTACAAAATTTTTGCATCAGATCAGGACATGGACGTTTGTGTGGTGAATGGTTTGTGGAAGAGAGGTACTACTACTTGCGTTTTGGTGTGTTTGTTTCATAGACGGATTTCGTCTCACAAGCACAAGCTCTGAGCCCGTGCATCTGCGAAGTAAACGTATTGTGCTGTTTACGCGTTTGTGTGCAGCACTTTCTTCTTTAAGATTATTTACACGTTTGGCCAAGCACTCTCAAAAATAAATAATTTCCTATGACACAATTTGTTTGTGTGGTGAACCAACCACCCAAGCTTCGTACTTGTATATGGACACCAGCATCCTGGATACATATTTTAGAATCCTAAACTGGAAGCGACAGCCAAAGCCTGCTGGGATAAACAGACGTCTGATTATAAAGTGAGTGTTTGTATTTTCTTTCTTATACTAACGTTGCATGTATATACACAATAGCATATCTGAGCGAGCGGTGTTCTGGATTAGTGGTGGTGGCTTGCAGAGCCGTGCATTGTGGGAGTTGTAGTTTCCCATACAAATGCGGCCTAAAGTGACGTTCTGTCTTTTCTCGGTCAAATAGGCACCAAATTCTTAATTTCTGTTACATTTCGACTACAAATATGACCCACTTTCAATAAAAATTAACGTTTCTACAGATGAAATATCCCTTTAAAAACAACTTGTGCTGACATATCTTAACATATATCAGTGCTACTGTTTTGTCTCAAGATTCACACCTGTAAGGTTTTTTGTAAAAACTACTTAAATGTCCCAATATAACTATGGCCTAGTCCTGGATTAATCTAAACCCTGTCCGGGAAACCGGCCCAGTGTATTAAATAGTAATATAACTTTCCCATATAAGAATAGGTTCTGTCAATCATTAAATAAATTCCACATAATTATACATAAAACTGCATTGTTGACATGCGATTTAAAGAAAGTTTTTCTTTATTCTGCAAAATAGCACATTCAAAAGTATAACAAAAATTGGATTTTGATCATTTTGTATTCCACTCAAAAAAAATCTCATTTGCTGCATGTATTATAATTAACATGCAAGAACCAAATACAAAAAAAGCAATTTAAATCAATTTGAAATCATTCTATACCTTTTTAACTTGAATCTATTGTTTGCTATTTTAAGGACAAACCTAGAGCTTTGAGTTTTCTTTCTTTAAATGTTAAGCGGCCATACTATTTAAAACTCTTTTTTTAGTAATCTCAGCTTTTTCTTCACCAAACCATAATGTTGTTTTTTACAGAGGATCCACCAGATGAAAATCTAAGTATGTAATATATCACAGTTAATATCGCAACAAACCATAATTTACAATAGTAACAGTATACTTAACAAGCCAAATGAACACATCACTCATGTTCGTTGTACAAACAGTATAGGATGGATTAGACAAGTTCAGTACCTTCTGAACTAAACAATGATGTTTACCACAAAAAATGTAGTTTTACCTCAGAGGATCCACAGTGAGGTCATGCGGGGTTGTTTCCACAGCTGTGATGTTCATTAATAATGAATGTTGTCACGGGAGGACCAACTCCTTTATTGATCTATAAAGTCGGAGGTGGATTAAACAGGTGCTTCCATTAGTCAAAATGCTGAGATGTTCTCCATGGGCTAGAGGACGTGTCTGATGTTTCTGCACACGCTCAGTCCAGTTACCAATCCACAATTCACCTTCCAGAATTTCGGTTGGGATGAGAAAAGCTTATAACCAGTTTAGGAGATGTTAAAGGAATCACACATAAACCAAACCTTGTCATGTCAATACAATCTAAAAATGTTGGGTTGTTATAACACATGGTTGGGTAAATATTGCACTCTAAAAATTCTGGGTTATTTTGATATAGAGGGTTTTCACCGACGTCACGTTCTGGGCGGTAACCCGGATGCGCGGCCATTGTGGAGGCACTCGGTGTAAAGAACTGAATGGAGTACAATGGAATATTGTGCGCTTTGGATACTTCAAGTGAATTTAGACATGTCTAAACAACAGAAAACGCATCTAAGATGCAAAGGCATATAGAGAAGGACTTGTATTTCGAGAAATTACAATTTATAGGCGGTGCAGATCCCTACGAGTTAGCTCCCTCTTCTTGGATTCGTGAAGACCCGGCGATTCTTCCTTCACTTGCATCACGCCGAGCCCAAAGTGTCAGCTTTATTTATATAGCAAATTTAAAATAGCCAGTGTCCTACCAAAGTGCTTTACAATAAAAAAGCACACAATAAAAGCAATAATTGTTTTTACCATTTACTATTAAAAATATTATTACAATAGAAACTTGTTATAAGCAATTAAACACAGTGGTATTAAGCCATTGCAGCGCAAATTTCAGTTGTGCTTAAGTACATTTTGTGCATACACTAAAAGTATACTTTTAAAAAGTACATATTAAATACTCTTTAAATAAAGCACAACAAGTAGAAGCATACTTGTTTTATACTTTATGTACGTCAATCATATTTCTAATACAATATTTTTCCTGAGCTTTGCCAACCACAAGCGCCTCCTCTGATAATTTCTTGCATTCCTTTCCCTGGTTTTTAATAACTTTTGAAATACGCTAATATTCCAAATGTTTTTTCTCGCTCTGTCCTGTTGGTACAACCTCAAACACGGCAATAATCAACCATTTTCCCCTCACAACGTTCGGATATACATCAGTGCCTGTGCTCTGTTGTGATGCGGAGTGCCTCCAATATGGCGACCTCCACTCTGATGACGCGTCGTGAAAACCCTCTATAAATATATTAAAATAACTAAGTATGCACCGAATCCAGATTTTTTGCGTTCGGCCAAATATGAATCCGAATACCGAATCCTACTCGCATCCTTATTCCATTAACACAGTAAAACACATTAATGAAGTAAACAACGTCCACAGCAGTGTATTTTTCATTTTATTTGATCTTAAATGTAAAAAAAGTGGGAAAAACTATTTTGACAATTACCATAAGCCTATGCATAATTAAAGCGATGCGGTGTGATGCGCTAGTTTTTTCCAGGTGCATCCACGAAATGTGAATCGCCCCTAAGGCTCACTGAAAAAAAATGCTTATTTCCACTTCAGCACCCGATGTGTGTAATCAACGGCCGCGTGATATCGACCAGCGTACAGTAGTGCAAGCCTAGGGTTAGGTGGAAAAAAATCTATGATTCGGCCGAACCCCGTCAAAAAGCCCAGTATTCGTCCGAATCCAAATCCTAGATAGGGTACATCCCTAAAAATAACCCAGAAAATGTCTATACTTGACCCAAAAATGGGTTAAAACAACCCAGCACTTTTTAGAGTGTGGACAGAACCAAGCAATGAGTTATGCTGTGTGGTTGTTACCCGACCATGGGTTTAAACAACCCAGAATTTGGGCTGAAAAAAACTCAGCATGGGTTTATTTATAACCCAAAGGTTGATCCTGTCCAATATTTACCCAAATAAAACCCAACATTTTTAACGTGTAAGGGTAGTTCATCCTGCCTGTTATAATAGCCTACAGTAAATCAGTGACTTCTCTTATTAATTAGTTATAACATGGCCTGCATTAAATCTGCATTTATTCAACTCTGGGTTATTTTCAACACAGCGTTGGATCAAAACGGGACAATCCAGCATAGGTTAAATAACGTGTATCCTTGTTTAACCCAATGCTGGGTTTAGGGGTGATTTAACAATATATCCTTTGACCACTCAGGAGATATTTGGTACTTGAAGGTCACACAAGGCCAGGTTCTTTAAGGTCTCCAAGTATGAATTACACATAAGCTTCAGCATGTGAATGCCAGGAACACAGTTACTGTAATCTCATTCTATGTCTAAAAAGCTGATTCAGAATAGTTATGGCTGTCAGTATAAGAAATCTATGGTTTTAGACAAATCTGCTGCTAATGAGTTAAAGGAACACGTCCCTCAATTCATAATCCAATTATATAAACGTCCTTTCTTTATATTCTCCCAAATACACCTTACAGCTGTAATACTTCATACTGAATACAAACAAAAATTGTGTTTATGTTTCATAGCATTAGTTCAACATAAAGTTGGCATGCATCTAAAAATAATAGGGTGTGTATATAAAAATTTTTTTCCCCTCAGAATGAGAGATTTCATGCATGTTTCTGCACTCTTAAAAAATGTGCTTCACAATGCTATAGAAGAACCGTCTAAATGGTTCTTTAAAGCACCTTTAACCCCTGTAGCACCTTTCTATTTCACAAAAGGTTCGTTAAGGTAAAAAAAAGGATCTTTAGATTATAAACACGTATAAAAGAAATGATTCTTTAAAGAACCTTTGACTAAATGGTTCTTTAAGGAACCAAAAAAGGTTCTTCTATGGCAGTGTGTCTAATTTAAAAGGAATCTGACCTTTTTCGACCTTCAACAAACCTTTGTCAAGTTAAAAAAAACGTTCTGATCAGATTTGGTAAAAAAAGAAATAAATAAGGAAGCCAGACACATTCAATACCACAGTAATTCACTCGTATTATTAAACTGTATTCACATTACAACATCCACAATGTTCATCTTGTGACAGATTCTAATAATCTCAATATATATATTTTCTGTATGTTACATTATACCAAGAGGCACTTCCAGTAAGCCTGGCAATAGAGGAGCTACAGTATAGTGTCTAAATTACAAAACAGTAAAAATAAATAATGTTTATCTAAAAGACTTCAGTTGTCATTTTCATCTTTTCCGTCCCTTTTTTTTTTGGCATTGTTTCTGTCTCGTTTCATGTTTAAACTGTACACAATATTGTTTTGTTTGTTTTTTTGTACAAAATGGAACAACAATCAGCATTTAACTGAATATTTCACTTTACGAATACTGGTGATTGACACAGTTCCCCGTTCTATATGTATTGCTACATGTGTTAAGTGCAAGATACAAGTGAGAAGAAAAATAATTATTTCGTCAGTGAAGTGCCAACTATATAAAAAAGTACAAGTCCGGTATCTCTTTATCAGAGAGGAGTAAAGCTTGTTTGGTTCCCAAGGTGAATGAAACGAGTGCCCCGATGAACACAGCTATCAAACGCCTACAGCTGAAGACAAAAGAACAGAAAATACAAAGGAAATATATATAATACAAATCTTAGATGAGGTGAAACCTTGTGCCCACATCCCCTTGAAACTGACGTGCAAGTCAAACAGACTATAGTGTGAAAGTAAATGAAAACCTTGGATGAATGAATCGGGCACATCACAATGTACTTTACACTTCACCATAATGCATTTCTAGAAAACCCTTCAGGTTTCTCAGATGAACTGTACGCACTGTAATGTATTTAGGTATGAGATATATAAGAAACAGACAGAATTAGTGAAGTGTGAAGTATATAATGTTATTTAAATGTGAGGCTTGTGTCACTCATACTGATTTGAGACGTTATCGTAACGGGATCAGAAAAATATCAGAGTGCACGTATGGAGCGACCAATGAGAGTCACAGTGGAGGATAGAGAAACTGCTGCCATGACAACATACAGTACACACAATCACATACACATCCAATAATCACACAAAGCAGAAAATCAATATTCCTGTGCCTTAATCAATTTATTAAAGAAAGAATCATGGGCTAATTCTACAGTGAAGGTCTCTCTGAGTAATTGAATACAGAAGTGTGAAGGTGATGAGTAAAACTCAATAACACTACACTCATCAGTGACCTTTCACCCTACAAGTAATCGAATGTCTCAACTGCTTCATAGTTATCACTAAATAGTAACATAAGTTGTGCTAAAGTTGAAAAGTAATCTCAGAGACTGTTTCCCGAAGTACTTTAGCTCAGTGGTTCTCAATTCCAGTCCTCGGCTCCCCCCACCCTTAATGTTTTAGATATCTCCTTATATGAAACAACTGATTTCACTCATTAGGCTCCTTAATTAACACAATATTAACTGAATCAGGTGTTTTATTTATGGAGACATCTAAAATGTTCTGGGAGGGGGGCCCGAGGACTGGAATTGAGAACCACTGCTTTAGATCATATAGTGAAATTAGGTTTTTCCCACTCTAAAAACAAACGGTGCTATATAGCACCAAAAGTGGTTCTTTGCTCGTAATCATAGAAGAACCATTTTTAGTGCCATATACCACAGGTGAAGCACCTGTGTAGAACCATATACTGCTTTGTAGAACCATATGTGGTGCTATAGTGGTGCTATATGGCCCCTATATGGTTCTACACAGGTGCTACACAGGTGCTTCACCGGTGCTATATGGCACTAAAAATGGTTCTTCTATGGTTACGATCCAAAGCAACAGTTTTGGTGCTATATAGCACCGTTTGTTTTTTTAGAGTGTATAGAGTAGGATTTGATTATATGGATAATAGAAACATTTGTATATGACTCATAGGACGGGGAGTCCAATGCAATCTCAATTATATGTAGGGGTGCGCGGGGCAAAAACTAACGCGGGGTTAGTTGTAACACGGACTGATTACATTGTTGCACAAGGTTGAGCATTTTGTTTTTCCGGTATTTTTTTCATGCTGCCAAAAGACGATCTCCCGCAAATTATTGGAAATTTATAATGGTTTTCCAGAGAGTTATTGATGAATGAGTGTTTTGGTGGCATGTAAGTACATTTTTTCATCATATGTTTTTTTTTCTAAGTTGGGTGTGTAAGATACCAAATCCAATGCTTTGTAATAGATATTAATATCTATTAATCAGTGTCTTGTTGACTAAAACATAGCATCGTCTTGAAATATGTCTGCAGCTCTTAGCAACTTTTTTGGTGGGATTGAAAATATTCTGACCCAGCGGGGTTAATTGTAACGCTGTGTTACAACTAACCCCTCTCACTTACTATATGAAAACCGCTAACGTTAGCATAATTCTTGCTGTTGTTTTAAATAGACTACACACAAATGATTGCTGGCTGCCAACAAAATAAATTTGCCTGTCTTATCAAAAATTGTGTGTCAATTTTATTTTTGTTCATAACTTTAATATTGATTGAATAAGATTACGTCAAAGATTGAAATCATAATGAAATAAATGGCTAAAATCTGACATTGATGCTCATTATCCCAGAATTTGACATTTTTATCCATTTATATTTGAACTATTGTTAGAAAAGGTGAATGAATACAATGTGGATAGCTGTCTATTATAGACAGATATATAAACAATATCCACTTCAAGTATATGTCACGGCTAGTCCGTGTCATGTTTTGTTTGTGTCTCCGATTACGTCACCTGGACAATTCACGGACTGATTCCTCATCACACCTGTTCCTTGTTAAGTGTTGTGTATTTATACTGCTGTCTGTTTCACACCTGTGACCGGATTATTGTCATTGATAACCTGTCTGTTTCCTGTGTTAATGTTCCTGTGTTCCTGCATTCACCAAGTCTGCCTTCGTGTTTTTATTATTAAATGTTATTTATTTTGAACCTTGCGTTTGCGTCCTGTCCTTACAACCCTGTCGTGACAGTATATAGACAAAATAGTATTGAAATATTTGCCTGCAAACTTAATTTTTAGCAAGTGTTACAACTAACCTGTTTAGCCTGTTACAATTAACCCACCCTATGGGGTAAGTTGTAACGTTTGCACTTCTGTCATGTTTTGCGTAATTATCCAAGAATGGTAAGTAATAGAAACAAACTTCAAATGTTCATTTGTAGCAGAGATGTGTGTGTTGCTTGTTTAAAAATATAATTAATCAAACTCAAATACTTTTTGAATGATTGAGGCAAAACCAAAAAGTGTTAGGTTGTGCCCCACTCTCCCCTAGTTTACGAGGTAATTTGACTTTATTTGCACGACTACGTTTGTACATTTCTGTTCAATTTGCTTTCGCCTCAGTGATGTAAGGGTGGGATTTCATTATTATTTTTTTATGATAATCGTATTTTAAAATTGCTACTCACTATGTTTCTGTATGATTCACTGTATTTCTATGAATGTATATGAATTAACCAACAAGGGCTAATTCAAGATCGGGCTGGGGAGTCTATATCCGGTTGTTAAGTCATGATGTAAGGAATAAGTTTCCAGCTCCAAGCCATCACATTTAAACAGCCATTTATGAGCACTATTTATTCATAGCACACATTTAAGCGAAAATATTATAAACTCGCGTGTAAAACGGCGGTCTCAGGCTCCCAGAATCAAAGACAGCAATAAATTTATGAATCATAAAAACCCTCCACGTCCATAAATCCATGTCTGGTCATCTCGGATTTTGTTATGGGGATAAAAATTAGAATCGGGTGTTTTTTTGATAGTTTTTCATTATGATACAAGTGTATTATAGCTGTGATTTTTTTGTTATTTTCTCTGTGAGAGGTTGGACCCGGAAGCGGCGCCTGACGTCAGACTTAACAACCAGATAGAATGGCGAATAAGAAACAGAGTCATAAATGACATTATCCAGCAAAAGACTGCAAAAGACAATTTTTTTTCCTCTTTAAAATACCATGGATCGCCCCCCGTATTTTCAGTAATGTGTACTTAGAAAATAATCAGGTTCGATTACATTTTGAAGAGCATGACTTTAATAAACCTCCTTCATGTGACGTGTGGTCTATAAAACAGTTAATAATGTTTCTGAAATAGCATATTATATTCTGGCTATAGGGTTACAAATCTATGGCCTGATGTCTTTTGCAAATGTGGCCATGTAGTAGCAATAGAGGTAAAATACTGGTAAAACACATTCATACCGCATTTCCACACAACCACATACACAATAGCTTGGCTCTTGCATTCTCTTCCCACCACTGAGATCAGTTACTCGTTGGCTCGCACTAAACAACGGTGTTACACATTTGGGGGAAGTTCAAGAATGGTTTTAAAGTTATATTTGGCACACACAGTTCAGCTGTGTGAGATTACACAGCAACAAAATAGAGAAAGTGCATTGAAAACGCTACCAATCTACAGATAGGGTCAGTATTGCTTAAATAATTAGCTGAACTACATTGCACCACCATGCCTGAAAATATTAAGGCTTAGACTGGATCGCGATTGGAGGGGACATTTTTTAAAGATGAATGCTGACATGACCGGTCACCTCCTACCTAGGCATTTTTAATTGGCTCTCCTTCAAAGTGATGATACGGAGACCCAAGGCATCGGACTCGGGCTGATTACGAGGTGATTAAGCCTGCAGAAGTATTTCATCTCGCCAGCCTCTGACTAAACTACCATCACAAGCAAACAGCCTCTTTCAACACATCAAAGGCGAGAGCGGACAGCCGTGTCGACTGGTGCCCGTATCTCATGTGCGGCACATGGCGTTCGGGTTCGCCATGTGAGAGGGACGGCGTTCGCGCCTCATCCGTTTGGGCTGAGGGCGTGAGGAGCTTGCACCCCATCTGCACGACTGCGGCAGTTCTACTGAAGCATTGCTACTGCCTTGTTCAGACCGAGAACATGCGACTGCAGGGAATTTGGATGCTGGAGGCTCTCTGAAAGCCTACAGGCCAGGCGCTCCAGCCCGTGCCTTTGATCATCGAAATTTGCCGAAGCAGTTTACTAAGAAGCTTAAATGTAAATGTAGGAACAGAGGCTTGGAGAGCGAGAGTGAGAGAGGGGGGGAGAGAGAGATAGTACAAAAACATTTGTTAGGTACATTATAACGGATGTTATGGGTACATGTCAAGAAGGATGAAATAATGTACTATTGCATGCCTCTTCACTACATAAAAATGGTCAGGCAATACACTTAAATTAAACTAAAGTAACAGTGATGTGTGTGTATAGTTATATATATAGATAGCAAATCACTTTGATTTGTAAAACAATGATTGGACTATTATGTTAAAAAAGGCCTTTGATGTTTTTTCGAAATTACAAGTTAAAAAAGAATCAAAGATTCCCTTTTTCTTTTTGTCACAAACCAAGATTCAAAAGATTATAAAGTTGCAAGAAAGTCGGTAAAAACCAATGACCTCCTTTTAAAGTTATCAGTTGAACAGTCTGATCCTGAGAAACAGAAAATCTCAGTCCGTGGATGAATGGAATGCAATTGGAGAAACAAAATGTTCAGGTGAGGGGAGAGAATGATGGGTTTTTGATTTGATGCCTTCAGAAAAAGTACAAAGACATTTGCAGCATGGACGTTGTGGCACGTGACCTTGAAGAGTTGCACAATGAGCCTCTTAAAAAGTAAAGAAGGGGAATGGCAGGACAATAGAAAGGAATGTAGTGTTATGAATGTGGTTTGTCTTCAAAAATGCATGCTGTTTCCGAACGTTTCTTCACGTTCATTGCGGATGTGTGAAATGCCCTCTAGGAGACTATCACGTGAGCAAACGAGAATCATGATGGATCATTTCTTGTTCTCCAAGTCAATGCTACGTTCCTCAGAATGAGGAGGACGGTCAAGCCTGCAAAACTTGTGTGGTCGCAGGTCATTGGGACCCCTGTCATAGTTTGGGGGGTGTTGGTTCTTTATTAAGGTGCAGCTGAGAGTATCGCAAAGAGGAACTTGTAGAAACCATGACTGACCGATGCATTGTTGATAAAAATATAGGAAACCTCTAAAACACCAGAGAAAGTCCTGGCAACTTCTTCAATGTCTACTTTGTTGGAGGCGCACTGTATATCCTTCCACTTTTATTAAAAACTCTTCATCTGTTGAGTCCCAAACCACCCCACCCTGTTTCCTTTAGGCACATGTTCCCCAAGCATCTACAGTGTTGTGTCTAAGTGATGTGCTGGCAACCATTTCTTAGGAGTTTTGCTCGCCAATAAAAGTTTTAAGACAATGTTCTGTTCTTAAAATGGCGAGTCATTCATTCTGGTTCTTCGTCTGTGTTTCTTCATTTGTTTCCTCCTGTTTTCCCATTAGATGTTGTACAGTTGCTGAGTCTGAATTCACTCCCTTTACAAACTCAGCATCTGCTTCTTCCACCTGTCCTTCATTTTCATGTGTCTCTTCAGGTAAAGGACTTTCCTCCTCTTCCGGCTCCTCCTCATGTTCCACCTCCTGGTCATTTATTGGCTCCTCCTTGCTCCCTGGCTCCTCCTCTTCTTCATCGATTGGCTCAGGGGTGTTACTGAGGCATGTGGATCCCTCCTCTTCTGTTTGGCATTGAGACTCTTCAGCAATAACCTTCTTCCACATTTCATGGTTCTCAAGCAGGTGGTGGGTGATCTGGCAGAAAACTTTTCGTCGTTTCTTGGGTGCTGGTTTCTCTGTGATTAACACAGTAAACATAAAACAATTTATTTACCTTAAAAAGTATTGTAGCTGTTCTTTAACAACAGTAGGAATAAATCTGAACTCACCGGACAGTTCGGAGCTGGTGGAGGAATCTTCCTCCGGTGTGTCCTCATCCTCTTCATCAGTCTCTTCTTCAGCATCCTCACCCTCTTTGGGAATGGGGTCGACCCAGTGCCCGGGCATGAGGGCAGCAGAGTCGTAAGAGCTGCACAGGGGACCTACAATGTGTGTGATGAAGGACTCCTGAAGTTTGGCCAGCTGGGGTGCTGAGCGATCCATAAAGGGACTGATGGGAAGACCCAGGCTGGACTCTTCATCACCCTAAAAGTCCAGAATCAACAGAAAACACTATAAAATATAAAGCACTAATAAAGTATTTTTACTGATATAAATACTACATTACACTCCCTCGACCCCATGAGATTGTAATGTACTTTAATGGAGAATAATGAATATACAGTGGGGGTGTTCTTAAATTTAAAAAAGGCTTTTGACACTATTGAGGATGGCTTATTAATGCAAAAAATTGAAAGATATTGAATGAGAGGAATAGCTTTATCCTGGTTTAAAAGTTACATTGATGATAGATATCAATATGTAGAAAAAAAACTATGTTATATCAGATCTAATGAAAGTCACTTGTGGTGTTCCACAAGGCTCTGTGTTAGGTCCCGAATTGTTTGTACTGTATACTATATAAATTATATTTGTAAAGTGTCTAAATTATTAAAAATGGTTTTGTTTTCTGATAAAACAAATCTATATTGTTCAGTGAAAAATCTGGAACAGCTTATGAATACAGTAGATATTGTAATGAAGCTAAAATTAGGATTAATAAAGAGGAAATTAAAAGAGCATATGAAAATACATTTTTAGGTGTTATAATAGATAATAAATTATGTTGGAAATCACATATTAGTAATGTTAAAGGAAAATGTCAAAATCAATTGCAATATTAAATAGAACAACACATATTTTGAATGACAAATCATTATATTTCATTAATATATCATTAAATTACAGGCTTTAGAATTTATTGATTAGGTGGATATTTTTATACTGCACAGGTAATGTACAAGGTATATAATAATTTACTTCCAAATTGTATCCAGAGGCTGTTCACAATAAGAGAAAGTCAGTATAAATAACGAGGATTATGTATGTTTAATAAAATAAGGGCAAAAACTAATATAAAAAGTAGAAGTATATCTGCCAAAGGGGTAAACGTATGGAATAATTGTGACGAGGATAAAAATGTGAACATCGCTTTGTAAATTCAAGAAAATGTTTAAAAAGATTAAAAAAAATATATAAGTTAATATGAAATATCAAAGTATGTAATATTTAAACTATTGTATTATAATAAGAAATGTGTATTTCCAAATTATAAATGTATATATATATATATATATATATATATATATATATATATATATATATGGGATATTCTCAGAAAAATCATATGCAAGTGTTCATCATTTTAAAAGACTTGTTTATGAGCATTATTCAGTTATAATAAATAAATTGTGTAAACAATCAGAAAAAGTGTCAGACATGAAAAAATGCTCAGTGTATCTTAATGCATTGACAACGTCATGTCCACACATAGATAGATAAAGAGATGATGGCAGGTGACATCAGCAGAATCATGATGGGATGTTTGGGAGTCTAATCTACTACGTTTCAGTCTAGCTGCATCGCATGACATCTATAAAATTCATCCAAAAAGAAATAAAAACAAAAAATGCTTCAGATAGCACTGATCAGATCTGCAAAATCCTGCAGACAAATCCAGACTTTATAATTATGTATCTCTGCTAAATGGTTATTATATACTCATCCCTACTTAACTAACCCGATGATATTTCTGTAGTATTTACTCATCTCGCTGAAGAGCCAACTCAATGCTCAGGACACAGAGTCACACACTTGATTGGATTTTTCCAGTTCAGGAGAGGAACACACTTTACAGACATTCTAGCGCTGTAAAACTAGGTCAACCTTCCTGCGGACGATGGGGGAAAAATAACCAGCCGCACCGGTTCTGGTTTTATACACATCAGATTACGGTATTACAATCCGTTGTGATCAGTAATTGGATGGCGGACCTTATAGTGCGCTGGAAACTTATGCTTCACGGTAGCTGGAAATTAACAATGAGAACCGGATAACAACGGGCAAGGTCTCATGTTGCCATAGCAACCGCGCAGGCGATGACGTCAGAGGGCAGTATTGTATGTGTGCCGTGTTCTGTCAGGTGCTACTCTGGAGAAATGAATCATTCACGAAACGAAACGGGAAGGGAAAAAAACAGCTCCTTTGAAGCAGATAATTCCTGTTCTCTTTTGAAATGCTCTGAATATGGCCAGGGGTGGTCAGATGATGCTTTGTAGCTCGGTGACGAGGTCCTGACACAACTGGGTCATCTTCACTCCGTGTTCCTCACAATAATAGACGAGGTGCTTTATGCCTCATCGCTGGCATCCAAACAAGCCAATCGATCGAATGTGTACGGTTACAGCGAGCACTGCTATATCATTTTCAATGGCTGATAAATTGACTATTTGAATTTTGGTGATGCGGATATAGTATATACGTAACACCAAATAATCTCCAATTGTGACTTACTAAAAACCCAATATTTTTTCTACATAAAATTTTCTTACATAGTGTAAATACATGTCAAATATTACTGAGAGAGAACTAACCTGGCATATTGTGAAGCTTAAAAATAATTCAGAACAGCATGCAACCCCATTACCATTCAGTCACAACAAAACCAGAAATGTTTACAGTTTACTGTATTTCACGCTTGTATCCAGAAAAACTTTCTCTGCACAGTGTGTCTGAGTGACAGTAAACTTTTCCTTCTTTTAGTCGGGTAATGTTTTGACTGCCACCGTCCTGATCTCATTACAGCTGTTAGCGTGTCACCAATGGCGGCGCTTGGGGAGGATGCAGCTGGTTGCCAGGCAACAGCGTATCCATGCCATCCTCTTCAACCACTCAATGTGAATGATACAGAGTTGGTGTGAGGTTACTTATCCGTTGGATCACCTCTATAATAGACACTATTACTACAAATTCTCAACGCTGTTGCCAGGCACTTCACTTACTTAATCACCGCAAAAGCCCCCTGTCTGTTTCAGACGAGGATGTGCTTGAAAAGCATCACTTCAAACATACAATGACAGAGCAGATGCTCTTCTTTGTACGGACCTGCTCGTAAAACTCGTTCACAATGCCCTCCGTCCACCGCAGATGAAGTTCTTTGCTTTTCAAGGGTCCGTTTATGTCCGCTAGCTTAATGCACATCTGACACACCAGGAGTCGGTCGTTCTCATTAGTCCAATCGATACCTGAGCAACCGTCATCTCCTACCTGGCAAAACAATAAAACGCACATTCAACATTTTCACAATGCGTTCTTATCCTTAGACTGAGCTATCATCAGACGTGCTTACCTTGGCATTAAATTCAGCCAGGAAGTCAAAGTGCTTCTTCAGATCGGTAGCGAGAATGGCCTCGATGACCAGAAAGCGAAAACGCTTGAAATCCATGTGATCCAGGCTGACCAAGAAATTGTACTCGGGCCGTGACATGAAGAGATTCCAGGCGGAGGCGGCGTGATGGTTCTCCAACACTGAGCGATCGTTATAAAGCACAGCCTTTAAAGACACACAAAATATTTCAATTTTACTTGTAGATTTATTACAAGACCCAGGAACGTTGTGATCATAATCAAAAGCATACTGTAATTCAACATCACATTGCATCCAGTGATGCACAAGTTACGTGCAATATTACATCTAATGCATCTAATAACTAAGACTTTCATGCAATGTCTCATTTACTTTACCTTACGAAGTGACTTGCTTAAGTGCTTGATCTTAATGTGATTAAACCACATATTTCGAACCTGTGTCAAGTACCATACACATTTCTTAATCTAATAATGCTTAATACATTGTGACGTCTGCTACCTGTGGAGCGCTGGTGGCCACCAGGAAGGCATTGGTCCGCCCAGGGTGGTCGTAATCATGCATGGCCGCAGCTACATATAGAGCCATGAGTTCAAGGGCAGGGATGAGTCCAGACAAACAGCCGTAGCCCACCTCCTCTACAGGATACGTCTTGGACATCAGGTAGTTTGTGTGGCCATGAGCGAGGCCGCTGTCACAGTCTAAAGACACACAAGAAGGTTTTTTATCATACATACTGTACATACATTTTAAAGAATTCAAGATTTTGATTCACTTTAGTGTAAATCTCACCCGAATCACTGCATGATCCCTGGATGCGGGTCAGGGTGGGTAAACCAGGCACAGGCTGGGTAGAGAGATACCAAACTGCGTGGAGGACGTCTGTTGCGTGAATCCTGTTATGATCTACACAGAAAGAGAAGAATTGATGTTGTATACTTCCACTAGAGGGAGATACAAAACATTTATTGTTGAATGTTATCTATACACACATACAGTACATCTAACTGTAGTAAGTCTTTCTCAGCATTACATGTGTAGATGAACTAATATTTAATATTTTTCTCACATGGGATGTCCCTGTATCCATTCTCCAAAGCGTGGAAATAATTCATGAACTCTCTCACTGGAATCTTGAATGTTTCGAACAGTCCTGTATCAACAAACAGTCGGTAGGACACCTGTAACAGAGGAAATGGTTTTAGATTTGATAAATATTTTGACTACAAGGGAGTATATGCTAATGTAAATAGATGTGTTTATTATATGCTTTTATACAGATCGGTAAAAAGTCTTATACTGCTAATAAAAGTGCTTGTTTTCATAATTTCCTGTAGCCATTTTTCAATATAAATAAGTGTAGTATTTGGTATGTTTTTGCTTTAATAACAGTGGCATTCTGGCATAGACTCTACAAATCTCGATGGTTCAGGTTAGACCAGCACAATCTGAATGGTTCATTAAGCATTGTGTGTACTTCAAAGAAAGCAATGTTTAAAATGTTTATTGTCATCAATTTGCCATTGTTTAAGAAATAAAATAATAAACACAAAAAAATTCTAAATCTCAAAAAACCCATGTTATTTAAGATCTTTGGCCTCTAGTCTTTATGCAGACATTATCAGATTGGTTAGTACCACATATACAGTACCTTACAAATATTTCAGTACAGTACTGTAGGTCTACATGAATGTGGTGTCTTTGCTTATGAGCACCACTAGATGTCAGTGTCTCACCTGGCTTAGAATGCAGCCACATTTGCCATCGGTTTTCTCCACCAGACTGAAGATGGGGAAGTTCCAGTTGTTGATTTGGTTCATGAGGGGTTCGAGTCCCTCCATCACAAGGGGGTCCGGAGCCAGAATGGGTTTATCCTGCAGCAATAATTATTTCAAATCATGCAATCACATTTCAAGCTAATGCATAGACTCAATGGGTCTCATTCACTAAGCATGTGTACGTACAAATTTGTTCGTAAAATGTGCGTACGGACGTTTTAACTTACAAATCATGATTCAACAAAAACTACTTTTAAAAAAACATACATACATAAGAACCCTATAATATATATCCGTGTTATATATATATTATATATTTTTTTCCTTGTTCATGATTATTGCGTACGTGTGGTCTAAGTTGTTCTTACGTTTTTGCATACATTTAAAATAAATTTTAGTACGAAAGTTTTTGTTGAATCATGATATGTAAGTTATAATGTCCATACGCACATTTTACGAACAAATTTGTACATAGGCAGGCTTAGTGAAAGAGACCCATTGTTTATCCAATTGAACTGTGAAGTGGATAAAACATCTGCCAAATGCAGTTGATTGTCTTTCACCTTTTACTTTTAGTCACACTGCCTAAATATAATAAAAAAAAAAATTGTTTACCTCTGGTGGTATAAGCGTGGACGGGGCATTGAAGAGTTTCCTGCGACCTTCCTCGTCTTCATCATTCTGTGCAAAGTTGCTGGTGTCACTGTGGTTGGTCTCATAGGTGATGTCATAGTCTGATAATATTATCACTGCTTCATCTGAAAGGTTTTTAATTATATTTAATATTTAACAGCTCATCATCAGACCGATGGGTGAACGTATAACTTTTCACATTAATTCATAAATTTAATCCAGCAGTAACATGTCAGATCACAACAGCAAAATGTTCAATAACTGAAATGCATCTAAATGCTAATTGCAAGAGAGAGAGAGAGAGAGAGAGAGAGAGAGGAGAGAAGCTTCACCTGACTGTTGGGGTCTTTCTCCACCATCTATTGATCCATCACTATGTCTCAGCTTACTGTACGGTCTACCACAGCTGCACAAAACAACATCCAGACATTTCACATCCATCGATCACATGTAAAAACATTTATTATTATAATCTGTTTAAGGAAACGGCTGCTTAGACATTTCATTTAATGCATATTTTAATATTTTGCATCGTAATTGAGCGGTGTCCTCTTCGGGTGACTAAACCCGTGATGATATCCGCTGCATGAGCTCTGGACTGAACACTGTCACTGTTGTTTAGTTTAGCAGGTCCAGACAGAACCCAATCAAACTGTCTTTCTGTGACCAGCATTCATTACAGGCCAAGAGACCGATGACTTTTTCTCACTGTCAGGACATCGGTGAGTGAAACCGAGAGACAGCCAAAAAAGAGGAGCCAGCGAGTGTAACAGAGATGCGAGCGTTCACATTGTTCGGTTAATATTTAAACACAATGCTGGTAATTTTTCACAGCTAATGAATCAGTGGTTGTTTAGTAACCAGATGTAATGGGCTGAACCAGCAGTCGCTCTTGTAGAACATCATTAAGCGTTGTTCACATCAGACAGCAACCCTGCAGTTTTAGCTTTAGGAGGAATTGTGATCAAAATGAATATTAACTCATTTTCTACTATTAAAATGACTGATTTGCAGCTCTGCAAATTTCTGTATTCGTCAGTCACAAAATGTGAGAGAGTTTCTCTGCGTCACACCCTTTAAATTAATGTAAAAGGGACTTTTTAGTGGCAAAAAGCACAACTTTTTTGGGCAATTTAATGAAAGGTTTGGCACATAATTTTATTGCTAAACCAGCTGTAGTTAAACATGGTATTTGAGACAGCTGTTTCACATTTCACAAGCAATGAATTTAAAACAAATTATATATTTTTTTATAAAAATAATTATTAAAGAGTGACACAAAATTGTTATGCAAATTGGAAATGTGTAACACTAAAATGATACATTATGAATTTTATTATACAGTACTGGTATTCTGTAGGTGCAACTACTGTACTACAGTACAATAAATATTTCAATTTCACAATGCTTTGGTAAAACTTTACAATAAGTTTATTTAGTTATTTTACATATGAAGAGTTTTTTGTTGCAAAACAAGATAACTCCGTTTTTTTATTTTTCAGAAATCTTGTTTATTGGTTGTGGCTCCCAATTAATATCAATTCAACTGCAGGTGGTTTGTTTTGATTTAAACCTTCATAACTTGATAAAGTACAGCAAAGTTAAGTAACACCATAAAACAAAATAATAACATGATAACATAATAATATACATGTTTTGACAAAAATGTTAAATATCTCGTTTTGCAACGAAACTCTTCCACCACCACCAGACTTGTTGTTTTAGAAGTTTTAATGTCCATCCATATTTATTTTTCAATCTATTTTATTAAGAAACAGAAAATACAGGAAATATGTGCAAAAAATTAAAAACCTAAATTAAAAATTAACCTCTCTTGGCACTAAACACATCTTAAGCATTTTTTAGCAGAATTAAGTAAAAAGACTAAAAGACTTTAAAATTTAATTTAAATTTAAAATTAGAAAATAGGATTTAATTTTATTTAGGTTTAAGACATCCCGCAGTTTCCTGCTATTGCTCAAGTGGAAGGGGAGTTTACCTTAAATACTTGACACATTAGTTTACATTTTTATACAGTTTTTAATACACTGTAATACCAAACCATGCTAAATAGCAATAAAAGTGGTTCACTTACTCGTAATTATAGAGGAACCATTTTTTGTGCTATACTGTATAGCACCTATGTAGTACCTGTTTAGCACCTGTAGAACCCTATTGTGCTATATAGAACCATATCTGGTGCTATATCACCCCCGGATGGTTCTTCATAGGTGCTTTATGTTCTATATAGCACTAAAAATGGTTCCCCTATGATTATGAGCTTTTAGTGCTATTTAACACAACAAATTTTGTAGAGTCTACTATATACACATTTCCTGTATTTCTGGTTGTATTTTATTGAAGAAACTGAGAAACAATTATATATGATCACTATAACATTGCAAAAACAACTAATGTAATTCTGGCATGGTGGCCTAAGACTGTTGCACAGTAATGTATATATATTATATGTCAATACAATTATTAATATAGGTTCATGGCACATGAATTAATGTTAACAGTTTCAAAGCTTGATTTTATAAGTGTTTTATTAAATGCAGAAATGAATATGAACGAAGATTAATAAATGCTGTAGAAGTATTGTTCATTGTTCGTTTATGTTAGCTAATACTGTACATTAATTGTTAACAAATACAACCTAACTTTAAAGTGTTACTAATGCTTTCAGCTACCAATTGGAAAGTAGGGCTGTTTTACACATCTGACCACAATTCATTCTCAAAATCAGCGCACAAAATTATATGGGCATTGCTTTTATATTTATTAACATTAATACTAGTAACTAACTAACAAGGAGCTAACAATGAATACAGTTTTTTCAGTATTAATTCATATTTGTTAACAACAGGACTTTTTCATGTTAGTTCATTGTGCTTTAAAAAAAAGAAAAACATTAGTAAATGCTGTTATTGTATATGTATTGTTCATTATTAGTTTATGTTAGCTTATACATTAACTAAATTAAACAATCTTATTGTAAAGTATTAGTATTACCGTATGGGAACATGGACCCATATTAGACATGAGCCCAAAACGAAGTGTCAGAATAAAATTCTCACATTGACTTTTTCTTGTATGTAAATGATGAAAAGCTCTGACCTGCTACAGAGTGGAGTCTGACTCCAGTGTGTGCTACCGGAGCCGGGAGCGCTCTGACTGTGGGTTAAGGCCTCATGTGGGCTCCGCGTCAACGGTCCGTCTCCCTGTGGAAGCTCTGTGTCAGGTAGCTCAACTGAAGGAGTCTTTGTTGTGGGACTGTTCACTGGAGTGCCCTGGACTGGAGGAGAATGGCAGGGTGATGCCAGAGGCGAGATGTTGGAAGAAGGGAAACCTGCTAAAGACGAAACGTAAAAATTAAAGTGTCTGTGAAAGAAAATATACATACTCACACTCGACACACACACAGGTCTTTACCTCTTCGGTTCTTGCTATAGATGTGGTTGGAGGCAGTGTATGACGCAGACATGGATCTGCTCTTGGACATGTTGAGCATTACAGAGTTGTTCCCTGAATCACTGTTCAGCAAACTGCAAACAAGATTCAATTCAAATTTATTTATGTAGTGTTTTATTACAATGTTGCATTGGTTCAAAGGAGCTTTACAAAAAAGAAAAATCACAGGAAACAGTAAACATACCGTATACATAAAGAAATACTGTAATCCACTAAACAAGATATTTTGATCTTCATTATTGAGAAACATTACAGTATAACTTCACCATAACACGCCACATCCCATCGCTAATCTAACCCCAGGAGGAACAATGTTCACAATAAACTTTCCATAGCTAAAAAAGTTCAAGTGCCGTATTTTTGGTTTGATTGTATGTTTAGACTTTCATGCCAACTACAGTATAAAGAATGCATCAGAAGGGTCTCCTGCTGTGGGAAAACTTTACCATTTAGACCTGCCATTTAAAAAAAAACGCTTGAACATGTAAATGCAAGCAACTCCTTCAATGCACAAGCATCCATTTTTCACTCGGGCTTTTATTTCGACAGGCCCTAAACACAGCCGTGGTTCTAGTGTCTCCAGAAAACCTTTTTAAAGTCTCTGTCTACACAGAGCAGACGGCAATCTGGACATCAGTATTAATGTGCTGAACTTTAGTCGGGCCATTGAACCCAAGCTGAAATAAGAGATATAGAGGTGGAGAATGCCCAAAGATGGACATCATAAAATTTGAATCAAACATTGCAAAGCGTGAGTAAGACACAGCAGAAGGCCCTAGAAAGTTCAAACGCTCAACGTGAAACAGCTGTGCTAGCAGACAAAACACTTTCAGAATGATACATCGTAAGTCACATTCAGTGGATACAGAAAACATTTGTAGACTATGTAAATGTGTTAAAGTATCTGTATTAGATGTGTTAATAATTGATTTAGTGAAGATAATAATTAATATAAGATGATTGTTTAAATGTTTAAAGAGGTTAACAGGTTAACGACATGACCTCCATCAGTGGATTTAATGCATCCAATAAAACCACTTTTACTTCTAACCTCATGCAATGACATTTAGTGCCACATTGTCTTCAACAGTAACAAACTAAGGCAAAATGTGACAATTTGTTAACATTAACCAGTATATGGAGACTAGATGACTTAGATAAGTGATTTTTAAACGAGGGGCCCTAGGATGGTGACGGGGGCCCCAGTTTAATGAAATTGTATAATATACATTAATTTATCATCAATTCTGTGTAATGAAACCTCAGAAATTCAAGGCTACTAACCAACAAAACTACACTGTATAATTTAATGTTTTGTTTAATTAAAATTTTAAAGGGGACATATCATGAAAATCTTAATTTTATTCCATATTTATTTGTTATAATTGGGTGCCCATTGTTTCTATCAACCTATAAAATGTGAAAAAGACCAACCCAGTTAACTTAGTTTTGGTAAACCAATCACTGCAAGCACGTGAAAAAACCCTTGTGATGTCAGAAGGGGATAACACCACCCATTAATCTGCACTATACAACCACGACACTGCAATTTAGCGCAGAGATAAGCTCATTTGCATTTTAAAGGACATATCCAAAACGGCAAATTTTTGCTCACACCTACATAGTGGCAATTTTAACATGTTATAATAAATTATTTATATGGTATTATGAGCTAAAACTTTACATACGTACTCTGGAGACACCAAATCTTAAAAAAGTCTTGTGAGAAGTCCATTTTAATTTTTGTAATGTTTTATGTCATAATTTTCTTTGAGGGTCCCAAGAAGGGATGCAACGTACACAAGGGGGACCACACGCCGAAAAAGTTTGAGAACCACTGACATGACAATGTGGTGCTGGTTATATATATATATGATTTGTTGTGAGTGAGTTTATCTTAATAAGAATAAAAGACTGTGACCTGCTGGAAGGGCCATCGTGAGGCGCTTTGATACTGGCACTGCGGTCTCGCCTGACCGGCGCGGGTTCAAGGGTGGGCAGGCCTGTGGCTGAGGTGGTGGTGGTCCATGTGGAAGAAATCCGCCTCAAAAGCGCTGGAGGCAAACTCCGTCTCAAACGCTGGTATTTAAAGAGAACAAACATCAGTTTTTAGACGAAAGTTGTGTTGACTGTGAAGTCAAATAGTAATCAAAACATTGACCCAGACAGAATCAAAACTAAAGTGTAATACAAAGACAACCAGAGTACTAAATTGATGCTTTTGGCATTGCAGTCGTTACACAAAGTGGGTGATAGACTTTAAATGATGTAAGTCTTGGAAAATGTGGTGAAAGTGTATCAAGAGAAACATCTGAAGGTGACAGATGACTAAAGCTCGAATCCACAGACAACTGGGAACAGAACAGATGGATGGGCCCTGGAGAAATCCTTGCTCTCTCTGCTTACATCAAATGCTGCAATCGTAATTTGGCATGGGTAAATGCAAAATGAGGTTTGTGAGTGTTGTGGCTCAGGTAATTGGTTCAACAAAGTGAGATGACACTGACAGTATGCAGTTTGTGTACTCAAATATAATAAATCTTTTTACATACAACATCCTTCCTCACCATAAGAGGAACATAACAATGGACAATAATTACACATTTCCGCCAAGCTCTCCATGTTTGCATATTTAAAGTCTTTAAAAAAAATGCACAACGGTGCATGAAAAGTTTAAAAACTGCATTACCCTAAAAGTCAGGCAGGGGAAGAAACTGTCCTGACGGCTACATGAATATTTCAGATGCTTTTTACCCATGTAGCGAATCAGAGGGCATGTCTGCATGCCCCCCAACCCAAACTTTTTACCGCCCTCACCATCATCAGTACATGCCCCGGGCATTCTGGTAAACAGTCGCCCCCACCTTTCCATTACAGGAGACAGATGGGGTGAGTGCTGGGGTCAGAAGCCAAAGATCGCTTCTATTTTTAGCTCACACAAATTTCTCTTTCATCAAGCTACAGTCGCAAACATAGAAAACATCTCTGATACGGGCGTGTGATATTAATTCAGCCAGAACGGTTGTCGAGTTGGGAGGAACACGTCTGAGTGAGTATAACAGGACTTCATGTTGGGAAAGGTGCTCGGGACATGTGTCTGTTCTCCTGCTGTGGAGAGCTTTCGATGTCTCTGTCTCTCTTTCTCTGACCGTCAGTGTGTGTGAGATTTAACATTGAGACGGCTGTATGCCGCGTCTGGTCCGATCAGGGTTCAGTATTGTGGGATAGAACTGTTTTCTGTTCCTGGTGGGACAGCCTGGTATGTTCATGTATCTTACAAACCTGGCAAGAACATACAGTATGGTAAACACATTTTAAATGAAGTTTATTATCAGTTCGGAGGAGCATGGTCATGTGATTTCACCAATCAAAGAGGCCTCTATATATGGCCGTCCCTCACTTCTGCAGCATCCCTCCTGCACCCAGTTAAGTAGGAGGGAGTAGCCTACTATGTTTTTGGGCTAATATTCCGAGCCCAATACACCAAATATGACTTATTCCATATTTAAATTACAAGTTAATGCAAACTTGTGAACTGGGTTTTGCTGTGAGTGAAATACGACCCGGATGTGTTCCTGACAGATTTCGTGAGATTTATTGAGACAGCATTAACAGTGTTTACATTCATCTAATCAGGACCAATTCAGAGCATCATAGAAAAAGGCCATCGGTGTTACATAAAGAGCCTCACAGTCTTCCATTATAATGACATGTTACACATTTCAAATTCTCTATGGACAACTGAAAGCCAGAGCCAACCAAATAAACATTAAAATCAGGGTGCGCGAGTCAAATTTTCCAGCCGCAATTTACGCAGGCATTTTTGTCCAAATTAGCCTCCTGTTGGGAACTCGACTTACACCCCCAACTACAGGTCACAGCATGAAAACTATCCATGGTTAATCATTACTTGTAAAAATACCAGAGAATGGAAGATATGTTGAATTACTCCTGTCAAAAATATCTGTACACATTTTTTTGTACATAAAAACTTCTACAATCGACAAATAATTTGACTTTATGCTTCAGTAGCTACTAAGGAAGTTCAACTCAAACCTATGTTGAATCTCTACAAATGTGATTAATGATATTGCGTAAACATGAATAATGGTTTAAAGGGGACATATCATGAAAATCTGACTTTTTCTGACGTTTAAGTGCTATAATTGTGCCCTCTGCACATCTCTGCAAGCATGTGAAATAATAGGTCATTGAAATTTGGCTCCCCTGTGATGTCAGAAGGGGATAATAAAGCCCCTTAATCTGTACTATCCAACTACGGCACTGCCATTTAGTGCAGAGAAAAGCTCATTTGCATTTAATAGGACACCCAAAACACACATTTTTGCTCACACCTACAGTACAAAGTGGTCGATTTTAACATGATATAATAAATTATCCATATGGTATTATGAGCTAAAACTTCACATACGTACTCCTGGGACAGCAAAGACTTATTTGACATCTTAAAAAGTCTTGAGAAATATCCCCTTTAAAAGTGTAAACAAGAGATTCCTAACCACACATGTTCATGGCAGTTGCTGGCAGTATAAATGATTTCTTTATGGCAGTGAGCATTTTTTGCCATACTGTAGATATATATAAAGGCTAGATGTCTCGCCCGTGCTACTGGCCAATTGAGTGGAACGTCCGCATTTTTGCGGCCATCTTACCACAGGGCGCTCGCTCACTCGTAGCATTGAGTTCGAATGATGTAGGTACTTTTAAATGACCATAACTTGCTTAATTTTTTACCGATTTTCAAACGGTTTGGTTTGTTATACAGTAAAAGTCAAAGATGTACCTATGACACTGCATACTTATACTAAAAATAAATAAAAAAATTCATGAAACATGTTAAAGCATCCAGAATTATAGCCACATTAATAACGTTTGTAAAAAACCAAACCGTTTGAAAATCGGTAGAAAATTGAGCAAGTTATGGTCATTTAAAAGTACCTGCACCTTTAAACTCAATGCTACGAGTGTCTGAGGTAAGATGGCCGCCAGGTGATGACGTTAGAGACTCCGCCATAAGACATCTAGCCTTTATACATATCTATGTTTTTTGCCGCCTGCAGCAGCATGCGTTTTTGAAGGAGCACACAAGCAAAAAAGCACCCAACGTCATTTGCGTCTTACCATTGTCCTATCGAATGAGGGGAGAGGCGGGCTTTTCGACAGCCATGTAACAGAGCTGTAAGTCATACACAGATAAACTCTCTCTCTCTCTCTCTCACACACACACACACACACACACACGCACGCGCACGCGCGCACACACACACACACACACACACACAAACACACGCACGCACGCACGCACACACACACACATACACGCATACATGCATGACTGTCAACACTGTTACTCTACCTTGGGAACAGAGTTTTACGGTACATTTACACTGGACGAAAGCATTAACACTTCTCATTTACTTTTAATTTGTGACATCATGCATTGCCGAACTGAATTGTGGATCAGTCAACGTCGCGTCACTGCTGTTGCTCACGACAGAAGTTGAAAATTTTCAAGCGTCAATGCATGTGTAAGCCAATCATATTGCCTTATACTAATAGTGCGAGTCAACCAATAACTTTCTGCAAGACCAGAGCATGTGTTGCACCCACTGTGATTAGCTGTTGGCCACGCTTCAGACAAGCCTTCCGCCAAGTGTTATCGCTTTCTCCCGTGTGAATGTACCGTAACAGTAACAGAATAGAGAGACATTGACTAATTTAGAAAATCATTATTTTCAGCTTTATGAGACACTTTTACAAATAATATTATATTGTTATTGCCTGTAACATCTTGTTATCCATGACAATGAGTACCAAACATGCATTGATTATATCTTATGCCATTTCAGTTTTTACGTTAAACGTTTCTTTATCTACTCGGTTACATAAAGAGTAATTGACAAAGGGCCATTGAATTATTTGAAAATAATGCACACCCAAGGTTACATTGCGGGTGTGCATCATTTTCCAATAATTCAAAAGAACTGGAGTCAATTATTCCACTTACACCACGATTACTGGTTATTTTAAGACATTTGACGGGTCAGGGGTGCATTTATCGAAAAATAATGCATACCATAGAGCGGCCATTCCCAAATTGTGGTCCGCGGACCACTAGTGGTCCGTGAGGGTACTGCAGGTGGTCCGTGTAAAGGCAAAAAAATTTATAAAATAATATTTTTTTTTAAGAAAAATATATTTTTTTAAGAATATGTTTTAAGAATCTGTTGTACTGATATGATGACCTCTGGCGAGTTGCATAAACATAGCCGTGATGTTAAGACTGCGTCTTAAGAATGATTCTGACTAACTAGCAGTTAGTTAGGACTAATCAGTCTTATTATTTGGATTTAAATTAGACTAATCTACCTTTCTATGTGACATGCTTAAAATCAGTCTTGAAGAAAAAAAATCATGACTAACTTAAGACTAGTCTTAAAGTTTTATGCAACGGGCCACTATAGTTTTAGTGCTAGTAAGCCTATTTAGAGGTGCAGATAAATTCCGGACTTTGTGTAGACATATTTTATTATGAGTATGAGGTGGTCCGTGAAAATTCTTGATTACAAATAGTGGTCTGCACACACAAAAAGGTTGAAAACCCCTTCCATAGAGCATTTCTCAGCAAATCTGAATAAAGCATTGGTATAAATTGGTGTATATGTACAGTGGTTCAAATATTTCTATGATCTATCAGATAGTATCGTGAAAAATTGGATTTTGACAACATTAGATTTTGTTTACAGTCATATCGGCCAGCACTTGTATAAACTGTTATATAAAACGAAACGTCCAGGGAATATTCTAGAGAGAGCAATGATCCATCACTTCAGCATCATTTCCTTCTATTAGGTCTCAAATAGATTAACATTTTAAACTTCTGGGAAAAAGATATGCACTCAGCTCTACGTCCTAATATAAGAAAATACATGCAAAATCCTCCTTTAATCTTAATAGCACTTTCTGAAGTGGGTTGTGCGATTTTTTTTACCTACAATAATGTCTGTTGTTTACCAGCTGTATGAGCACTCAAGAGAAATAGAAATCCAATCACCTGTGCCGCAATATGCAGGTATGCTGGAATGTAACACCTCAGACTGTTTGGGAAAGTGTTTTTCTTTCTTTCAGCTAAAATATACAAGAAAAGTGATTTGGGATTTACTGTACGTGAAAAAAGCCCTGTTTCCTGTCAAGGGTACCGCCAACCGCTGCCAATTTGGACACACAGACAGGTCACAACTTCTTCTAAGCCAGTAGTTTTGACCCTCTACAAATCGTGTCACCGTCTTTGGAACTGAAAATCGTTTCTTACGTTTCACGTCAATATTTTTGCTGTTGACACAGCTGCGGAACTGACAGATAAAACGGAACCAGACTCCCTCTGTTTTTCTTCAATCCGACTGCCAAAATATCACATTATATATGCTGTGAAAAAATCCCAGACCGGAGCGGACATCCATATGACTAGCAGAACTCGATATCAGTGCTGTCCTGTGCTGTTTGACCTACATGTGGGCCGTGCGTAATGAATGGGTTTAATAAACATCTCTTAGTGCTGTTAGCCAAGTACCGCAGTATGGGAAAAGGGTTGTGTGTTGGTATGAATAGTGTTGGTACGGATACTGACTTTTGCCTCACCTACCCTTTAAGTGTCGGCATGCATATTTAACTGCTGTGCTGGTTAAACATTAAAAGACTTTAGTGAGAATGTGCGTCATTGTCCGCTACATTAGTGAGCTGCCATGCTGGCGTGAATGAGAGGAACGTGTGTGTGATGAAAGATGGATAACGCTGGCCAAAGTAGTAAACCATTAAACACAATAGAGTCCTTTTCATTTGTCTTAGTATCTTTACTGGTTCATAACATAAGCCATTTATATACAAAACTGCAGCGATGGGAGGATGCAATACAAAAAACACAAACAGAAAAAAATGTGGGATAAAGTTGATCAAATTTTGTGTTGGTAAAGAACTACACTGCCTACAATTCTGAAAAGATCCACCAATTAGAGAAGTTGCTGTTGCCATGGCAACAGAAATCATGTCAGGAGGGTTCAGTATCGCAGCGGCTACTCCCCAAAACCAAAGTAGATAATGAAAATGAGTCTTTCTACAATCTCAGTATTTATATATTTGTCTGCAAGTCAATATTGTACTATTGCATCAATGAAAACACTTCTTGGGACGAGCTGGCTCTCTCGTAACAAGTTCCTCATTTTGTCAATGCTTATGTGGTTCAAATCAAATATTGTAATGTTGTGGTCATTCTCAGAGTTGGTAGCTTTGATTTAAAACTACTGAAGATTTTTTTTAATCCCTTAAAATTGAATTTTTGAAAGGCCACTGAAAAAGTGGGTGTTCGTTGAGGTAGGATTGGTCAGGACAGTTTTAAGCCGTGACTTAGCCAAGACTGAATCTATACAGCTGAAAAAAACCCTCCTTCCATCATCCTGGTACCGGAGAGGGTGTGGCCTTACCTTAGGGATGGCCAGCTTCTCTCCTCTCTCGGCCGCCTCTTCGGAGTCGGAGCAGGCGTGACCATCGCTGAAGGCCAGCAGAGGGCTCAGACGCGGCCGGTGGTGCAGCGGTTGGAAGGTGAGTTGGGTGCTGAGCAGGTTGCTTACAGCCCGCAGGGTGCTGCAGGTGTTGGGGGGGAGGGAGGGGTCGGCCAGCAGATCTGAGATCAGCCCGTGGGCCTCGCCCATCACCGCAATGTCCACCGTCACGCTGGTGCCCGAAGACTGCAGGAAAGAAAGGCAGAGAGACAGAAAGTTGGCATAAGAGGGAGAGAGAAAGATGGTGGGGAGAGGAGACAAAAAAGCAACGTTAGCTCATCTGCACCTCAGCAGTGACGCGATGCAGGGCTGACGTAATTATACACTGACGCAAAGAGTGACGCTGAGCTGCTACTCACGAGGGAACCAGATACGGAGAGAGGGAGAGAGAGAGAAAGAAAGAGAGAGATTTGGAGAGAAGGAGGTCACGAGAAGTAAAGGAGAAACCAGGAGAAAGACAGAAAGAGGACATCTCACACGCTTTCAATCTCTGATGCTGCTTACACACATACACGCACGCGCATGCACACACACACACACACACACACACACACACACACACACACACACACACACACACACACACACACACACACACACACACATTAGCCTTCAGAAACATTATGACACAATACAATATTTAGATAAACACAATGAGAGAGACAGATAGAGAGACATCAAAAGCAGAATAATGCATACAGAGAATAATTAATGGAAAACGGAGAAAACCGACTTGCATTAAACCTGATTGCTGCTTGTATTGGGACACAGTCGTTCATTGTTTGAGAGAGAGAGAGAGAGAGAGAGAGAGAGAGAGAGAGAGAGAGAGAGAGAGAGAGAGAGAGAGAGAGAGAGAGAGAGAGAGAGAGAGAGAGAGAGAGAGAGAGAGAGAGAGAGAGAGAGAGAGAGAGAGAGAGAGAGAGAGAGACACTCTGAACATTAACTCTGAACATTTTCAGGACAGGCAACATCTGCCGGGGCGTATGTTCAGAGACTGGTGCATGCTCACATAAAACCATCCTCGCTACCCATATTGAAAAGAAAAAAGAGTTAAGCCCTTTTCACTTAGAGATCCTGGAAAATACATTCATAATGTGTCTCGGGATCATTTCATTTTGGTTCGTTCATTGATCCACACTGCCATTGATTTTCTGAAACCTGTGCGTGTATTTACAAACATCCCGTAAAGATCCCATAAAGACACATGATATTAGGGTGTAATGTAATGTAATCGTGCACTTGGTGGAATATTTCTGCAGCGTTTTTAGTTTGCTTATGATCTGCGATTTCTCTCTCGAGAAACCACACTTTATGATTTGATTATAAACTAGCACATTGCATATTTTTAAATTAAGCTGCTGAATGGTCTCAGTTTCAGTGCGGATAGTGAGGAGCTTGCTGGTTTCTGTTTTATTCCAGTTTGCAAACATTTTCTCAATATGAACTAATCTGCATTAAAGCCCCCCGGTCAAAGAGTTGCACTATGTCACTGTGTGATCCTGGCAATATTCGGTTGCCATCCCTCTGCGTGAGAGGATTTTTAGCTACTGGGTCTAGTGAGCATTTAAGTGTTTGAGACCACTTAAAATACTGTGCTGTCTCTTATTTTTTGGGAGATTATCATTAGTATGATTTCTTATAGTATTACCACTCCTGTTCTCGCTTTGGTTTAAGGATTTGAATAAATCATCAATTTACATCTCAGACAACAATCAGTTTTGCTTTACTTTAAAGTAGCAACCTATCATCTAAAACTAAAACTTTAAAATCAAGCCAAAGCCAGTTATAAAGGCACCACTAACCTAACCAAGCAAACTAAATAACCCAACACCACTAACTAACCAGGGTCTACCAAGAAGCAGCGCCTTTGTTTCCTTATAACAAAACTCCTTTATTTATCTGATCCGAGTGCTACTGACAGCACCACACACGTGAGGCTGATGGATGAGTGGTTACTACGGTAACATGTTCGCGTCAAAGGCTCGGGTTTGTACTGCACTTTCTGTGCTTGTGTACAAAACACACGTGTATTGAGTGCTCGGTCTTGTCTTACTGTATCAAATGTTCTCAGTAACACAGACCTCTAGAAACACATCACACAGAAAACTAACCTTTACTTTTACTCCAATTTTACATCAAAAATATTGGAAGGAAGCTGTCATCAGTTTGATCTGTAAGGTATAAATTATTAAACATACGTGGCTATTTTGAGCTTGTAGCTAATGCAAATGACATAAAAAACATTAAAGATGTGTTGGCTGCTCATGTTATACTGCACAGTTCATTGTGTCCAGTGGCGTAGCGTCTGGGCATGCAGGGTATGCACGTGCAAATGGGCCCGGGCCAATAGGGGGCCCAGCCCTGGGCCTGCCCCAGCTTTTTAAATTTTTTTCAATTTAATTTTTATTTGTGGCCGCAATAAATATATTTTTGTATGCATATAATGTGTAGTGACTTCTTATTTCTCCATAATGTCTAATTTCTCTATCATTTCTTGTTTCTTCTTAAAGAGAAAAGAGAAGGTGGAGAAGTTAGTCACGAGTCAAAAACTACCCAAAACATTTATTTTTTCTTTATTAAAATCTACCCTTTAAAGTAAAAAAGTAAAGTAAAAATATTTGACTACCTTATTAAAAGTATATGTTGTTAACAGACCTGCGTGCCACGGTTAACAGTGCAAATGGGCAAGTTTGGGGGGGGGGGGCTTTGGCTTAAGGGGGCCCGTAATTTTTTTTGCATATGGGCCCGCGACTGACTTGCTACGCCACTGATTGTGTCACTTGATACCTAAAATATTTATGTGAAACAAAAACTATATCTTAATTTAAGAGCATTTAAGTAAGCATTTGTTATAAATTAAAGTGAAAATTTTTTCCATGTTTTCCTTTTGTACAATATTAACATATTTCAATTGCTTGTGATACATCAGTAAGGTCAAATTATTGATCTTGCAATTTCTCTTGAAGTAATGTAATCCTACGTTGCAATTTTTTAATAAATGACAAGTTAGCAAGTACCTTGGTGTGATTTACTTTCCATTTGGTACTTGTTAAAGGCAGGGTGCATGATCTTTGAAAGCAAATGTTGATATTTGAAATCACCTTAACAAACCCTAATAGAATCTGGACCTTCTTTTTATAGACACATACAGTACGCAACCCAGCCAGCGATGTCGGTTGGTAGCCTTCCCCCTTACTGCTGATTGGCTACAAGTGTGTTTTGGTACTCAGCCCGACTCTCTTTGAAAGCGTTTTTCAAAAATCATGCACCCCGCCATTAAACACAAGTTGGCCGGTGTTAATTTATCAGAAAGACTTGCATATGTACCTAATAAAGGCTTTTAATATTTTTTTAAGAATCTCATTTTAAAAACTGAATGCCATGCTCAGGTTTCTTTAACACTAATACAGTACAGTATCTCAGAGTCGCAGTGATTTAATGCGGTGTTGACTGAACAGCCTTGAAGTGAGGTGTGGTAATTAAACACTGTGCTCAGGGCAAAGTGAAAGCTCGCCTGGAATGACAAACTAAAACCACACACGCTCAGATTCAAGCATGACAGAAAAAGCATTCAGGGACTCTGTTGACATCCGTCAACTTGCCATGAATCACTTAAGCTACAACAAGCGCACGTGGAAGTAGAATATGCGCAACTTACGCTACATATGCTGAAACTTGATTCTCCTTTGGGACAAAAAACGTTCCGAGGGATCTCAAACTGAGAGCTTCTGCAGAATACTTGAACTGTATGTAAACATAGCAAACTTCCACCAATGTGCATATTTGCATCCTGTTGGATTTAGTTTTAACCGTCAGAAATGAGTTGCTCACTCACTGAGTTGAAACAAGTCAAAAATTACAAGTACGGGTTGGTTTGATTTTTAACCACTGCTGCATGTCAGAGGAAAGTATGCCGACCTTGTGACCTGTAATCTCTCCTCCTGCAACGACGGGTCGCAACCTTACGACCCACAGTGAGGGGTAAGCCAGTGACCAGGTGTGGAAAAACACAGCATTCCTGTGCTGGATTTACGTGTTTGGGTAAATCTAACAAAAATGTTGCAGGTCACATTGGCCAGAATCAAGCTAAAGAAATTATTATAACTAGAATGAAAAAAGAAAATACATTTTATTATAGGAACATAGCGATTTGGGGAATTTTTGAACATTTAAATGCCTCTGTAATGCATCCGAACATTTGGTTAAAGGGACAATATGTGTCGCTTTTTAGGTATTTTATAAGTCAAAATCAATGTCTTTCTTCATAAATATGTCCTCATTGGTGTCAAATGACCTCTGCCAATGAAATTACTTTTCTTTGTAATCTTAGCATTTCTTCTCTTTACTTACATTGAACGGGTAAGTCCTAGAAGGCATCCATGTCGTTTTGCAATATTGAAAAACAATAATAGCACAGAGGGACAAAAAGCCCTTGCGTTTCCACAACACGTTTTCATTCAGAACACGTGAACCAGCTGAAACGGACAAGGAGATCAGTGAGTTAATAACGGCTAGCTTAGTTGCAACACGCATTTGGAAAAGCGAGGCGCTAGAGACCACTATTCGTGCAAAATACAATTTCACCACTAGATGGGGAAAATCCTACCTATTGTACCTTTAACGATTTTTTCCTTTCACATAATAACTAAAATCAATAAAACTGACATAATGTAAATAAAATTTCTCTGCATTATAAGCAAATCTATTACAAATATGCGCAACTGTCTTTACAAGTCACTGGTTAATAGGGGTGTAACGATTAACCGTGCAAATGCGCGTTTTCTCAATGAATGAATTTGATTGAATTACGGTGAAATCCAGGCACATCCGAACACCGGGGGCGCTCCCGTGCAGAAACTCCCTTTGTGCCACAGAAGAAGTAGCATTACGATTGCTATTCCAGGAAATGTCTACAGGAATGTTTATATCACTGTTCTTCAAATTGTTTCAGGTATTTTCATGATAATAAAGAATATTTTAAATGATTTTGTTTAACGAGTGTTGCTTTTTTTAATGCACGTTATAAACGACTCCGACTCATAATGATTTTAGATTGATAAGGACTTCTTACTGAACAAATGCCATAGTACACGCACAAGCTGTGCATGAAACAAAGAATCGCAGCCTTGCGATTCAGAATCGAATTCAGACAGGCATTTTTAATGGGACACACGGTTGAATCGTTACATCCCTACTGGTTAAAAAACGTTGCTCCAATTGTGTTTGCTTATATGTATGTATTATGACAGGTTTCGTAAAATTCACCCACGTGGATGTCTGTTTACGGACAAGAACTCCTCCTGAATGCTGTGGAAAACGGGAAAATGCCTTTCCATGTGCTACCCTGAACTTTCACTGGAGTCACACGTGGACTGCCAGGAATCATAACAGAATGATTAAATATAGAACATAGGAAAGAGAGGTTAAGTGTACGGAGACATCCCTCCTTGCGTGGGTGTCTTTCCGCTTCTTCCTTTCATTATATTTTCTTTCTCTTCCATCTACAACCTTGATCTGATATGAAAACAGCGTCCGCCACGCCAGCTTTCGAGAGACGTGAGTCACCGATGCGACTGTCAAACAAGTCTTTCGTAAGAAGACGTTTTGTCCAAACAACGAGCCGCAAAATCAACTTTGGCTCGAACCTTAGCACATGTGTGTTTGCGGTTTATCACTAACTAAAACAGGAAGGTGTTTCTGGGAAAGTTCTCAAGGCTTTTCGCTTCAAGAGCTTCAGACACATGCCAGCTCTCTTCTGAGGGAACCCAGAGAGCCCAGCCTTAAAAAAAAAAACACATTATCCTGCTCTTCAGCCCAACCTTTATGACATCCTGTGATAGCGAAATTTGCCCATTACCTGGCTGAAATGGACTCTCTCAACAGCTAATGTCCTTGAATTAGTGTCATCGTGTCTGTGTACGTGTGTGTGTGTATATTGGCTTTAGGTGATATCAACAACATATCCAGGGAACAAAACGGAGGTTGCCGGTGGAAACGGTATTGATCTGTCCACACGGATCGGGCAGCGGTACACATGGACGGGACTGCCGGGAGAGAAAAGCCGTCTAATAGCACCTCATTGATCGCCGTGAACTACAGTTTGTATACTAGACAAGTGCAGTAGCACAGATACGTGCTGAGTCACACTATTCTTACTGCATATGCATTCATCGCACGATGAGATGTGAATGCACTTCATCATTAAAGACAGCGAGCTATGGGTCAGAAAATGTGTGTGCATGCATGTGTTTCCACATCAAAGCCAATTTGGCTTAGCCAAATGGCTCACAATTTACATCGTCACATGATGGCACTTAATAGGCAAATTCATTTTCTCATTATGAAGCTCCTCTGGGTTTTAGGAAGCACAGCAAGTCACATTATTTAATCAGCAAAAATGCCAGAGATGGCAAAGAGCAACTTTGTTGTTCCCGGATGACTCATCTGTCAGTCATCATTAAATAGGTCAAAATTCTGTCTATGCCGTATATGTAAATCTTATTCAGCAACGCAGGGTTTGAGTACAGTGATCGCACAGTTTATTTTCTAACTCCAACACGAACCAGCTCATAAGATTCATAGGTGAGCAGTACATCAATACTTCTGCACGATTAACAACAAATACACTGCCGTTCAATGTTGTTCCCACTAATCTACATCTCCCTCTGACAGTATTGACTGTGCATTTCTAGCCAGTTCTAAAGGGATAGTTAACCCAAAAAATTAAAAAATGGTATAAATGTATTTGTTCTTTTGAACATGAAGGAAGATATTTTGAGGAATATTTGTTACTAAACCAATCATGAGCCCCGATTTTTGTTTAATCAGCCTTAGCCGATGACCGATACAGGCTGCCGATTGTCTTGTATTTAGAGCCGATACTGCTTTTGCTCACTCAATTGACATCATAAAAATGACACAATGATGATGCCAAATGTTACAAGTCTCAATTTTAAAAAAGTAACATTTATAGAACTTAAAAAAAACTATATTTAACAAATAGTAAAAAAAGGTGAGGGTGCTATGGAACCATCTTTTGATGTTGTCATGGAAAGGTTGGTTGTTTTTAGTGACCTGCAATCGCTTGCGGCTTCCAGCACACTGTCTGTAAATAATGCTGGGAAAAAATCGGCGAACACGGCAGCCACATATCGGCCGATGCCGATACACATACAGTAAAACTCGCAAATATCGGCCCGATATATCGGCCGGCCGATATATCGGTCTATCACTAGTTACAAACATTCCCCAAAATATCTTCCTTCGTGTTCATCAGAATAAAGAAATGTATACAGGTTTGTAAAAACATGAGTGTGAGTAAACGAGGAGAGAATTTTCATTTCGGGGTGAACTATCCCTTTAAAGCACAGTGCAATACAAAACGTAAATAAATAACGTGTCTTAAAAATTTGACTTTAATGTGTGAATAAACTGCCTGTGGTCCTAACACAGGTATGTTAATAGATGTATGTGGAAAGAGCTTTAAAGGCTTTTTACTTGACCTTTCCTGACTTCTAAGACTATAACTCTTTGTACGAGACACACAGGAGTCATGAATTATGTTTGTCACATTAACCAAGGATCAAGAGTTACCTCTTCTTTATATGTACTAGAAACTAGACTATCATCTCCTTCATTATTGTGCAGTATTCATTTGTTTTTTATGAGGGTTACTTGAGGATACTGGTGTAAAGCTCAGCTCTTGTTCTCTGACGTTTGATGTGGTGGTGATTTGAAAGACGACTTCATTCTTGACCCAAACTGATGGTAGTGATGGTGGTGACTGCTCTCTTTTCTAGGGCTGTGACGATAAATCAAGTGTCCCGTTAAAAAGACCTGTCTAAATTCGTTTCTGAATCGCTGTGTTTCATGCACAGCTTGTCAATCTGAAATCATAATGAGTTGGAGTCGTTTATAAAATGCATTTTAAAAAGCAACACTTGTTAAACAAAATCATTCAAAATATTATTTATTATCATGAAAATACCTGAACCAATTTGAAGAACGGCAATATAAATATTCTTATATGCTGTGTCTGAAACCGCTTCTTCGTTCTATTCCCTATATAGGGAATGACAATTAAGTCCACTATGGGGAAGAGGCAAATGAAAATGAATGAGCGATTTCGGACACAGACATATATACCGTCAGACAGCTGTCGCATAGATTCATCATAAACCCTTACACCTGTGTGACTTTATTGATTGTACTGTGAAATGGTCTACTTTCTACAGAGCCCCTAAGGGGACATGGAGCAAAAATTTAATAAAGTTTAGTTTCTTGTGCAGATTTTTTTTTTTAAAGTTTAGTTTCGTGTGTTCACGTGAAACTATCACGTGCTCACCTAAAAACTATTGTGCGCGCACGTGAAAGCGAAAGTGGCGTACTTCATGTGGACTTTCTGTCTCGTGGCCTTAAATTGCGCGTGCTCGCTTAGTCTATGAGTCCGTAGGGTGTCCCATCTGTCATTTTTGCGCTTCGAAGTGTGCTCATCAGTGCCCCCTTGATGCGGTCTTCGGCGAACCCCGCACTGCAGCAGGCTTCGCAGACTTTACCAACCCAGAAGTCCTTGCAAAAGACTAATCAGACCAATCAGACGATGGAAGGGAGGAGTTCACACTGTATGCAACTTCTCTTCGTATTTCCGGCGTGAGGCTCGAGTCTGTCCCAAAATACAACTACAGTGCACCCACGTGGACTCGCATCAACGATCCCTAAACTCTGCACTACATGATGTCATCAAAGTGTGGACTCTGAGGAGGACCACAAGTCCGGAGTGTGCCATTTGGGACAGGGCCATACATTTCCTGGAATAGTGTTTGTAATGGTACTTCTTCTGTGGCACAATTGGAGTTTTTTGCATGAGAACGCCCTCTGCCTTTTGGATGTGCCAGGTTTTCATCTTAATTCATTAAAATTAATTCATTGAGAAAACACTCATTTGCACGATTAAGCGTCACAGCCCTACTCTTTTCAAAGTTTGTCTTTGTAATATACAAGCTTAAAGGCGACGTGTGGCATGGAGCGAGTTGGCTGGGAAAGTGACTGATTCCTAAGTGAGCTACTGAGTTGCACAAACTCTGAGCCCCATGGCATACCACAAATCTCACAATCTTAAAAAACACACGAAATAATTCACAGGAAACACCATACGACAATGATAAACATCCAGTGGATTCAGATAAAGGAGGAGCTGAAGCGAGTGCCTTTTTAAAGGGGACAGAGAATGAAAAAACATTTTTACCTTGTCTTTGTTGAATAATGGTAGTCTACCCACATTCACAAACATACAAAAAGTGCTAAACATGCTAAACATCTCAGTCTCATAGAAATTCCTCTTTTAGAAATGTCAGCCAGAAAACGGCCCAATCTGAAAAACTGATGCTTATGACATCACAGGCATCTAACTGTCCCTCCACTTTAAAATAATTAGCTACATTTTTTGAGTGACAGCAAAGTCAGCCAATCAGTAATGAGATTGCAAGTTAAGCCAGTAGGGGGAGCCAAATAGGTGCAAAACCACTTGTTTAAAATCCCCCACCCTAATAGAGCTATCTGAGAGAGGTTTTTAGGAAGCTTCTAAGGCATTACAGACCCAAACAAAAACATTTTTGTCTACATGTCACATCACAGAACAGGGATAAATACTCCGTTCAATCATTCTATGTCACCTTTAAGCATTTTGTAAGGATTGTTTAAAAAAAAAAAACACTCCTGTGTCAACAGTTTTTTTTTGGTGATACTATATAATTTCTTTATAATTACTATTAAAAGGTTAAGTAATCCAAGCTAAAAGTTTAGTTAAAAAAAATCCAAGCTTCATTAAGCACTCATCTGAAAAAAGGTACAAAAAGAGACAAAAGTTGTCACTGGGGCGGTGGCTTTCTTAAAAAAGCATACTGGTACCTTTACCTTAAAGCGTCACGAACGCCATTACGCACTGTAAATATATAATATAATTTTCCCTGCGATGCTCTCAGGACTAGACTCACCATCAACTGAATTTGCTCGGGAAAGCTACTGGAGGCAGGTGGACTTTGATCTGTTCTGAGGTACCATGTCCTGAGGACTTTTCATTATCTTCAAACACGCTATTATTTCGACTATAAGAGTTTTACTTGACCTTTGTTTAACTCTTTCCCCGCCATTGACGAGATATCTCGTCAATTAAGAGAAAACGCTTCCCCGCCAATGACGAGATTTTCCGTCTTTCCGCAATTCCTTTAAATTCCGCAACTTTTTAAAACCGGAAGTATTGCCCTATGGCAAGCTGCTGCATGTCCGTGTCTGTTTTAAAGATCGCTCTGAATGGGATCTCTATGAAAAGTCCGTCACAAATATGGAATTATTTTTGCTTTTTGCTCAAAATATGGTGTTTTTGCAAAAACCTACCCATATTTAAAAGCTGATTGCAAAAGAACCACTAAAGGTAGGATGAAACGGTTTTTTTTGTTTGAAAGCAGAGGGTCTGTTCTTTCATTTGGTATATTGTATGTTTATATATTTAAAGAAGAACATTTTCTGGAAGGCATTAAACTTTGGTGAAAATCATGAAAAACGCTGGCGCTGGCTGGCAACTTTTTTTAAAAACGCTGGCGGTGAAAGAGTTAAATTAAATATTATATTCAGTTTAATTATTTCTGTAATACTACTATTCTTAGTAAATCTTAGCTTATATCAGTTGCCCCGCCGTTCTTCTCACAGCGTCCCCACCCATTTAAGTAGCATTTTTTTCAATGACAGCGATGTCGACCGGAGCTGAAACAGTGGTGTTTCATGACGCTTTACTGGTATATATCTGTACCAGAAATGGTACATATTTAGAACTTTTTAACAGTTACCATCCAGTGACAACTTTTGCACCTTTTGTAGCCACCCATTGTCTATCCTTTCATCATAATATGATGGGCATATTGGGACGTTTATAGACTTTGACAATAGACTTTGCCCATCTCAAACCTAATCCATTCAAAAAAGCATAATTTAAAATAAAACTCATACGTATTTGAAGAATTTACACAATAAAATAGTCAACTATCAGTCAATACAGTATTAGCAGACCGTCTGCTTAATTTTCTATTAACCCTTTATTGTGATGATCCCGCAACAGACATCAACTAATACTCTAATGAGAGTAAGCTGGCATGTATTTAAACATTAATGAGAATTAGTTGACATGTAATTGCACAGTTACTTACTGTATAGTTAGTAGAATGTCTAAAGGGGACTATCGAAATAAACTGTAACCCAAACCTTTGACTGTAAATGCACAGATAAAATTGAAACAATACGTTTATGTATTTGGTAGATGCTTTTATACAAAGTAACAGTTTGTAACAGTACAAAGTATCAGTATGTACGTTCCCTGGGTTCGAACTCATGACATTTTGCGCTGATAATGCAACGCTCTACCACTGAGCTTTACAAGATACAGGAATAATACAACTTGCACTGTTTCTCCCACCTGGAGCACAGGATAAGAGCAAAGCAGGCCATGCCCGCTGGTGCCACACCTATTCCTCATGTTTCCCCACATCTGCCTACTTACTTTTGTCACTGGAGAATCTGGTTTGATCTCACCTCACACAAACTCTCCTGCAGTCACGTCAGACAGCAAAACACCCCCATATGCCCAACTACCCGCTTTGGGTTTGAAACATGGCCATAGGTGCTCCACACAACACAGGAAGCATTTATAATGAAAATAGCCTGTTGCTAAGTGACAGCGGGGCAAAGAGTGTTACCTCAGGGCCCACACAATAAATAGCTGTTTGGGCTAAATTAGTCTCAACAAAAATGGCGTCCCCCATCTTCACACTTTTTTATGACACAGAAGCTTTGGCACTTTTTCCACTTATTCTAACACTGCTTGACCGGGCACGATGCAAGTTTCAGGTGATGAGCAATTGACCTGTGCATACTTAACACAAACCTACTTGTCACATGACAGACTCGCTGCCAATCAGAACACATTTTAATGTTTAAATCTGAAGTTGAACACATATTATCACAAGTTCATGTTTGTTTTGGCAGTGATTTCAGATAAAAAGTATGTGTGTGCAAGAAATTGTTGAATTGCCAAGTCATTTTAATTCATGCATTGATAATTTTACAGGTATGATGTGATGCATGTGCTACTATAAAGCATGGAGAAACAGTATTACTTTTTTTGCAACAGCAGAACATCCCAAAAGTGTGATTTTTAAAATCTGTATCCAGTTGGTCACATGTTCGAATTTTAGCCAGCACTACTGCACAACATTATCAGGTACTGGAACCTGGAGATGGCAGTTTTCCACCAATCAATAGTGGGAAAACAAATGCTTGACACAGCATTGTTGTTTAAAAGCTTGTGGTAACTTTGAAGTGTTAATGTGCGTTTCGTATACAGGGATGAAAGCAAACAACATCTTCTAATTGACAAATTATTAAACAACTCTGTAATTGGAAAAAAGAGCAAACTGTGTTAGCTGCGACACACACAGACACAGGTCTCTGCTTCTTGTTTGTTTTAAATACGACTCTTAACCAGAAAGAGAGGCATCGATCCTCAGGGAAGGATATCCTTCTGATAAGAGGGTTCATACACAAACACACACACACACACAGACTTATAGACTTCACCTCTCTACACCTCTGTTCACTTTCACTGGCCTGAACACGCTTAACACAACAATGCAGACACCTTCGACACCCCTGCTGAAAAAAACTATAGAAACCATCAAAGAAATTCAAAATACCATTCGATTTTCCTATTAAAACCATTAAAAAATTCCTTTTATACCAGTAGAATTTAATGGTCCCACCAACCGAACCCAACACATACCAGTAGAAACCCACAGAGGCTCCCATAGTTTCCATTGCAACCAATAAACTTCCAACTTAATCCATAAAAATTTCTGGGATGGTTTCTAGTGTTTTTTAGCAGGGACAACACAGTCGCTTTCTGCACTGTGCCCGAGTACAATTTATGCTTTAAATTCCCAGCGCTGATGCTACAGTAGGTGTGCTGAGACGGGCATTAAAATGAAATGTAAGCTGACACAGTATCTTAAAAATACAAGTATGAACAATAAAATGGAATGAAGCACTTACATTGTATTAGTCAAGCACTCACGCCTGCTTTTGCGTACTTGAGCATTTTTGCTGTTTGCATACACACACACAAACACACACACGCGCGCTCAATACAGCTCACTACCATACAGAACAATGATTACGCACATGTATGCTTTTCCTTCTCAAGTGCATTGTTACTGCAATCAGCTCATGGCCTCACTCTCAAGGCCCGGTGCATTTTGGGACGTGCCCTTGCTGGCCTTGCACACGCTTTACCATTGTGGCGCTGGCTCATGTACAGTAAGCCCTAACATGCATTATGGTACGTCTCTGTCAGCGATATAATAGCCTTAAGTTGTTGTCAGCTGTCTAGGTTTAATACAAATCCCCTTCAACAGTTAACACGTGACAATTTCACTAAAGATGGAATTATTGTCCCATATCACTAAATGCCAGGCTGAACCGATTTAACCCAGCACAGGAGATACATTTCTATTGGAGATTTCATGCCACAAAAACAGGTGAAGGTTAAACTGCTTGGTTTGAATAAAATATCATTAGTAGAAATGTAAGGGCATAGAGTTGAAAAACACATCAGATAAGACATAGTCTTCGCTTGGTGCTACAAAGAACAAACATATCAACACATGAACATATATGTGCACATATACACTTAAACAGGAGACTTTAGATTACAAAGTTAAAGGGATACTCCACTTTTTTTGAAAATATTCTTATTTTCCAGCTCCCCAGAGTTAAACATTTAATTTTTACCGTTTTGGAATCCATTCAGCCGATCTCCGGGTCTGGTGGTACCACTTTTAGCATAGCTTAGCACAATCCATTGAATTTGATTAGACCATTAGCATCACGCTCAAAAATAACCATCCCAATTATATAAACATAAATGAATTGGTGAATTCATTGGTAAGTAATTTTTCTTTACTAATTTGGCTAACTTTGGATAAAAGTGACTGCTAAATGCATAAATGTCATGTTTTGTGGTTCGTCTTAAAAGAATAAAATCTACCCAGTTTGAAAAAATTAAAGAATTTGTTATGGATTGTTTGCCATTATGTCAATAAACCAGTTTATAAATTAATATAACGGCTGAGGTAAAAAGTGCATATTTCTGAATGTCAGGTATAACCATTTATAGACATGCATCCTTACATTACCACACATAATATTAATTTTTCCAGTAAACGTTACAGAGAAACTGCGTAACAGGAATGACCCTCCTCATGCCAAATGTGATGATGTCACTAGGATGTTTAAAAGAAGATCAAACAAGCTTATATACCAGTTACAAGCGCAGGGTCTGATACAGAGCATTAACTCTCATACACATTTACATTCTGCTCATAATGATTAATTCAAAGAGCAACTTTCAACAAAACAAACAATCATAAATAATGTCCAAGTCACATTTTACCCCAGAAGTAAAAGAAATTTGCATAAAGAAAATTAAGCCTGTGTTTCACAACCATTAAGATGCTTGGCACTGTGCCGTTATTTTCATGACGATTAAGCACATTTCCTCCCCTGATTCTCATTACTGATATGCATCCGAATGTTTTACTTTAGAATTTGGTTTGTAATTCTAGTAAATCTCACTGGTGATTTTAATAAATTAGATTCTTATTTCTGAAAAAAAAAAAACTTTTTAATGCAGTACTTACGCGTGCTTATATGTCATTGAAATAATGTAACAGTGCATCAACTGTTTAGGTTCCAAATGACTCAGACATACAGTTTGTTGACAGAGGTTCACTAGCTTCATAGCATGGAGACAAACAAACTTAAACTGACCTGAGATCCGCGGGCGCCTCTTTTGTGGTCCCATTCCTGTTGAGGGAGCATCTGCAGAGAAAAGCACAAAATTTTAGACTCACACTCGCTAAAGAGTGCAGCACATAATCCATTCACCATTCACAATCTAGTGAGCCTACGTACGCTCTACCTCACTCACTAAAAATACACAGAAAGGGGAGAGAGGGGGAGAGAGAGAGAGAGAGAGAGAGAGAGAGAGAGAGAGAGAAAGAGAAAGAGAGAGAGAGCTCTAGGGTTGTCTTTTTCTTTCTCCTGCTCACACGCGTCCTATTTTGTTCAGTGACACACGTTCATAATTCAATTTCACACTCAGGCAGTCTTTACTCGTCGCTCCTCACCGCTTAACCGCATCTCAATGGCTGTAAACTTTACGCACTCTCATTAACAGACAGTAGGAGGTTCCAGCAGGAAGCGAGGAACAGGCCGCGTCGTCGCATTGAAACACATCTTTTGAAATTAAATATCACCTTAAAAAAAAAGAAAAGTGAGTTCCTCTCACGAGCAACACTGGACACTTTCAACCTCGCTGGAATGGCCTCTGGTCAACTCAAGACTTAAGCATGGGAAAGTGGACGTTTATTAATAAAACTCAGCTACTTACAGTACAAGATGAATATTTTCCTTCGGTTTGAAGGGAGAGGAAGCCAAACAAATGGCATTCTGGCTGAGTTTATTGTATACAGGCAGTAAATCAGGGTACTTGCATCCATACCGGCCACCCTCAGGCCTGTCAAGTCCTAAGTACACTATGTGACCTGGCACGACATGTAAACTGTGCATCCAAATGGCACTGTAAGACAAGCGGACCCACGGGACACGTTGCAACCATCACATTATTCGCAGGCGGAACATGACATATTAAATTTGAATATGTTTTTCGTATTATGAGGAACGGTTACGGAAAATTCACGTTCACGTGGACTGAAGGATACGTGCACAATGGGTGAACAAACCCAAGCAAGAAATATGATGTCTTACAAGAACACAAAAAATAAGCATGCTGTATTCCATAAAGAACCTTTAACATCGGAGAACCTAAAGGTTCACTGCACTGTTAAAAATAAAGTGCTTTAAAGGTTCTTCACTGCAGTGCAATAGAAGAACCATTTCTTTTATACATTTTTATAATCTAAAGTGAAATAGAAAGGTTGCTAAAGGGGTCATGAAAATCTGACTTTTTTTTTATTGTAATAATTGGGTCCCCAGTGCTTCTATCAACCTAGAAAATGTGAAAAAGATCAACCCAGTAACTTAGTTTTGATAAACCATTCTCTGCAAGCATGTGAAAAATGAGATCATTCAGATTTCACCTGTTTTGTGACATAGGTATCGAGTCTAATTAATCTGCACACTATCCAACCATGGCACTGCCATTTTGTGCAGAGAGGAAGAGAAATAAAAAGATAATTGACAACTGAGTTTCAATTTCAACAAACCACCATCATTGCGATCAGTGTTTGCATTTCATCAGCTCATTTGCATTTTAAAGGACACATTTTTAAATGCACCTAAAAAGTAGCAATTTTAACATGCTATACAAATGATCTGTTATGCATTTTGAGCTCAAACTTCACATATGCACTCTGGGAACACCAAAGACTTATTTTACATAAAAAAAATCTCATAATATGACCCCTTTAAAGGGATAGTTCGGCCAAAAATGATATTAAAACCATGATTTACTCACCCCCAAGCTGTCCGAGTTGCATATGTCCATCGTTTTTCAGACAAACACATTTTCGGATATTTTAGAAAATGTTTTAGATCTTTCAGTTGATTAAATGTAATGTTACGGGGTCCACGACCTTCAAGTCCAAAAAAAGGGCGTCCATCCTTCACAAAATAAATCCAAACGGCTCCAGGATGATAAACAAAGGTCTTCTGAGGGTAATCCGCACAGTGTTTTTGTAGAAATATCCATATTTAAAACTTTATTAACGTAAATAACTACCTTCGGGTAGTGCCGCCATCTTAGACTCCTCTGTATTCAGGAGAGAGTATTAGCGTAGTGTACGCACTTTTCTTAGTGACGTATGACAAATTCGGAGGGCGGGGGCACAGAGCAGCAGCAGAGAAACCTCCGTAGGCTGCGTAAGCCCTCATCTTGAATGCGGACACGACTAAGATGGCGGTGCTAGTTATTTACGTTAATAAAGTTTTAAATATGGATATTTCTACGACAACACCGCGCGGATTACCCTCAGAAGACCTTTGTTTATGGAGCCGTTTGGATTTATTTTGTGAAGGATGGACGCATTTTTTTTGGACTTGAAGGTCGTGGACCCCGTAACATTACATTTAATCAACTGAAAGATCTAAAACATTTTCTAAAATATCCGAAAATGTGTTTGTCTGAAAAACGATGGACATATGCAACTCGGACAGCTTGGGGGTGAGTAAATCATGAGTTTAATATCATTTTTGGCCAAACTATCCATTTAAAGGTTCTTTTTGGAACCATTTAGCCATAAAAGTGAGATTATTTATTGAAATAAATTAAGCATAATAAGTAAATTAATAATTTTAGCATCTTTAGAGCAGCCTTCTTTTTTACAGATCTGCATGCTGGGATCCTTATTAACTATATTAAAGAAATTCCCTCAAATAGGTTTTTAAACATTTTAAATGTGTTGGCCATGTATCAGCCATGTATAAAAACCATGTATCAGCCAAGGCACGATAGGTACAAAAGCTGTCACTTGGACGGTACCCTTTAAAAAGGTCCTAATACATACCATGTGGGTACAGATACAATACATGTATGTCCCTGTGAGGTACCAATATGTCCCTTTAAGGTACACTGTAAAAACATGCAGCAGTAAGTTTAGCAACATCAACAACAACTTCATTATGCAAATCAATTCAACCTACTTTTAAAGTTTACAAAACATAGAAAAACAAGTTGAAATAGTTTATCTTAATTTGTTAAGTTAAAGTTACAAAAATTATTTGTTGATTAGATATCATTTTTACAGCATACTAATATACAGTAAATAAATACTTTTGAAAAGCTACCGTCCCAGTGACAGCTTTTGTACCTTTTTTCTGAGAGGAAGTGTAGGGTACAGCATAGCATCTGACATCATCACTGTTCTTTCTACAAAATAACACTTTTTGCAGGCTGTCATTGACCTCCACAGGTTACGTAATGTTATGTAAAGGCTCTTCGGCTGGAGGTCAAGCACCGTCTTTAACCGAGGCTTTAGGTAACCGCATCCACTGACAGTCATTCAGGTCTGTACCATCATCATTGAATCACCTGCTGGCAAAGAAAAGCTTTCACAGACGTTACGGCAGCAGCAGCCATACACCACAAGATTTTAAGCTTTCTCACAGTTGTCTCTGCCTATTAAACTAGAAATGGAGAACATTTGTGTAATGTATCTAAATATCTAAAATGTCCTTAAAAGCAGGTGCTTTTACTGTGAGAGCACAGGCAAAGCTGCCAGGTCTCCGGTCGGTGGTTCATTTCATCGAAACGGCATTGTGGCATTAAGCCGCTTCAGTATATTAATAACAGAGCCTGACGTAGATTCGCCACTGTTAAAATCATTAAACTATTCATAAAAAGATTTTCCAAGGTATTTCAAAGGATTTCCTGCAAACGGCGGCCACGATGTCACTCAATCAAATCAGTCTACATTTACACACAATTGCGCCATTACTGTGGGCGTGCAAGTAAATGCCCTCCATTTGAAAGGAAAATAGAGATATTTTCAAGCACAAATGGGCACCTAAAAATGGATTTAACAGCGTCTTTACAAATATTTATCTACCCCGATACAAAAGCAATCCTCCCTAGAGCGGATTTCTCAAGGGAGCGACGCTAACAGGCCATGCTAATGAGATTTCTCTTTATTCAGACATCATTGTAGCGAGGACAGACAATAATCTTCCATTAATAAGCGAGCTCTCCATTTTCTAAGTGAAAGGGGAGAATGTAGGAGAACAAGTCGTGACAGAACAGTGCAGCTCTCAGTGGCTTAAGTGACAGATGAGCAATACTTATAATAAGGTGCATGATGCAGCATCGCTTTAATATTGCATGAACGAGCTGCAGCCGACGGTCTTTTTGCTTCTCTTTTGCTTTTTCCCGACTCCTTCCTATTAAAGTCTTACTATTGCATCTGCTGTATAGAGTAGCCTACACATCAATATTCTTATGTCCTTTGCATACCTCCATAACCTGCTGCATTTGCCAACATGTGCAGTATATAACACAGCATTCTTCACACATTTCAATATGCTTGCTTTGATCTTCCGTTTTTAAAAGTGATGAATAATCCATCACGTATGTAGATGATAATTCAATGAATTAAACATGCAGTGTAGGCCATGCAATAATATGTTTAAACATTTATAATTGCACACAGCATAGTTGCACATACTGTGTATTTTATTCTTAATTTTTATTTAAAAAGTTTTGTCACCTCACCATGCAAATCCAACAGAGCATCAGCGGGTAACGTGACCTCCCTCAGGTGCGGCAGTCGCAGCCAAAAGCGGCGCCCGAGACGCATCTCTCAGCCATTACGCCTCTAATGCGCTTTTAATAATGTAGAGACTTCGGGTGAGCTAGAAATCACGCAGGCCTGCTGCAGCCGTGCACTACATTACTGCTCGCTTACTTCACAATGATTCATTAATATCCAGTGCTGTGTTCACCGGATACTCCACACGCACTTATGTGCGCTGAATTGCTTCATTTAAATACATGTGAGTGGGCCATTTTTCAAGCACTGTGCAAACAACACTGAATTGTTTAGAAGATGTAAATACAGTCGTTATTTGTAGATCTGCGAAACTAAATATCCGTTTGCATTGATTGTGTTGTTAAAAACGAACAGAAAAGCCTTAAACTATTGCAAACCTCGCTCCACATGTGAATAATAATATTATATAACAATTTAATGTCTTGCATTACAGTAAGTGCATTTACAACAGCATTTTAAATGACAAGATACATTGCATCTACACAAAAACACCCCCCCCCCCCCCAAAAAAAAAGGTTCTGATGTACAAGTCCACAGTATTTGTTTTATATATGTTTTTTTTTTCATTGTATATCTTTCTCATATTTCTGTAAGACTGGTATTTGTTTAATAATTCTCTTTCTTATGAATTAAGCGCAGTACGGCCTGCAGGTGGCGCAGTAAATGAAATCCTGATAGAATCACAGCAACAATACTGTAAAATGGAGACAAAACATTACTAAACTGCAGGAATACTTTACCACAATGTTTCTCAAACGTTTTAAAATACAACATTTGTGTAGGGTGCATGCCTTATAGCCCCTCCAAAGAAAATTCATAACATAAAACATTCTCTAACGAATCTAAATTAAATAAAACATATTTTAAAGATTTAAAGAATGTATTGCTGTTGGTTGGTAGCTATATTTTTCTGAGGTTTGATTTTGATAAAGTAATGTATTTTATGGCAAGGTGGCACAGTTTGGAAACCAATGCTTTAAAAATGCATGCAAATAGACAGCGTTTATATACAGTTAAACAATTATAACAGGCTTCAGCAAAGTTAAACAGTAAATGCATTAGCTAATGCATTAACTAGTTTAGTAAATGCATTAGCTAACATAAACTAACAATGAGCAATATAGTTTTCCAGCATTTATTAATGCCAATAAATTCACTCATGTTAGTTCTTTGTGCATTAACTCGTGTTAACAATTACAACTTTTGATTTTATGAATATATTAGCAAATGCTAAAATTACCACATGAATTAAAACTAATAAATGCTAAAGAAGTCTTTGTTAGTTCATGTTAGCCAATACATTAACTTATGTCACCATAAGCAATCTCTAAGATTAGTTTCCATTGGTTAAATTCCCATTGGTCAAAATCAGTGTTGAAAACCACGACAAATGAGTTAAATGAGGATTGCGTTTAACAAATGTCCACATGTTCAGAGTTTGTGCTGATGGTGTGCTTGTGAAACGTTTCTCCTGTCAGCTACGGTCAATCCTGCCTGCCTCTCTGTGCATTCTGTCTGCACAAATATCCTGATCCAAAGATGAAAACTGAAGCTGAAGAGGAAATGCTTGTCCTCCCCTGAGACCTCAACCTCTGACCTGACTCCGACTGGCTCCCAGTGGTTCGTTTAAGGGGTGTTGGTTAAAGAGCCAAAAGACCCTGGAGAAAAAAGTTAGGCTTCCAGGAAAAAGCATTGGCCAGACGAACCAGATTTCATGCTCCTGTAAAAGTCCCGAATCACTGAGTTTTAAGAGCTCAGCGCAACATGTGTAGGTGACAAACAGATTTCCATCTCATTTTCATCTGACGTTCACGATAACTTTTAAAACCATTATTTACAATGTTTATCAGATGGAGTGCGTTTGGATGACAAAGATAAATCACATACTGCATTTACTGTTCGGCTGAGCTCAACCGCAACCCCAGCCAAATTTCTCTCGGTCACACTTGCGTCACTCCCGAGGAAAGTGAAATTTACTGTTCGTGTCAATACGCATCAGGAGCTCGCCAACTGCTTAGCATAGAGGAAAACCCTAGTTCATGAAAAGCAATACCAGCCCTTACAAAAACAAGACAGCAGGATGTCTTTAAACGTTGACCTGGATCGTAGCTGCTTGCGTCTGTAAAGAAAGTTTTCTTTGACCGAGCTCTGTTGCGAAACAAGTCAGTCGGTTGGCTATTAGCACAGAGCTTGTATGGCCAAACCTGCGTTGTAAAAAAAGTCAACACATTCCAGAGCGTTTGCAGTTTGCGTGCAGCCTCGCACAAGAAACCAGGGCGAGTTTGGACTGCTGCGTACACTTTTCGTGACGCCAAAAGTATGACTGCTGAAATGTATCCTTCAGTACCACAACGGCTCCGGCTGTAACCCTCTCTGTGCCAGTCAAACCGGCAAGAGCAACAAATTGCTCCCAGAGACTCCTCTGTTTTTTCGCTGCTCCGAACTGCACGCTGTCACAACAGCGTTAACACCATATCATTACATGTTACACAGCATGAGCAATGGAACAGCCGCAGCTAACAGCGCCACATGCACCCAGCCATAAAACCTCACAAAAGACACACGCTGCAGTCTTGCACACACATTCACTGTTTCAGCTGACCCTTTGGTTTTTACTTCTGCACAGTTTGTTAGTATGACTTAAGTCTGCTCAAAGCCTCTAATATACTCACAGGCCGGAAAAACCATCAGGTAAAGGCATCAGAGGCCATATTACAGTTTCTTGCACAATAAGTTAGTTGTCTTTATTGGGGATGATGGGAGCAGATTTATAATAAATAAAGTGCACTGGCAATTCTACAAACTGATACTTAAAATGAATTTAACTCCACACCCAAATGAAATCATATGTGATTGATGGACACTGAGTGTTTGCATAGCATCAGTGACTTGAAGACTTAAGATGAACTGTTATAAATTAACTTTAAATAGGGGCGTAAATCGGACATCTCGTCATGATATGATATCGATTCTCCCAGCTAGTAATACATGTTTGCCGATATTAAATGTATGCTTCTTTTTGTTGCAATCTGATGCACAGCCCAAAATGCCTAGATGGACGTTAGGTGAACATGCACTGCAAACCCGGACAAGTTAAATTTACTTAAAAAAATGGAGGAAAGTTGTTGCCCTAAAAAACTAAGTAATGTGAACTAAAACAAGAGTACATTTAACTTAAAATTTCAAGTTATTTCCATATAATTCAGCAAGTTTGTTAAACTTAATTTTAAGTTGATTAAACTTGAATTAATTTTTAAAATTAATTGCTCTGTTCAACATCTCCACTTAGTTAACCGAGTTTAAAGATTTTCTTATTTTAAATGGGACATGAAAATCTGACTTTTTCCGTGTTTAAGTAATTGGGTCCCCAGTGCTTCTATCAACCTAGAAAATGTAAAAATATCAACCCAGTAACTTAGTTTTTTAACCATTATTTGCAAGCATGTGAAAAAATAGATAATTGAAATTACCCAAAACTGCACATTTTTGCTCACCTACAAAGTGGCAATTTTAACATGCTAATAAATTATCTATATCGTATTTTTGGGCTTAAACTTTACCTATGTACTCTGGGGACACAAAAGATTTATTTGGCATCTTAAACAAGTCTTGTGAAATGTCCCCTTTAATTCATTTATAATTATTTAACTTTTAGTGTTAAAATGGTATTATAACACAAAACTCACGACTGATTATAAGTCACTTTATTTTGATAAAGTAAAAAAAAATTATTGCACTCCACTACAATAAAATATGCTGAACCGGGTTCATGTAAGTAAACACTGTTACCTGAACAGTGCCTTCACAAAATTATAATTTACTTACAACAAACATTATGGGATTATGGGTATTCCTTATGACATGCACTGATAATTTTAAATTCATTTATTTAAATGTTTTAGTTTAGTTAATTTTATACGGTTAAAAGTTAAACAAACTAAGATTTTTAAAGTATATGTCCAAAACTCAAAATATTTAGTAATGTTTACATAAAAAAAAAAAAAAAAGACAATAGCTAGGTTAACAGTGTGAGCAAAGTGTCAAAATAAATGTACGTAATATTGATATTTTAAGTGTGGAATTGATGCATCATATCATCAGACATTTGATCGTTGCATCAATCCATATTAATGTACAGTATTGTTACACCCCTGCTTTTAATGCACCAGCCACTTTAGCATACACAGACCTACTAGCCAAAACAGCGTCTGAAAAAATCAACCAGATTATTAGGTAAGTCACTGCATACAGTAGATAAAGTAAATTTGTTATCAACCCCTGTTTGGGACTTAATAGATATGTTCAAATGCTGAGAAAAAAAACAGATGTGTCTGTTTTTATATGCTAATCACAAGTGTTTACATGAAATCTGTTGGCTTACACGAACTTGCACAGTACACAGTGCCAAATGAATGAGTAAAAGAGAGGGTGTGAAAGATATTGTGTATGTGCCAACATCATTACCACCACAGTTATAGGAGGCGATAGAGGATGACAGAGATTGTAAATTGTTCTTCTTCATTTCATTCATGTGTCATCATATTGTTAAATGTCAAGCGCTGAGCAGAATGCAAAATTCGGGTAATGCACCAGAACAGATTTCTGCAAGTACTTGACACCAAAACAACATGTTTTATTCTGCAAGTCAAAATTCACTAATAATCATTTAATAGATTATATCACTTAAATGCAAATGAGATTTGAGAGCTGTGGCCGGTAACATAAACTGCTTAGACTAGTTTTACCAGTTAGTCATCTAACTTTTTCCTACTGGTCATAACTTTTTTAATGATCAATTACTTATAGACCTAAGAGCATACGAGAATAAAAGCAGTGGAAACCTATCATATATGATCCGACAAACATATATGGCTCACAAATGTTATAAACCGCTTTTACGGTGTCAGTTTGTCTATTACTGTGGTCACATTGTGAACAATCTTTTCCATTTCTCCTTTTGTGTTCCACAGAAGACACATGTCCGGGACCTAACAAACACACACATAAAGATTCATTCATCATAAAGATTTCTCCTCAAGATGGTGGTCACGCTGGACCACCCAGCATTGTATATGCTCACCGCTGTGAGTTGCAGCACATAAATACAGCATCCGACGTCAGTGACGAACCCCCCTGCTCTTCAAAAGGTGACGGTCGGCGCCTTGATTCTCGCCGTGTGTTTCTTTATGACTCTCTAATCCAAACAACCACAGTCTCTTCAACCTGCTCTCTGTCTAAAGACAGTATCACACGTAAGCTTCACATTTCAGTCGCGTGCAGAGGTGGCCAGGGGAGCGAAGTGACAGATCTGTTCTTTGTTCAACAACAGGCCCAGCAAGAACATTGCGTTCGGTCAAAACTCCTCCTGGCCAATTAAAAGCCTCTCTGTTTTGCTCTCTCTCAGTGCTGTCTGCCGCTCACCGTGATGTTTTAGGGCAGCGAGGGATAGTGACGTGCGCAGAGATCTCCCGCTGTGCGCGCACCGCTTCTGGCAGGCCCTTGTATGGAATAAAAGCACTGGAAAGGAGGCTGCCAGGCGCACAATGGCCTAGGAAGAACAGCCAGTGACCTCAAGAGCGCGGTTTTCCTAAGCAGCCAAGGCACGCGGTAGGCATGACGCTTTTGGCTCACGACATCTCCACTCCAGTGCCGCGTGACCCCCGGTCCTGTCCTCATTTGCATGATGAGATATGCGCAACGAGGCTCATCGAAGCATCTGTTTCGAATCACCCAAGTTTCACGAGGCGCAATGCTGTTTAGACTGTCAACGGACTATTTCGCAACAAATCCCCCCCGTAGGTAAAACTTAGTGCGGGAAAATCCCCGTTCACGCAGAAAATACACTGATCACTCGAGCTACCCTGCATGGAGAGCGTTTCTCCTCTGATGCGTTGAGCATTATCTGGTGTTGCGTGTGTGTACCTATTCATTTGACTGGAGGGTAAATATTTGGCTTGGCAGTGTCAGCCGGGCCCGGCGTGAGTAAGTGCCACTAAGGGAATTCTCCTGCGTTCCCAGGAGGAAAGCGGGCACAGGCCGCTGCTCGTGAGGCTCAGCCACCGGCAGTCGCGAGCGCAGCTGTGCACGTGAAGCTAGCATGCTGTTTCCCTTCAATAAAAAGGAGACGTACAGCGACTCACTGCAGCTCTAAATGTCAAGTGCGATACAGAGGCACTTACGTCAAAATGAGATAAGATTACAGTGGGCTCTGCAAGGGCGGAAGACAGAACCCTCGAGTGCACCAGGAAAATGCATTAGAAAGTGACAGCCAGAGCTCAAAAAGAAACACATTCAAATTTTAGACCATTTATTTATTTCACGAAGCACGTGAACGGCTTTACTTTGCCACGCACCGACCGTCTGCATCTTGCACGCGCTGACTGCGTCGCGCACCCCAAAGCACTATAAATCCATCCTGAATGTTCGCTAATCCCTCTCAGATTTGTTTTCTCTCGCTTAAAAAAGGTACTTAACTTTCCAGCCCTGCCTCTCATCTCGGCACAAATCTTCACACCTGCCGACTCTCAGCCTGCTCTGATCTGAGGAATCCCCCTGACCTGTTATCAGTTGATGGGAGTTTGTGTCATGGAGGGCCGATGACTCACGCAACCCATCGATGGGGCAAATCCCATCAGTCATGCTCATCGATGCGTATTAGGCCCAAATCTGCTGGGCAGGACGCCTGTCGATCTGCACAACAGTCGGTACCTGATTACTTATTGATTTGATTTACCTCTTGCGTCACGCCAGCCCCCACAGACCAGCGGCCATTCAGAACTTCAGCGAGGGACAGGTGAGGATTATTGTTGGGAAGGACATTAAAAGATTGCTTTATTTTTTTATGCAAAAAAACCCCCAAATAAACAGCAAAGCCAGCTGGTAAAGAAAGAAAATGTAAGCTTGTTGGTCAGGAACTGTGACCCAGGTCGATTCAAATGTATTACAATATTTGCAAAGCAGCTTTACAATAAATACAGAGTAGTACAAGCAAATGCTGGTGAAAATATATACTGTAGGCTATATGATATTATAACAAAATATGCATACATTAGCAGTACTGCAAAAACAATCAGACCATTATGTATATTTATCAAACAGACACAATCATGAAGCTAAATTATTATTTTCCAGTATGTATTTATACAATAAACTGGATTTTAGAATGACAGTATTATTCTTCTGTCAATAACAGTATTGTTTTGATCATTCACAAATACCTGCTTACTTTAAAGCAAAAAAGACATAGTAGTGTTTGGCGTTCGCTAACAACAAAGCTAGAATCTGCCCTCTTAAATAAAAGCAGAAAACTGGGCCATGCTTTCACTGTACAGCCAGAAGCCACCCTGAAGCACACAAATCTGGGCCCAGAGTCAAGACTGTTTTACTCCATATGGGAAATTTGCACTTTTTATTACAAATTGCGTATTAGACTAATAAGAACCAGGCAAGACACAGACTACAACTACCCAAAATGCCAACTCGAAGCCAAGACCATTTTGCTCAGAACAGTTGCTCCGGGGAAGCAAAGTCTGCATTGTTTTACCTCTAGCAAGTCTAAAGTTTACCTCGCTTTACCCTGATTTAACTGATTACAATATGACTGAGCAACAATCAAAGACATTTTTAAAATAGCATCTAAACGGCGCTTCAAACTAAAAGAAATTCGGCATCGCTCGCTGAAGTTACGCATCTCTCTCACGGGACGCACAGACAGGACCGAAATAGCCCATAATGATGCACAAATGAAAGTTGCGTTAGATCAAGGTAGAAATCTGATGTCTCTCCTGTCCTTTGAGGCCATGTTGAGCTGTGCCAATAAGGTGATGTGCTGTTTTTCCACTCACTTTAGCACGGGTGACATCAACGCAGGGCAGCGTGGGGGCTCTGGCCAGGCTGTGATTGGGTTAGCTGGCTCTAATGGCTCAGTCTATAGAGGGACTGCATTAACCTAACACACAGCTACACTACTGATTACATTCATAATACTAATGAGGACGTGTCTGGTGTCCCAAATCAGAGTAATAAAAGCAACCAGAAACCCGAGAGAGAGGCATACAACACACACACACACACACACACACACACACACACACACACATATATACTCACATAAACTTCCTGTTCTCTGTATGGAACATGATCTATAATGGGCACAATGCCTTTATAATCCTGGTCGAGTATATTTAAATATATTTGACTATATTTGATCAATGGAGTCAAAATTGGGGGAATCCAGTTCCTCTAAAGGTTTACCTTCCTCTTGACTGTGTTTTATCTGCTATTTTATTTTATGTACACATCACTACACAAATAAATCTGACTTGGATTTAGAGATTTATTTAGTTAGTGTATATTACAGGTTTAGTTTATCTATTAAAGGAACACGCCCAGATTTTGCGAATTTAGCTTATTCACCGTATCCCCCAGAGTTAGATATGTCCATACATACCTTTCTCATCTCCGTGCGTGGTGTAACCCTGTCTGACGCAGAATACGGTGAATAAGCTAAATTCCCAAAATCTGAGCGTGTTCCGTTAATTATGGAATATTAAAAGATTTGTAACTCAACTGAAAGTTCTTTAAAACTTAAATAATACACCTGACGGCTATGCATTTATTAAGATTCTGAACCCTGGAATTAAATTCTTCTTAGAAAATCAATAATTAACTTTGCTTCAAATGATCCGATTATTACAGACAACATAAATGAAAGCAAGAACGACACAATCTGACTTATAAAATGAGTGAAATGACACAAACTCTCCAAGAATCGCTCAGCGGTCAGGACACAGGCTTCATTATCGGCTAAGGGTTGTATTTACAGCAGACGGCTTTCTCTGAAGCCTGGATAAAAGGCTAAGGAGCTTGAATCTGATGTTTAATGAATCAGAGAAAGCGTGGTTCTTACTGGTGCCATGCATGATGGAGCTGACTCCATCCAGAGTATTCAACGGGCAAAGTCCATTTGGTGTCAGTGAGATGCTGAATACTGTAAACTGCCTAATGACGTTTAGCTATGTTTAAACAACTTATGGACACTTATGTTCTCAGCTGAATAACGCCATACTGTTTACTGCATATATATTTTCTGTGTACAGAAAATAAATTATTTTGCGATGATAAACAGTATGTATTCAGCTCTTATGAGCTCATATATTTATTAAGAGACTTTCAGAAAATCGACTTGTCTGTGCAGAAAAATGGTAAATGGTAATGAAAATGATGAATGAATGGTAATGACGTTTATTAAAAAAAAATCATGGAAATGTCAACTATCCATACGCATACTACTGTACCCAGTAGGCAGTATGCCCTTCCCAACATAACCTTCATAAAACACTAATCCCAAATACATGCTAATGAGGTAAGAACAGCAAAAGAGTATTGCTTGCGTCAGCTTTATTGAAGCAGGGTGTAATGGGACATTGAAACAACAGTAGCTTTGTGTGCATGGAGCTTGTGAAGGTACTTCTAGTTTTCTATTGCCAGTCAGCCATAACCATGACGAAGAACAGAGGGGTTTGAGGTAGTGATTTGTCTAAAAGCAGCAATGGCTGGCAGCAATCTGAGAGACAACACTGTACTGCAGGTTTTTTTTAAACTACTCCTTTTTAATGGCCAGATTTTAAAACTGTAAATATAATGCGGGTAAAATATTTACCCCTATTTTTACCTTTTATGTATATTTTTTACTTTGACCTATATATATATATATATATATATATATATATATATATATATATATATATATATATATATATATATATATATATATATATATATATATATATATATATATATATATATATATATATATATAACTGTAACTTTTTGTTACAGTCTTTATATATTAAAAATCATGCATTTTCAAAAAAGATTATTATTTTGGTTTGATTTCAATTACTTTATTTTTTTATTAAACATTTTAATCTCAATAATATATTTAAAGGTTGACATGAGAATCCTTTACCTCACATGATTAGAAAATAGCTTTCAGCCAGATTCTGAGGTATGTTTAATGCTGATCCATTTGTTATCAAAAATATTTTTGCTGATATAAATTTTTAGTGCCATCAAACTGGCTGTTCAAGTTATTTTATTTTACATTTAAAATTCTTAAAAGCTTTTACTAGTGATGCACCAAAAATACATTTTTGTGCCAATATTTGATTACTTAGAATTAATTCTATCGGTAATGATAGATACTAAGTTTTGCGATTTAAAAGTGCAGTGTACAAAATGTCTCTGTCAACCACTTGGCCAATGTCCGATAGTTGGAAAAATAACTTTTATGTCAAATATAGGCTGATATATCAGTGCATACTAGTTTTTACTTTACACTCTGACCCACTAAAATAAGTTAAACAATTTCTACAGCAACTCGCCACTGGTCATAATTTAAAATAATCGGTTGAAATGACTTGTGAAGCCTATTTAATTGTACTTTGTCAAAATGAAATTGAAATGAAAAACTATTTTTTTTAGGAATATTGTGGGATTTTTACAAATGACTTCTCAAAAAGCTACATTATTTTTTTTTAATTCAGGTGCCCTAATAATCTTTAAAAAAATTGCTAAATCTCCTCCCCTTTTCGAAAACATTCCATCTTTACTTACAATCTTGGCAAGTGGGCGGGGACTGGGAAAAGGTGCTAGCCATTAGGCATTAGCAACACGACCCAACTTCAAACGATCCAATCAACTCTTCATGGACAAATTCAAATCCAGCCCTACCTTTTATCGTTTCACAAACCATACACTGATATAAATCACCAAGAGGGGAAAAAAATAAGACAATCACTACTTCCGTTTCATGGTGACTTAAAAAATTTAGGCAGCGAAATATCCCTAGCACTGGGGTAGTACCTTTTCAAAAAGTACACATTTGCACCTAAAGAGCTCATAGTAGTATCTCAGAGGTAAACATTGGTACCAAATGTATACATATATGCACCTAAACGGTACATTATAGGACCTTCTTGAAGATCCAGTGACAGCTTTTTTCTGACAGTTCACAGTCCATTCCCAAACTCAACGTCTTATTTAATTTAAAATCTTACTCTAAATACTGTTCATTTCCCCCCCTAATTACAGCGCTTTTCCCGAAGCAGGAGTCCCTCTTGTACGAGAGTCAGTTTAACGCCCGAGGCACACTGTTCTCCTCCGTCCTAACACCAGCGCACGATTTCCTTTCTACACCAAAGACCTCAAACAGTCGGAACCGTTAAGTGCATAAGAAAGATGCAGCGCTTTTATGGCTCATATCTGCCATGAGACAAGAGATAATTGGGGAAACTGGGACAGGGTGGATGCTTCAATCACTTTCTCCTCCCTTTAGATCTCAAGAACTTTTGGATGAGATGAGAAGCAGAGCTGAGTTATCAGAGCAGCGTGACTCACTAATTCACCGATAGTTCACATAAACATCTCATCCAGAAAGATTTACTCTCTTCCATAAAAAGAGAAAAGCTGAAGTTTTCAACACATAATGAAAATTAATGTGAACTGGAGGACTGTTGAAATGACATAAGCATAGACCCATGTACTTTAATCCTCATTGTAAGGCCCATTACGCATAGATTATATCACATTTTTACTCGTTATTTACTAAAAATCACACACATAATATATGACCAATAGAGCATCAGGTTGGAACTCAATGTTTACTTACAAGATAAATACACATGACGTCACTGTGGTCAAATCTCATTTTAAATCGAAAAGCAGGACTTCTAACACAAAGGTGTCTTTTAAATTCAATGTACAATTTATACAGATACCTTTTGTTTTTCGTCATTTAGAGCTTACAGTCTTTGTTCAATTTCATTTTGGAAAAAAACAGGACTTTTTTTTTAAATTCCTCGAGAAAATAAAGTTGTATAATCTTAGAGTGACATAAGGATTAGTAAATGAGGACAAAAATGTCATTTTTGGATGAACTATTGCTTTAAAGTATCCAATCTCTGGCCGAAACCGAAATAGTGTGGTTTTGCACAGGCTGTGATGAGTGAGCATTCCTGTGGCCTTGTGAATGTGCTCCTTTTGTACATCTGATCTCTCTCTCTCTCTCTTTCCTGTTCTCTATCCATTCTTTTTCTCTCTTTTTCTTTTAGTCAATTTGTTAATTGGAGCGTTTTACCCCGCACTCACGGCACACTGCTGTTAAATTACACACATGGTTTTTGCCTCCATTAATGTCAGACTGAATCACATCGCCGGCGTCAGTCATCACTCGTGAACGCAGCACCCAGCAGCGTCTGCCCCGTGATTGACATGAGGCTAAGCTCCATTGGTGTAGTGTGTTATAGATTAGTTAAGATGACTCTAGTGCATCTTACTGATCTAAACTACTACACCTGAGGGACATCAATGTCATATAATTGAGATTTTTGTGAAATTGAACAAAAGCATATGCACTGTTTGACTCTTCTCATTTACCATGGTAAGTACTTTTAACTCTAAGGCTATGTTTACACATGGACGGCTATTTTCATAAACAGACATTTCAACCTCTCCGGTTTCAAAAATAACATTGTGCACACATCTCAGTTTTAAGTAAAGTGTTCATTTACACATACCCGTGTATATATGCCATCAAGAGCATGCCAAAACTGTAGGTGGTGGTGTAACAAGAAGCTCAAGCCCACGTAAGCCAATCAGAATCCCGAAAATAGCAACATCAGCAACGAATCACTTCCTCTTCCTCTTTTGAACAAGTTCGCGCTTTTGACGTAGATGCGAGCTCTGGCGCTCTACGTCAAACACCCGTTTGTCTCAGTTTAAATACAAATGTGAAAACGAAGATTTTCAAAATCTCCCCTCTGGCCGGAGTTTTTAGAAAGAATTGGTTTCAGAGGCGAATTCTCTGTTTGTGTGTAAATGAAGGGCGCAAACGAAGGGAAATGTCTCAGAGCCTAAGTAAACATATCGAATACACTGTAAATAAACATCACAGATTAACATTGCATACATTGGGGGGGCAAAAATGACCAAAATCACTGTAATAATTTGACTGAAATTCGACTAAAGACCCTAAAAAGTGGTGGGTTGATTTAACCCAGGGTTGGGTCAGTACTGAACAGAACACACTGCTGGGTTAAAAATTACCCAACTGCTGGGTTGTTTCAGAGTGTAAAGGGGGTTGCACACCGGACGCGCAGCTCAGCGCCGTGTTGAGTCGCATCTAGGACAACTCGGAGGTATCATACACATTAAACGCGCTTACGTTCTATGGGTGACCGGGCATTTTCTTAGTTTGCTCCCAGGCTCTGGAATACTCTTCCCATTGAGATTCGACAGGCCGAAGTATTTTTAAATCCTCACTTAAAACTTATTTTTTTAGGTTAGCATATAAGTGATTTTATTCTCTTTGTATGCATCTTCTTTTAAATGTTCTTAAATTTGATGTATGTGTCCATTATAATGTATTTTATGATTCTGTAAAGCGCGTTTATACATGGCAATACATCGCGTTGATATGCAACTTTAAAGGCGCTATATAAAATAAAGTTTATTATTATTATTAAATAGCGCAAGCTTAGTCATATAGCGTATACTTCAAAATGCAAAATATACATAGCAGCCAAAGTTAATCGTTACTGATTTGGGACAAATATGATGTTATTTAATGTTAATCTATGTGAGTGGCGCTCTGTGGCGCGGCAGGGATCTGAGCAACTTCCTGAGTCGGAGATGGCCGCAACGGACAGGCGCCACCTGTCGGCACCGGTGTGTATATACTCATAGAAAACAATGTATTTGATTTTTTTTAAAGGCCCGGTTCCTGGGGGTTTTAAATGCAGATCAACGTTCATGAAAAAAAGTTCATTCAAACTGGAATGAAGCAGAGATCAGGGAGCTCCTCACTATCCATGCTGAAGCAGAGATCGTTCACCAGCATAATGGAACAGTACGTGATGCGTTACTTTATAATCGAATAAAAAAACAGCACAAGTGAGAGAGAGAAATCGCAGATGATAAACAAATTTAAGATGCTGTGAAAAATATTTCTTTGCACGATTACAATTACATAACGTCACAACGTGTTGACTGTCTTTACGGGGAATTGTGTGAACACACACACACAAAATCAAGAAAATCTAAAAATCTTGAGACACATGATCATTGTATTTTCTGGAATCTTTGCGTGAAAAGGCTCAGAAACTAAGAAACTAAAAGCTACAGGTTATTAGGAAAGGAGACTTGTCAAAACTGTACTGTATGTCTGGCTCCAAATTTCTTGTTTCCGATTCTCAGCTTATTTCATGTGGTCTTTAAACTTAGTGCCAGAAGATTTCCAAGGACTATCTCACTCACTTAAAGTTTGCTGAAGCTGGTGAGCTATGACGCAAGCCCAGGAGGCGAAGTGATGATGAGATCCAGCTGTGAACTGCTCAACTTTTCCCCTCAATGAAAACGGCCTGAGCACAGAACGACTCAACGTTACCTAGATGTTTGACTGGACGGATCTTATTGCATTAAATACTAGTTTTCGTGTCATTTTGTGTCCCAGGGGTTAACGTCGATGTTTTTATTTGGTCAGGGTGGCCAGCCTCCGACCACATCAGCTCTGGGGGTTACCACGACCATCGACGTGACAAAGTTCAACTTACATTACAATATGTTTTTAGCGCTAGCGTGTATTTAGAGCAGAACTTCCTTGGCCCCGGCGGACCACGGCTCTGCCATCGCAACAACAGAAGTGAGAAATGAGCCAATCCCTGGTCAAACCAGGCTAAATCCTACAGATGCTAGCAAGCAGGCAAGTTTCCAGGGCCAAAGGCAAGCAGAACCACAGACCGCGGGTGGAACGGACCCGAAGGAGGTTAATGGAGGTTCTGTGTCGTTACGGGCCAAGTCCAAGAGCGCCTATGAGGAGCGTATTTCCCTGTTTGATTGCAGTTTCTATGCAGGTCTCATGAGGAAAAACAACCTACGTAACTGCAGAGCGGCCGACCCACGTGAGGTTTGTTCTGAGAGACCGGCGCTCTTGTTGTCATCATTCTGACAGTGTACACACATCTGTACTTTCCATGTGCTTCTGAGGAAGAATACAAATGAGCATGTAACGCTGATTTATCATGAGGGGTCACATTTTTGGCCGCACTTCGAGCAGAAGTAACAAGCCAAGACAATTGTATAAATTCTCATGAATCAGACACTGATTAAATTCAGGGGGAAAAAATCCAGAACAGACAAGGACATTTATCTTAATATGAGTTTTGTTTTCTCTGATAGAAATGAACGGATAAATAAATACATTCAAGAATTTGCATTTTTACAGTAATGACTCCCATAAGATCGTTCATTGACGCAAATAACACTTGCTAATTTACACAAGCTAAAACAAAAGGATTAAAAGACAATTTCTCAAAAATCCTGTTGAAAATGCAAAATGGAGGGACACTGTGGCTGTTTTAGTCTTTGGTTCTCCGTAAATGAAATGTTGCATCACACACTCTGGTATTTTTTTAGTGCTGTCAAAAGATTAATCGCGATTAATTGCATGCAAAATTAAAGTTTGTGTTTGCATAATATATTTGTGTGTCTATTGTGTGTAATTACACATGTTATAAATGTTTCTTGAGTACATACATGCATGTGTTTGTATTTATATATGCAAAAAAAAAATCACACAGTGCACACACATATATTGTGCAAAAACAAACTTTTATTTTTTTGTGCAATTATTTCCGATTAGTATATTGACAGTCCTTATTTTTGTAACAAGAAACATATACAAAACAACTAGGGCTGGGTATCGATTCAGATGTTCCAGATCGATTCAATTTCGATTCACAAGCTATCAAATCGATTCGATTTCGATTCTCGATTCAATTTCGATTCCGATTCTCGGGTCGGTTTTTATACTCGATTCTCGATTCAACTCAATGAATATAGATTTAATACAAATACTATATTAGTAAAAAATAGCAGTGAACAGCAGTTTACAAGTGGGTGATTAATAAAAAGAAATTAAAAGCCACAACACTAACGTTGTCGTCTTGCTTGCGAAATCTAAAATGGTTCCAAACCTCTTACTTTTTATGTGAAGGTGGCATCAACGTCGATGAAGCAGCTGAAACCGCCATTTTAAGCACTGAATGAAAGAATGACAGGCTCCTTGGTAACATCGCGCAAGGCAAAAAAGAGGGTGACATCTAGTGAAGAAGACTAGTTATTTGATTAACGTTAATCTTACGTTCAATGTTTGCAGGGGGGAAAAAAATTGATTCTGCTATTTGAGAATCGATTCTGAATCGACCACGTAAAAAAAACGATTAATCGAAAAATCTATTTTTTTGCCCAGCCCTAAAAACAACTGAAAATTACTATGCAAATATTAATCAACATCATCATGAAAATGTATTAATAAGTCATAGTGCCAAAAATAAGGTAAAAAAGTTTGTATGTAATGTGCAGGTTAAGCACTGATACTTTTAAGTGCCATTACTAAATATTGTAAAAAAGCTGCTTCTAAAAATAAAGTTAAAGAGAAACTGGTGTAAAAACAATAACATGCATTTCCTAGAATAAACTGTAAACATCACTGTTTCCAAGTAAAATTCACATCCAATGCCCTCCTTTACGACAACAACTTAATCCAATAAGAGAAGACTTGTGAGTATGGAGTGCCGGGGAGAAAGTATTGTATGTGTATGTAATGCTGAATGGACAGTCCTGAGAGTGAATGGAGATATCATGCCCACCGGCTCATTCTGACATTAACACAGGCCCTTGTGTACCCCTGAGAGCTCAGCTAATGATATGATCCCAACCCTGCCAAACAGAAGCACTGCGGCTCTCCAAGGTGCATGTGTTTCCATTGCTTTAATAGCCTGACCAGCCTTACACGCTTACTGCATTCTCTCATCGGTGACACTGATGAGCACTTCCTCAGAAATCCATTTTCCGATACACAGTTTATACACAGTTACCCTGTTAGAGATTACACTCCTGGAAAACAAACATTAAAATAGAAAGAGACAGAAAGAAGGAAAGAAGGAAGTGTACTTTTTACCGGGTTTGGTAAATAGCCGAGTGCCGTACAGTAAGCACTGCAGTCTGCCTTTGATTTTCAATAAACTGAATGTGAAACAGTATGCCGTATCTAATGATATCCGAATTTCAGACCAGAGAGTAGAATAACTGAACAATTCACAAAAGGAATTTTAAAGACCTTTTTGTATGCATTATTAATAATAATTATGTGAATGAATTATTATTAATTTATAATCATTTGTTTTGTTAGCAGTCTATGCAGCATGCTCCGGTCACATACTGCACATGTCGGCAAATGTAAGTAGGTCATCTGGGTATTCGATCTATACAGAAAATGCATAGCAGCAGGACAAGTGCATAGCAGAGGAAAAGTAGTATTCAACTATGCCAGTTTGAACACAGCTTATGACAGTATTTACAGTAATTAGCAAAGTAAAATAAAGTACAACTGCCCTTTTCATCCGCACTGTTTTACTAAGAGAGAGAGAGAGACCATTAGTCCCCGTGACGTGACACGCGTGCACAGAGTCCTGTGACAGCCATTAGTGGCGACTGGAAAGCAGTAACACCTGGACACATCTGTTGATCAACAGCCCAAAACCTGAGAGAGCGTTTCCAACTCAAGCCTTGAACCAGCTCGAGCAGGATCTGCTCTGTTTATTTGACAAAGCCATCAGCCACACGAACTGCCTGGTTTGTTTGAAATGTCAGATGTGTTGTTGCACGGGTGAGGGGTGGAGGGAAAGACGGGTTTATCCCCCCGACAGACAACGAATAGACTGGCGAAGTAGAGAGAATGTGCAAAGCTTACAGTAATACAGATGTCAAAAATATTGCTTTGTTCTTGTTAAAAACACACAAGTACAATCTTCCTCCTGGAAATAGTTCACTATTAGCCAAAAACACAAGATAGCTACAGATACACTTCAATTATTATGAATGGAGCTTGAGAGCAAATTTGTGTGCCAATGAGTACAAACAACTTGGGGCCAGATTTAATAAACGAGGCCAAAGTGCATGATTCAAAAAAGCGCGGATGGAAGTAAAAATTTCTTCATGTTAAAAACACAGGTGCAAAAATCTGACCAATGCAAGACGTACTGTAACAAAAAGTAAGCAGTGTCCAAATTCAAAGGTTGCGAACCTCGAAGGACGTATTATAAGACCGATTGTGTCACAGCAGGCTAGTAAGGCTGTCCCAATTTGAAGGCTTCCCAATATAAAGCCTCAAAATGCGGCCTTATATTTCCATGCTGTTAAGGATAGAATGAGTGGATCCTTCACAGCAGAGGCTCTCCAGAGATTTATTGTAACGGCTGAATATAACGGCTGGATATTTTAAAGAGCAACTATTTCCCTGCTAAAAAACATCATTATTTTGTGTATTTGGTATAATACAATGTGTTCACCTGGTTTTTGGTAAAAAAACACATTATTTTCCACATATCGTACATTTTTGTACATTTCACTTTCTTCCTGAAACGCATAGATTTAAAAAGCTCTGTGTCCCTGATTGGCCAGCTAATCTGTACGTTGTGATTGGCCTGAAATTGTGATGCTCCTATTATGTATGAAAGATTCGCGCACAAGAAGAAATTATGATAATGTCGGTCTTGTCTAGCTGTCCATCACCAATCCCAGAAAGTCACACAGCAGGTGATGCAATTTATGGATCCTCGTACTAGATCGTCTCATTTCAGTTATCTTCGCGCACTTCCAAGGGTGCTATCTCGAAAGAACAAGTACTTGCTTTCGAGGACACATCCCTCAAAGGATCCAGCCTTCGAATTGGGACACAGCTAGTAGAGGGCGGGACACTTTAGCATCTAAAGAGCACAGGAAATTACATGAAGTTGAAGTGTAGGATGATTTTTAGCGCGTGTTCCAAACTGTAGGGTTTTGAATGCTTATATTTTCTGTATGAGAGTGTTTTGGATCATACCAGTTTATATTTATTCTTATAGGATTACTCCACTTTATTGGACCTCAACAGTTCACAGTTTAATGCAGTTTAAATTTGCAGTTTCAACGCAGCTGGAGTGTCACACGGCTGGTGCAAGATGAGAAGTTGTGGTTTAAAAGTGCTTATTTTTACTTTTATTGCCAAAAATGACAATCGTTTTTCTAGATAAGACACTTATGCCTCGTTTGGGATTGTTTATTGAATCTGCGTTGAAAATGCAAATTTTATCTGTATTTAAACTGTAAACTGTTGGGGTCCAATAAAGTTGGATCATGGAATGTTTTTCTTAAAAAAAAATGTATTTCTTCTTGACTGAACAAAGAATGACATAGGGGTGAGTAAATTATCTGGATTTTTTTTTATTGAGTAATCCTTTAAGCATAAAGTATTGGTATGTAAAGGAAAAAGTTTCATTTTCATTTTATGGGGACTTTTGGGGTGTTAAATATTGACGGAAATACCATTAAACTGACTATTCAATTTCGATTCAATTGTACTGTATTTATATAGCGCTTTTCACAATCGTGTTTTGTGATTCATTTAAATACTCTCCTCCCATAAATTTTGCACCTGAAAGAGCAACTTCTACAAATGCATACGCAATAAGGTCATTAATAAAAATATATGTGTCCAGTGTCCACACCTGTTCACTACGTAGTAAATCCTGACAGTAGTTTTTAAAAGATGGTTTGCACTTAAATTTGGCTCTTGGTATCTTTTGGTATCTATTGGTATCTATTAGTACCCATATTTTCCCCCAATGACACTATAACCACAGTTATTAAACTATAAAATAGATTTAAATGTAATTTTTAAAATGGCATATCCCTTAAAAATATGTTTAACACCAAGTCTCCAGTTCTATCAGTAGCCAGATAAAAGGCGTTTTACTTTACATGAAGTGAATCGCCTCATGGGGGCTGACATATTGACACTGGCCAACTCAACATAAACAAAAAATTACTGAATGCACTTTTGATAATAGTTTTGGCAAAAACTAAGCTACTACAGATGTAGTAACAATAACTGAAGTAATCACAATATTTTGGTGGAAACTATTGTATACATGGACATCTGAAAATAAAAACACACAGTGAATGTCATTACCAAAGACAAGAGATTGCTACATTACACAAACATTGCTCTCGCAAGCTTTGCATCATTTGTTTTTAAATATGACCTAAATGGATGATATGTTTGTAAAATGCTTTCTGATACAATGCTCTGAGAGAGATATCAGATTGCATCAGACCCGCATGAAAAAGCAGATGATTAAAACAGGGTTAGCATGGGGCTTTTCAGATGCTTGTAATATACAGCTCCAGTCTGTACTGCCTATATGATTGAGATTTAGGATTAAGTCAGTCTCACAGATCTGACTCTGTCCCATCAGTCCGCTTTCTCCCTCCCAACCACAGCGTCCCATTATGTAACAATAAGACCAGGATGCCAGCTGAGGTCACTATCACATGGTTGATGTGGCAGCTGTCTTATAAGCTAACAGAATGCCACTCACCCATTTTCTCTTATATTTATACTATATATAATATATATGCTATACAGTATATATTATATAACCATCACTGTTCCATGTCACCACCAAAGTACTTTTTTCTATTTTTCTAGTCAAGCAACTTTTGAAAAAAATAAGTTTTGCTGAAGGAAGTGTGTTTCTTTCAGGTCCTGTACAGATGTTTGGCCTCAGGAAAACAAAGCCAATACATGATCTGCTGTAGTCCAGGGCAAACGATCTGTCTCTTTCTCTTGCTATTTGTTCTTTAGTCTATCACAGCGAGAAAACAGGATGCAAAGCATTAAAATCTCTTTTACTCTTAATTCCCTCTGATAAAATTGTTACATCAGCATGACTTCGATATAAACAAACACATAAACACTCCATGGGCTTCTGCAAATAACAACTATCTGTGCACACACACACACTAATAGCCTATAAACTGAGAGTGCTGTAAATTTGAGAAGTCTGTGTAAAGGCATTTCAGAGAATTGTTTCTAAATACACTATAAAGGGTTAGAAATGTACCACAGAAACACATTACAAAGACTGTGAACTATGTAGTACTGAATTGTGGAGTTAGATGTTTATACAGTTTTTTACCATTTCTGATTTTTGGGCGGGCCTCAAATCATGGCTCGATGACACACTGGAGTCACCAAGCATGGTGCCACCCATAACACTAACTAACTTTGTCACGTAAATGCATATTACAATTCTGTTGGGACAGAGAAAGACAAGGTAAACTCTTGGGCAGCTGGTCAGTGTAATCTGAATTGGATTCGTGTTTTGCATCCATTCAGATTTTAGCTGTATTTACGTAAAGAAAGAGGTGGCAGCTTTCCCATTAGTGGCCGTGGTTTCAGTGCTGACAACGGACATGTCCCTAGGGTTTAAAAGCAAAAGTTTTATGAAATTTTATAAAATAAATTAATTTATCATGAATTCTGTGCAATTAAACCTAAAAAAAATAAGGCTACTAACCAAAAGCACTACTTTGTATCATTTAATATGTTTTGTTTAATTAAAAGTTGAGTTTTAGAACAGTTTTTGTCATAAATTTTCTTTAGGGGGCCGCGAAGGAATGCGCCGTACACAAGGGGGGCCGCACGCAGAAAAAGTTTGAGAACCACTGGATTAGTTGATTTTTTAAAATCTCTCAAAGGAAGACCGCTCTTCCAAAGGGCGCAAATTCAAAATATGTGTTCGGAGTGTCGTGTGTTGCTCGTGTTTTCAAAATATGTGTTTGTTGCACACGCATCAAAACCGTTTATGATAAAAGAGACGCTCACATTCACAAAATACATGCAGGACACTCCTTTAACAGTAAACTCTGATAACACATGAAATTGTGATTATCTGGCAAACGCGAGCGTCTCTTTTATCATAAACTCTTTAGACGTGTCTGCAGCAGGCACTTATTTTGACAAGACACGTGATGCACATAGGTTCACTCCACATGCTGAACACATATTTTGAAATTACGAACCACACACACAATGGGCTACATACATGTTGTGATGAACTTCGCATTGTGCACCCTCAAAAAAAAAGAGGTCACAGGCCTCCACTGCTTGTTTGACTGTTAGATCTGATGATCAAATGCTTCAACAAGCAAAAGTTTAACAAGCTTTATTTTTTTATATTAATGTCATTTTCAATTTAATAAAAAATGTCTAACACTACCTCAGTGATTGTCACTATTGCATATTTTGCCACAAAATACTGAAAGACTTTTGACTGTTGCCATCATAAGAAAATCGCTATTGTATAGCATCGTAATAAACTGTACGATTTATACCCCTAATGAAAAATCCCAAAAACCAATTTCACACCAAACATCTTAATTGAATCAGTTTTGCATCCCTTAAGGTAAAATCTGTGTGCTTAAACAAAAAGTTTATAAATGCTCATGGGGAGATTTTTAAAACAATCATCTGAGCCATAAATTATTAAAAATATGGCCAATGGATATTGGAAAACAAATGTTTACTCATACATGAGTTGGTTTTTCACGCTATTTAGAAAAGGTGTATTTCGCAAAAAAAAAAAAAACATTATAAACAGTTTATTCAAATTTTCAGGTCACCTGATGTACGTAAGTCACATAATCATTATTGAAAATGACGCGGTATGTACTAAAACCTCCCAGAAACACCTCAATACGTGTCTGCCCACAAGTATAAGAGGCTTTCCTTGCTACATCTCTTAAGATTTAAAATAATGTACTATTACCTCCAAGATACAGCTCATACGTTGCCGTTTCTAAATATAAGGGGATTTTATTGGTATTAATGTTTGAATAACACTCCTACTGTATGTCTCCTTCGATTAAAAATGATAGGCCAATTTTGGTGACATCAGTCGACGTGACTTATCGCAAAATTAAAAACTATAATTTAGTTGCACATCATGGGTAGGTAGAAATTCTGTCATCTCACAAATGTTTTTAATTGACATTTATCAAATATTGTTTTGCACAAATCTGTAATGGAAACGCAGCTAGTGACTCTCCTCACTGTGCATATAAATTTACCCCCCTCCCAAAAAAAATTAAAGAGTGGAAACTGAAATTGTATTATATGTTATTATATTTTACATATGTATGTTTATATGTTTTGCAGGCTGCACAATTTTAAAAAGCTCATATATGTAAGGAATAATGTAGACAAGTATGAAGCAGAGGATCTTAATATGGTATTACGATCATTTTATGCATCTGTGCAAAGTTTCGCGGAAGGATAAACATTTTAATTTAAAACAAATATGCCAATAAAATGTTTCAAATTCATATTCATGTCCAGTTTTTTTTCTTATGTGGCAAGTAGCCGTGTAATAAGCGGGATAATGTAAAGGCAGCCGGTAGTTATCGGGAGATTAGCCCCGACAGTGTGATCAGGACCCGACGCGAAGCAGAATATGAATTTGAAACATTTTATTGGCATATTTGTTTTAAATTAAAATGTTTATCCTTCCGCGAAACTTTGCACAGATGCATAAAATGATCGTAATACCTAATAAGATCCTCTGCTTCATACTTGTCTGTCTCCATTTTTTCTGTTTTAGCCAGTCTTTGAGAAGTTTTAATGCCCATTCTGTATTTTTTTGTGTGTTGGCTTCGTAGCTATCATGCTCTATTTTGTCAAGTTCAGTCTCAGTAAGCTCTCTGTGTCTTATCGTTGTTCGTTCTTCTATCCACTGTTTAAATGTTTTGTTTTTTTCCGTACATGTTAAAATTAATGTCAAAATGTTGTGGTTGTCCAGTGTTTGTCACAAGATGGCGCCAAACAGTATTCTTTATTGGCGCGGAGCGATTTTAATCATACAAGTAGGACCGGCTATGCGTTATTACTTTGGAGCGGTTATTATTTGAAAAGAACGAACCTGCAAATGTCTCAACTGACCAATCAGAATCAAGCATTCCAGAGAACCGTGTAATAAGGAGCAATAATGCTGCTTCCGCCAGGAGAGGCTAAAGGCCACATCTAACTTCTCAAATTTCTTGGTAATTATCTATCTTGTTAGTAGCATGTGAAGTAGCTAACTTTCTTATTCAGCAGAATAACTTCACTGTAGCCTAATACTTTAAGTGTAGTTTGTATCATAAAAAGCTACAGTATCTTCTTCGAAACTGCTGCACAAAGACCTCACCGTGGTCGATTTAGTCAATGGTCAGTAAGCTTGTGATCACAACTAATGAAGCACCCAGTGGGCATTAGATGTCGGCTCTCACAGTACCCATCAGCTCCTGAGGTAAATTTCTCACGTGAGCTCTGCCACAGCAGCGCGGTAAAACGTTCAATGCGTGGCTTCACGTAATTAGCCAAGTTATACGCTTAACCCGAGCTTGTCGGCTAACGAACGGCTGAAAACACTTCCAGCTGTGTCACGGTCCCGACTGCGAACGCAATTATCTGATAGGAGAAATGAACGCAGACGGAGCCATCAAGATTGAGAGCTGTGCGTTGGCAGCTAAGGTGTAAACTTCAGAAAACGTCAGCTAAGCAACTTTGTGTGTTTTCTGGCTGCTGTTAAAACCTCCCAGCTGCTGTTTCATTGTTTTCTCTGGGAAGCGCTGGTGGTAAACGCAGCGCCGGCTGTTATCTGAACTTCACAAAATGCTTTGCGTTTCCCTGACGTTATGTGTGGAGTTTTTTAATGTGAAGTGATAACAGGGATGCAGGCTACAGCATGTTCCCGCCCTGATGTGTGTCCTTCACACACATCGAACAAAGAGAAAAGTTACGGTAGGCTACAATGCGCTACGACGAATCATCTTGAACACACTGGACTCTAGACCATTTTTTTTTAGCAAAAGCTGAATAATAAAGTAAAACAAACAAACAAGATGATCAGATCAACAATGACATTATGGGACCTGTATAGGCATTATTCAGATTTTGATAAGATTAACGTCCTAAAAGCCAACAAACACGGACAGGTAATTCTTGTCTAATTCTTGTCATAAAAACTGATTTAAGGATGCCACTCTACTGTATGCTAAACATTAAACACCATATTGTTGACATCAAATAACTTTTTACAGTAGCAATACTGTATGCTAAACATTAAACACCATATTGTTGACATCAAATAACTTTTTACAGTAGCAATACAAACAATGACCTTATTTATGAATAATGACTAGACAAAATGAGTTACAATGGTTCAATAAACCATTCAAGATATGTTAAATTAACAAAATGTGGAAAAAAAGTATCTGCAAATTTTTTGTGATACAGGATTTTACTGTAGTCTCTACATCATAAAGGATTTTACAAATCTGATTTTTTTTCGTATAAGACCAAATTTATTAATCCAAAAGGCTAAATTTACACACTTGATAACTTGTGTGGATCTTCTGGGAGCAAATGTTCTTTAAACTGTCCAGAGCAACTTAGAAAAAAATATATTTCAAAAGAGCAAACACGTTAAGCGTCCCAAGAACGAGTGAGAAACAAACAGACAGATGTACAGACGTCATGTTTGACGATGACTCTGAACCTTCCCCTCATCTCCTCTCCATCTGCCATCCATATTTTGAAAGTAAAACACGCCATTGAGCGAGTTAACAAGACAGGCCTTGTGTGAGCCGGGTGCTCAGATATGCAGGCAGTGGGGGTGAGGGGGTTCCTCTAGAGAGGTGTGCTGGGTCTCGGCCAGCCCAGGTTAAAATAACAAGCGCCATCTCAGCAGTGGCCTTCCATCGGCTGGAGAGCTTGAGAAAAACATGTGGCAAACACACCAAACCACTGCAGTCCCGATATGTTTCTGATAAGCCCTTTTTTACACAGACATTACGGAAAATGCATCCGGGATTTGTCCGGAATTTTTGGTTCATTCACACTGCCAATGATTTTCTGGAATCTGTGCATGCGTTCACACACATACTGTAAGGATCCCATAAAAACACTTGATGTGTTTAAAGTCCTGCACTTGGTAGTTTTTTCTCCACAGCATCTGAGTTTGCTTATTATTTGTTATTTCTCTCTACAGAAACCACTTGCGTGCATTTTTGTTTATGATAAGACGTTTATATGAGCTACATCATCTCTGGTTCATTCCAGTTTGCAGACATTTCTCATCGTGATTGTTAATGTGCATGTAAATCCCTCATTTTAAAGAGCTGAACCATAACTTCATTGTTGCGATGACACGTGTGCGCGTCCTCACTACGACACGCCCCTTACGGCATTGTTTCTGCATCTTGTTCACAAAGAGGGCTTCCGGGAATGTTACTTAGTCCTCTTTCCATGAGCAATCCTAGAACATTGACGGGACAGGTTTGCATTTTACAGGTATTTTCTGGGACCAAACTGTTGTGTGAATGAGGGTATACTGTCGGTAGGTAATTAGTAGAGGTGCAACGGTTTCTTGGTAAAGAATCAAACCATCCCATTATGCTCCCACTGTTTGGCACGCACCTGCACCGCGGTGCACCGTGTTTGATTCGACCACGCATTTCTAATACAGTAGGGTGAAAAAACATGCATAAAACCGCTAATGTATGGTTCTGAATACGCTTTGTGTGTGTTTACGTGAGAGTACCTGTCCAATCAACTCATAGTATGCAAATCTGTTTCCAACCTCACAGTTCCTCCTCACGTGTTGGTGTGTGTTGGGGACCGTTTAGCATGGCAAGCGAAGGAGAAAAGCCGCTAATAGAGGCACCGCCAGCTTAATTTAAGTCTAATTCAGCAGCAATGCTCAAGAAAACGTGGACAAAACTGTACAATTCGGACAGCGCGATTGCCGTATGCTCAAGGCAATACATCTAACATGAAGAGTCACTTATTGCGCCGTCATCACCAGGGTGTTGTTGACATCACCCGATGCTACCCGACTGAGACTGAAACAGCACACATTGCCTTTTGTGTTTAAATGTTAACAAACTTGTATCATCTTCTTGCGAAAAAACTTGAAGATAGTGGCATAGAGTATAAAAAAGTAACCCAGTGTTCTAGGCTATTTTATGTGCATTTTGAAGTTACTATATGTTGGTACATGCAGTATAATAATGCAAATACTTTTAAGAGAAAATTTTGATTTTGGATGAGGTTAAAAACTGCTTAGGTTTTTATTTTTGTAAAGAAGCCTGGTGTGGTGTTTGTAACCCAATAAATAATTTTATTTTCTGGATGGATAGATAGATACTAAATTCCTTCATTTCTAAACATACTGAAACTGGAGGCAACTCTGAAAAGAAACAGGACATTTCCCAAAACCTTTAAACAACCTCAGCAACTCCAGTTTTCTTGGTAGCCCGGGCTGCGGTTCTTCTGGATTGACATATGTAGAGCAGTTAATGTCATTTTGTTATTTCGTTCCATCTGTTTGCGCCAGCTGCACACCTGGTTCGGATAGACTAAAGCCGAGCGCCCTGTAAGCAGGCTCGCTCTTGTTCCTCCGAGGTTGTTTTGAAAGAGTCAAACTGCTAGCATTTTTAAAATGGATGAGGTTTTTGGCAGTCGCCCACTCCGGCAAGACAGCTGAGGCTACACATTCCAGGCCTGGCACGGTCCGGCTGGACGCGAGGCCTCTTACAAGCAAAATACAGCACGCTGGCACCGACCGACGTCAAAGATCTCTCTGTGTGCCGCAGTGGCGACGCAGACGAGACCAATTAGAGCGAGAGGGAGCGAAGAAGCCGAAGATGTGAGCAGCAGGAAGGAAAACAATCCTTAGCGTGTCGAGTGCTCTGGTGCACATTAAAAATCTTTCAGAGTGGAAAGTGCGCGGCTACTGCAGGTCGGGGCCGAATCGCGGGTAAAGGACTACGTTTAGTCAGGAAACCATTTCCTTTTTTTTTTTTATATATCACTGTGCTGAGATTCGCTTTAAGAGGTTTATTATCAACCCTTGCAGACAGAAAAGTCCCACCTACTAACCTCATATCTTCAACGGGCTAGGAAAGTGAAGCTTAAAAAAGCCATGGCACAGAAACACATTCTTGGAATCTATCTCTATTTTATCAAATATTTACACTTCCACTTTATATATTTAATATATTATACACTTTCTTATCACACTAAAACTGACAGTTTTTCTCATTCTAACCTAAGGGACTTCATCATGTGGTAAAAAAACTAGTTGTTGACCCTAATAAAACTGTAAGAGTGAAGTCTGTTCTGTGCAAATCAAATATTTATTTTGCATTAAGTGCTGTTACTTGTAGTTGTCTCTGCATATTAAACCTGAGCAGGTATTTTAACAAACTTCACCCTTTAAGGAAATATCTAAACACTTTAAATTTCCCTGCTCTGCCCAAAGGCTCTGGCTTTCACCGAACAGCTCTTCTAGACAGGCCTTGGCCCAGTCACAATTCAATGACCTGCTAAAGATTCTCCACGCAGTGAGGTGTTTGACTTGAAACTGCTTCTCATGCCATTAAACAAGGCTTTCCATGAACCTATTTCTCTGAAGGCCGCTTCTTAAATCCAAATAAATGCAATGAGCTATGGTTAAATGTATCACCCATAGCCTGTGCTCACAATGCCCTCCAATATGGGACACAATATCTCCAAAAAAAAAAAAAGATTTGCAAGTCATTATGGGTTTACCTTCCTCTAAAGCCGACCTTGAGCCAAGTAACGTCTCCTTTCAACTGTATCAGGAACAGTAATTTTACATGGAGACACATTAATAAAATTCTAACCTTACATAGGGGTATCCAAGTCTTTAGGAAAGCCACAATACATGAAGAGAAAGCCAGCAAGGCTTTTATAACACATTCTCAGGCTGAAGGTACATTTGAAACATCTTACGTAACTCATAGCACACAGCGATGTTCATAAAAGTAATGATTTTATCACTGAAAATGCCCAGGGCATGTACTCTGCAGTGGGTAACAGATAACATCTATAGTGACATCACTTCCTGTTCGCCTTACAGCTGTGCAACAAAAATAGCTTAAAACTAAAACATTCACATTATTGGATCTTTATGGATCTCTTGTGCCATGCACCACATGAAAATTACAGTTTTGGAGTTTTTTATTGTTATCTCTGACTGGTGTCTTGATGTATGCAGAGAGCCTGATGTCTGTTTCATCCATTGAGGCACACACAGGTTATTGTTGAAGAAGACGAGGGAGGCCGTAAAGAGTGCAGAGGTCACGCTTCGGTATGCTTACACAGTCAGGCCACACAGATAAAACAACTACCCATAAACCGCTATAGGAACTAATGTCATTCCAGACATCACACATGTGCACCAGGTGTATGTTCATACGCATGTCTGTATGCAAGAGACAGATCATGGAAAACACAGTCGGGGGTGCATGTTCCTTTCCATTTAACAGTAAAAGCAAACATGCCAAAAGTGTTAGACCGACAACATATTGATTCAAAACTAATTCTGTATCTCCTTCAAGGGTCTCGTACCAAATAACAAAGCCACGAATACATTAATAATGCAGTCACTAGAGGGCGTAAACTAAATGCAGGCAGGAAAAAAGAGCAGAAAGACCCAAATCCAAAAATATGGGATTTCCAGAAAACACAGCAAAACTCAACTAAATAATCTTTAAAATGATATATAATAAAATATATATATATACTCATACAAAACACACCCTGTTAAATGAGGGAGAAATATGTCATATTTCACTTACATAAAAAACTTTATTTCTTTGTGTGTAAATACACAAAATCAAAATGTGCTAAAACCTTAACATTCAAGTCTGATTTGTCATACAGCAAGCAATAATTTCCTCATTAAAAATAAACAAATTTGTTTTAACAATTTATTTTGACTTTAAAATATATTTATATATTTTTTTAAATACTGCAAAATATATGGTGTAATTTGTGTCGAAACATTGCTAGAGTGTTGTAGACTTTTGTTATTAAAACAAACTTCTTTAATAATAATACGAAGTGCAAAAATACTGTAAAGTTGATTTAATGCTTTCACAAAAACAAAAAATCTACCGAGCTGAGGTGAAGCAGGCCAAAACATGATTGATATGTTTTTTGATCAGATAAGACTGCTTTATATTTGGCCAAAACCATCTCATGAATCAGCTAAATTTTGCAAACCACACCTTACAGTACCTGTCTCTGTACGTCACAATACATAAATAAATGTGAACAAACACAAGCACAAATACATGTTTCCATCACACCACATATTAGGTGTAAACATTTTTACACATAAACACAATACTGTGATCCAAGCAGTTGTGCTGAACACAAAATCCCCCACCGCAAACCTGTGCATCATCAATATGAATATTTTTTTGCATACATCAAGCAACACGCCGTCCGGACAAAGTCCAGGACCTGTCACAACAGCTAACTGGAAATAAAAATCTATTATGGACAAGAGGTCAATCTTTACCACCTTAAGTCATATGCTTTTCCTGTACAGTTTTACTGAAATTATGACACAAACAAGTATGCATATACTTGAGTGACACCATTGCAATAATCTATGTACAAGCTATCTATTGGCAAGCACACTATGCACAGCCAAAAGATAAACAGATTTCTCTTTATGATTCATATTTGATGTCAACAGATGCACTTTTTAGTATGTATGCTAAAACGACTGCATAATGTCAGTATATAACTTAATGTCTATTAAATAAAAGATTTAATCAGAGCTGAAAAATTATTGCTGCTGAATTATTACTTCTTAAGTGTTCAGAACTTTGATGCAAAAGGAAACTACATTTAAATTGGCATATTATTATGTATTGTTTGTTATTGTGAATATTATTATATGAGTGCAGTGGCAATTGCACTCTGACATCTCTTGTTATTAAAAATCATATTAATTTAGCTTCACATATTAATCATGCAAAGTGGATTAAGTTTAATTAGAAGTGTGCTGGATAATGTAATAGGCTACTGACACTTTTTGTTAGCTGTTGTTTTTGTGATCGCGAGTCATTCTGTACTTCTCATCATGCGCGTCTGAACTGTACCTGCTCTCTCTGTAGGCAGGGGAGAGATGTCCTCCTGTGGGATTTTCCCCTGGACTGTCCGTGCTGATCCATGTCCGATGAAACTACAGAACTGGACCTCCTGCGCCTCTTAAATACGGGAATATCCCCCCTCGATCCCTCCCGGTGCGATGCGCCCTGGTCCGGCAGCAGTCTGTCCGCATACCTCGCCAACAGGACCCCCAGCACCCCGAGCAAGTACGCCAGGTAGGGTCTCCAGCTGGCGCGCACCTTCTGCAGCGAGAGGAGCGACAGGGTCCTGATGATGCTGATGAAGACGAGGACGGAGATGCCCTGACCCAGCCGCACCACCATGAGCGCCCCGCCGGCCAGGCAGGCGAGCAGCACCAGCGCGGTAGCCGTAAACGAGTATAGCTGACGCGCATCCAAGAGCGAATGCGCCGCCGCTTCTCCCAGATGGCACACGGTGAGCAAGAGAACGGCCGTGCGTACGAGCACCCCGCCGCGGAGAAGATACACTCCCACCCAGAAGAAGGCACAGACCAGCGTGAAGATCGGAGAGAGCAGTTGCCACGCGAGCTCCAAGAGCGTCACCAAATAAAGCGCAGGAGATCCCGGGTGTGCGTGCGCGCGCTCCGCATCCCAGTCCGCGGACTGCGCGAGCAGAGCGAGGAACACGGACACCGAGCCGACGCACAAGGCGGAAGAGAGACTCCTACAGCTCCACGCGCTCCAAATGAAAGTCAGCCACGAGGGACACGAGTCTTGATCCACTGGAGTGACACACGCGCGCACGTAGCCGTTGCGCTCGGATTTCTCTGCCATCGGTCACACACATACGCGCGCACACGCACATGAATGCGTAAAAGCGCTATTCCTTCTCATAGGTGTGACTTTGGAGAAGCGGAGCGCGCGTCCGACTGTCTTATTATCATCCTTGCGTAAAAACAAAAGTAAACTTTTGCGGACAATCAATGGTTTCCTTTCTTTTAGCATTAACAAACACTGATGCGTAAATTCCCCATCATCCCAAGAACCAGAGGAGTAGCTCCTGATGTTTCTAGGTCATCATCATCATCATAGATCTTTTCTCCCTCCCTTCAGCCTCTCTTTCTGTCGTAGTTACTCTCCGGGTCTCTTGCGCTTTTGGACTCATGGATTCTCCTCATTCTCCGAACAGCATTGGCGCTTGGGTCATTTTTACGCGTGGAAACTCTCACTGTTGGAATATTTGCCCGAGTTTCACTCGCTGGATCTTATTGGCCGCTGTCCCGTTGCTCTTGAGGCGGTGCGTAACGCAACACAGACATATACTGTACAGCTGCGCTCCATAAAAACAGTCCGGATTCAATGCATTGATCAGATGACTTATTGAATAACTGATGTCCGACCCGGAGCCTCATTCACAGCCTGAGGCACTGATGATGATGTCAGCGAGTTCATGCGGTTTCATTAATATTTTATTTTTACAACTCACCTATCTACGTCATCGACACCCTTTCTCGTATTGGGTTCCCTCAACCGCATCTGTAATACAGCTTGCAGGGTTTCAACGAAACGCATTTTCCTCTTTATATATTCTAAATATAAAAACCGTTATTTTTAATGTGCATTTTAAAATGGAAAATGTCTTTAAGAATTGGCTTGGACTGATGTAAAGTCAGTATTATTTAAAAATATTTCATACAGTATGTTTGATTAAATAAAGTCAGTTAATTTATATTTTACAACATTCAACTTAAGGCTACCATTTATTATTATTATTATTATGTATTTTTTTTACAACAAAGTTGACCACATTCTTACTTTTTTGGGCTATTGCTGAATATTTTTTTTTTATATTGTGAAAATCATTAATACTAAAACTCGCTATTTATGTTATTTTTATAGGGAAATATTTTATTAGATCTGTAATATTATGTAATCTAAAATATGTAATATTTTAGCAAATTAATTAGACTTTTGTTCCCTCTCCTGGATAGCATATATATAAACATTTTATCATAATTGTTAAAGTCATAATAAATAAGTTTATACATGAGGAAAGTCCAACAAAACCTATACAGACAGTAAAAGTCACTTTATAGTTTTCTGTTATTCATTACATTTTCATCCAAATGAGATGATCTAATTGTAACATTTTGCAATAATATAATTTTCTATTAAATGTATTCATTTGTGAGACACTTGTATCATACAGTGCATTCAAGCTACACATTTTATCAGCATGTGTTGACTGAGCTTGAACCCATGACTTTTGCTATGCTAATGCAGTATTATACCATGGGAGCTATAAGAAAACAGGAGCTACAGGAATATTTACTGGAAAATTGTGATTCCCTGTGGTTATGTAAGAAAGATCAAACACCAATACCCCATGTTGACATCCACTATCTGGCAATTCATAAGAAACACGGCAACATGGGCCAAACTGACAGGTACGACAGAAAGGAGAAAACCGCAGAAACAAATGACCTTTTATTCTGTTGGCATAGCAGTTTAACAGTCTGATGGATGTCCGTCTGTGCGTCAACATCTTACGATGCCTGTCTTTCTGTCCAGTCCTCCCCCTGAGTAGAACGGTTACAGGGAATGTGGGAGTGCTTGTTTGGAAAGCTGCAGAGGCAACTTTGTCTTCCGGTCTCAGTTCATGGGTCAGTCGAGGGCCAACTAATATTACATCCTTGCGTCATGGCATCAAAATACTAAAATAAAGACAAGGATAAATTTGTAGGGAAAGAAGAAACATATCAAGCCATTTCTGTGGATGATGGAGCAGGCGTAAAAACATAAACCAAAATGGAGAAAACACCCCAGTGAAAATAAAGGTCTTAATCCTATATTATTGATAGGTCATCATAGGTTAATGATGTCAGACCTGAAAATGCATAGAGGACAGTCAAATAAAAGTATTATGGCATTATGGAGTTTATATACTGTATATGACAATCGATTCTAACTTCTTACAGTCAAGAATGACCGCAGAAAAGAAAAGCAAGGCGCGAAGATGATAAAAAAAAAGTTTAATCTGCATACAACACACATAATGTTTGTTGTATGTGCAAATATGAGATGTGCTGGAGTCCCCTTTAAACGGTGCTATTCACAAGTCCTTGAGGCTCCATTCTGGCCAAATATTTTAAAAGTCCCTCTAAAGGTCTAAGGGGCAGTTTCCTAGACTGGGTTTTGGGTTAATCCAAGACCAGGCCTTATTAATATTAGGTTGTTTAAGAAGTTTTTACAAACATACTGTAGCTTACAAAAAACATTACAGGTGTGCATCTTAAGACAAAACAATGTCAACAAAATATGTTAAAATTAAACAGGACAAGGTGTTTTTAAATTAAAGCAGCTCAAACATGCATTTTAGTCTGGGACTAGGATAAGCCCTGTCCGGAAAACTGCCCCTATATGTTTTCTGCTCACCTTCACAATAAATCCAGATTGATTTTCAAATGCTTAAATAAAAAATGCAACGACTATTTTTAGAATGACTGCGTCAGCGGTCTTACGCTCTTGTACATTCAGTTCCATCAGAGAGACACAGAAAACATGCAAGTCAAAGTTATAATTGAATAATTGTATGCAGCCATTGACCCGACGTCACCGTGTTTACACTTAAATCTGTTTGTAACTCTCAAAACATTTAAAACTATTTCCGTTGCCTGCCTGAAAGATGTCGACTGCCTTGTGAGAAGTAGTCAGACTTTCTAATGCCTGTCATCATATAAAGTAAAATATAACCTTGCATGTGAATGTGGGGGAACCGAATGTGTGAGTGCAAAATGCATTACAGGTGAAGTGATGGAGGGTTAAGCTTAGAAAAAGATTTAATTTTCCCTCCCTGTACATTAGTGCAAGTATAAACCCCAGCTTGCCACAAGATGAAAAGTATAAAAGCATAATTTCACCTCCACCATTCTTGTGCCATGCTGTTCTCAAGGAACACTCATGTGGCTACAAGCTGAATAGAGTATTTTCTGTATGCAGAGCCGCCCTCCTGGAACGCAGGGATGGGCTGAGGAATTCTGGGATGTTGTCCCCACGCAAACTGACTCCAATGGTTTATACGGTCTGTCATTTACATGAGTCATTTAAAATATACACAAGATAGAAAAGTGTTACCTGGGGTTATATCCATGTGTCATATGCTTGGTTTAATATTCAGTTGAAAAAGGGAAGTCCAACGGAGGGCCAGAAATTATGGGCCTCCCTTAAAGAGAAGAGCTGTCAATGAACTACAAACCAATTTATAGTCTCAGCCTTCCATACCATGATCATTTCTGAACATGGTCAGTAGAGCGCCTAAAAGTGCTTAATTAAATGACTTGCTGCTCGATGCTTCACCAAATGACTCGACCCTTAAAGGAAAACACCACCGTTATTAATATTTTACTATGTTCTTACCTCAACTTAGATGAATTAATACATACAGTCTTTTATCAATGCGTGCACTTCATCTTTGCACGGCGCTTCGTGTATGTGTTAGCATTTAGCCTAGCCCCATTCATTCCTTAGGATCCAAACAGGGATGAACTTAGAAACCACCAAACACTTCCATGTTTTCCCTATTAAGGGAAAATAAGAACTATATTGTATGGCGGAAGAGCACTTAGTTTGCAGCACTTCAACCTCTGGCGCAGTAACATCATCACTCCTTTTATTTTGTGCCAACATACTTACTCGTTTAACTACTCATGTAACAGTCTTTAAATAGGGAAAACATGGAAGTGTTTGGTGGCTTCTTAATTCATCCCTGTTTGGATCCTAAGGAATGAATGGGGCTAGGCTAAATGCTAACACATTTATGAAGTACTGTGCAAAGATTAAGTGCACGCATTGAAAAAAGATATGTATTAATTTGTCTAAGTTGAGGTAAGAACATAGTAAAATATTGAAAAACTGTGGTGTTTTTCTTTTAAAGCTAACATGAATTCAAAACTGACCCTATTTACTTTCTAAATGCTAGTTCATGTGCATGATTTAAAGGGATAGTTCGGCCAAAAACTATATTAAACCCATGATTTACTCACCCCCAAGCTGTCCGAGTTGCATATGTCCATCGCAGCTTGGGGGTGAGTAAATCATGGGTTTAATATCGTTTTTGGCCGAACTATCCCTTTAACTGTGCACCAAATTCCAAAAATGCTCCAAGTATGTCTGTTTACTTGTTTATCAAAATATAAGTAATACTTTCCTCAACCTTATGATTTTCTTTTTGGATAAAGTCACAAATCTATCCTACTATTTAGCTACACACCTTTGATTCTGGCATGCATTTGTCACAATCCATCAGATTCCCAATGGATAATGCCATTTTTTTTGGGGGGGGGGGGGGGCAAAAAAGACAAGAACAATCTAGCCAAAGCAATTACAATAGTGGTGCATAATACATTCATTTACTATTAAAGGTAGGGTAACAGATTTGATCCTGGAACATTTTTAGTTATGCTGGTTAAAAGACTCCTCACATCCTGATAGCAATCACTATGTTAAGTTGTTTAAATGTATTTGTAGAAATTGATGTCATCTGTGAACGGTGTAGGACCAGAAAATGTTCAACCAATTATAGATCTCGGTCCAAACGGACGTTGCCTTTTTTGTCCCTCATTCGTAAGCGTAATTTGAATGGCCACCACGCAGCGAGTCCACGCAGACACCATACGTCATTGCGCGTTCACGTGCGCTCACCTCCTGTCTGTAAACAGCGAGAATGGCAACCTTTTCTGCTGAATTGACAACCTGCACAGGAGCCACAAAACGAAAGACATCTTTTATAACAACAACAGCAAAAACTGCCTGGATCAGCAATGAGCAAAAACAAAATTAACTTCAGTAACTTTACTGCTTTACCACTAGATGAAAACAGCTGCAGGAGGCAAAGGGTCTGAAAGGGTCGTTGCACTGTTTATTTTGGTAAGGTAGGTACGCGATATGTTTGTGTTGAGATGGATTCAGATATTCTACTTTGATGAAACATTGTGTTGCTTATTGTGTTAGTTTACGGATTAGCGTAACAATATAGTTACTACGTCTACACAACCAAAAGTGTGCTTTAACTAATTCCGATGTAAACCAGTTGTTTATGTTGGTTATTTTGGAAATGTTATTCACTTTGTACTGCAAAGTTTTCTCACTGGTGAATGAGACATGAGATGTGACCGTCTGATCTGTGCGTGTTCATCTGTTTTGGAAGAGGCGTGACTTTGGATGGCGATTTGACTGGAGGGTGGGGTCGTGATTTCATTGCTAGGCGGCTACCGTTAGCATTTTTCAAAATGTGATACCTTTAACACAATTGTAGCACAAACTTTCCCTTTTTACCTGAAACATGCACAGCCAGTTTACTTCAGTAATAGTAACCAATATTTTATCTTTCCAAAATATTTTGCGGTCCTTGATAAAGCACAAATACTGCAGGAGCTCTTTCACTATGAACCAAACAGTCTGTTTAGTTTAGTGGTTGCATATAGACCAGGACTTGCCATGTGTTGTGGCACACAAGCTCTCATTTGACCCAAAAACATGCCCTTAGGTTTCTTGAAAGACTCAATGGGGGTCCAAATATTCTCATTTCTGAAAAGAACAGTTGGTTGTAGAATTACAGCACAGAATCATTTGAGCAAAAAACTTCTGTCATCTAAAGATACAAGAGCTCCGCTTTTACTTCACTTTAATTAACATGATTCATAATCACAACAATGTCTAATGGAGGGTCAATAAGCAGTTCAGTTTGAAATAGGTCCTCATTACTGATTACTGGTTAGTGACCGGTGTGTGCGCTCTGAAAGAAAGCAGTGGAGCAGTTATGAACTACAAGCCTGGTCACCCATCAGTGCGCTCCTTCTGTCAGGGTCACAGTGACCTTTGAACTCAAGATTCAAAAGCCCACATGGACACCAGCTGCTAAATAGGAGACAAAACCTCAGCAATGAATTGCACACGGTTTGTTCTGGATTAACTTTAGCACGAAAATATAACTGAGGACAAATATTAGAGATAAATATGTTCGGGACTATTGGAAAACAATTGAAATGGCCTCCCTAATTCCTTTAGTAAGCCCTCCTGAATCTGCTGGACAAAGGCATCATATTTTTGTGCTTTAAGCTGGTTGATTCAGAACGCATGCTAATAATCTGCATGGAAAGACTTTGATGTTGATGATAGAGCAGATGACAGGAATGTGTAGTGGCTCTGTTGTTGGAAGCAGGCGAGTGAAAGCTCTTCAATTAACATGGAATTCTGGACTGTTCTTTAATCAGTTTAACAACTCATAAACAAACTCCCAACTTGACAGATACAAACACGATGCCTGGCTTTAGTTTGAGTCGTAAGCATCTTTAATGTGCATAGACCTACAATATGATCCCCAGAATGTAATGCTTTAAAAGGCACCTATTATGCAAAATTCACTTTTACAAGGTGTTTAGACATAATGCGTGTTGGCAGTGTGTGAACACAACCGGCATACGATGAAAAAAATCCACCCGCTCCTTGTTTAATAATCCAGATTAAACCAAAGCAGTCTCATTTTGATTCTCTTATCAATGTGAGGTCACACTGATAAAGCCCCGCCCACTAACAGTCCTGCATTACCATAGTTTCCACCCTCAGCGAGTTGTACTCTGTTAACACAGTCTCACCCCATGGCGTCAATATTTGACGACACTTGACCATGCGTCAATATGTTGACGCGAAGGGTATACCTTTCGCGTCATTTTTTGACGAACTGGGGACTTCAATACTATTACTTCCGTTGCATTCTCTTTCCTATTTTCTTACCATTTTCGCGTCGGTTTAGGGTTAGATTACGCAAAATTAAACAGTGTACGCAAAATTAAACAGTTGTCACCTGGCGTTGGGGTTAGAGTTAGGTACGCGAAATTAAACAGTTGTCACCTGGCGTTGGGGTTAGAGTTAGGTTTGGGTAGGGATGTCATTATGGAAATCTAACCCTAAACCGACGCGAAAATGGTAAGAAAATAGGAAAGAGAATGCAACGGACTTAATAGTATTGAAGTCCCCAGTTCGTCAAAAAATTACGCGAAAGGTATACCCTCCGCGTCAACATATTGACGCATGTTCAAGTGTCGTCAAATATTGACGCCATGGGGTGAGACTGGGTTGACTCTGTCCACTAGACACTATTGTCTCAGACTGTATTAATTAGATCTATTTTAACTGAAAGTGCTCACTGTCTCTTTTGGTAAGGGAGTGAGGAGCTGTAGCTCATTTGCATTTAAAGGTACAAATATTAAAACAGCGCACTTTTGCTCTCACCCAAATAGGGGGATTTTGGACATGCTGTAATAAATGAGCTGTGATGTATTTTGAGAGGAAACTTCACAGACATATTCTAGGCACACCTGAGATTATTTTACATCTTGTTAAAAGGCCATAATAGGTGCCCTTTTAACTACAGTTAGTTTGTAATGTTGCCATTTGTGCATAAACAACATCTGCGAAGTTGCAACGCTCAAAGTTCAGTGCAACGGGAGATATTTGCTTTAATGTGTTCACACCAGATGCAAATAAAGTGAATAAATCGCACCATTCGTGTGTAGTAACTTGGCTGCTTGAACATTTTGAGTTAACTTGTGTCATTCGCGCATGAAGTTCAGACATGAATACGCTCAATTTGCCGGCTTTAGCTAGCTTGTAGTCTTAATATGTATATAAATTTTGTATATTAAGTTTTTTTACAACTTATTGTCCGACCTCCTCAATCACTTTCTTCCAAGCAAGATCCTTTTTTCCTGTTTCTATAAAATAACGAAGATGTATCGTACAGCTTCGTGAGTCCACATACAGTGTCAATGATTTTGTCCTCCATTGTTGTTTCATATTTCTGCCTCAGCTCGCTAATTATGTCACTACTAGAGCAAGTTCCTGATTGGTCAACGTGGTGTGAATATGCGCCAAAGTTCTGATTTGTCAATGCATCAAATGTCCGAAATGCTCAATTCGTGCCGCACCATTTGGGCGAATTGCGTCATTTGCGCAAATTCAGTATATTGCGTCTTTGCATTGACTAAACATGTAAATCACTCGCACTTAATGCTTTATTTGTGTCTGGTATTAACACACCATTAAACATAAGTTGATTTTTATACAATATTTTTAACTACAGTTAAATGTGTAATGTTGCTGTTTGTGCATAAACAAACAACTGCAACGCTCAAAGTTTAATGCAACAGGAGATAATTGCTTTAACAAAAATGGCTTTTAAAAAAATACAGCTGGATTGCCTACAACTGAGCCTCTTCCTTGCATAGTGACATCATCACTATTCCCAAAATGTACATAAACCCTGCCCCTGGGAACACACAGAAAAGTTTTTTTTTTAAACCGCCAATCACAACACACCGGGACAGCTAACCAATCTGAGCATAATAAGTATTTCTGAGGGAAGTGCTTCTTAGATCCAGGAACTAAACAGTCTGTTTTTATGGGGATGAAAACAGCAGTGCAGAATTAAGGTAAAATATATAAAAATAATGTTTTTTTTTTAAATGAAGCATAAACACGTCACAGTGTACCCCATAAACACAATCAAACCTACTATAATAATTATAACAACATTTATGGTTCTATATAGGTGCTATATTGGTGCACGTAAAGTGGTTCCTCTATGATTATGAGCCAGTAAACCAATTTGTGCTATTTAGCACCATTTCTTTATAAAATGTGACCCCAAATACAAAAAATATACAAAGGCTGTATATCTATATCTTCAAAGATTAAGGGGAAGTCCACGCCAAAGCTTTTGAACGCGGTTGAAAAACGCCAGGCAGACGCCGACAGCCAAAACTCGCGGCCAAAACCCGCCAGCTGCTGGCTTTTTTGAAAAGTGCCTTGTTTAAAAGACTGCTTCAAATAAATAAACATTCAAATCCTTAGTAAGCTAGAAGGATAGATTCTGCAGATAAATAGTCACTGTCATTGTTTTACTATTATATATGATGTACTGCGTTAATATTAGTGATGCATTACTGTGTATGTTGCTTTTATTTCAGTATATTTATAGTTAGTTAGTTAATTTGATAATACAGTCTGCAACAACGTGTACCATTTTATGACAGCAAAATTTATGGCTCCATCTTTTAAAAGTCGTCTCTGCTGTATACGGACGGCTGCTGTCACTGGCAACATAATCTGTAGGTGGGAATAGATGGTGACGCAACTAGGAAATCCAAGTCCGAGTCTTGCAAAGGATCCAGCCTCTGAATTAAGATTCAGCTAATCTATCATAACAATCATATAAAAACATGGCCAAAACACTACATAATTTGAACAAGGTCAATGTGTCAAGTTATGCACAAGAAAGCATTTTGGACATTACGTCCGTTAAACAGAAAACATTTGGTTTAACATAGAAGTTTGACCCTGTTATAAATAAAGAAGTCTAGAAACACAGTCTGATTTGCTCAGTGGCAGGCGCAAAAGCAGATTTAACAAATAAACCCGTGAACAGCTTGTTTGCTCTACAGCCACATCAGCCTCACCCTATAACTCAATTTACCTGCGTACTTCTCTAAACACTCCCCCTCTTCTATCTGAGCCGAATGCTCATTAACTCCCTTTACTTTCCCTAATAATGCCAAATGAAACTATTTGTCATGCATTTGACACTGGGGGCTAGCTGGCGACGTAATTGGTGTGTGTTTGTTCAAGGGCTGCCAGGAAAAACAGCTGAAGTCCACCTCAGTAGTGGGAACAGAGACCGGGAGCACAAAAGTTCGCTTTCACATAGCCGAGCCCTTGGGGGAGGTGTGGGGCCCGGGGCCCGAGAGATGACTGCGTACTTTCAGCCTCTTCCCCGCCTCGCAGACATGTTTTCATAAACACCAGGAATGCCGTCACAGTCCCAAGTCCCTTCCTCTTTTTATGAGCATCAGTCTATCATCGTCCAATCAGGGACGGCACGCAGAGCCGTGTGGAGAGGTCGCGCCTACTTCTGAGAGTGGGAAGATGATATGTAACGTTAGCTACTGTATCTACAGCATGAGGCAATTGTGGGAAAGATTCATTTTGTCTAAAAAAATGGGTGACATGAAATCAAAACATAGCACAATCCAAGCATCGTTAATCTTTCCCTTAGCGTCGCTCACATTCATATCTCAGCTCGGTTGAATAACGGCTCGGCCCCAAGCTTGGGTGATGATGACACACCTCGAGAGATTCATGAGTCAGGAACGCTCAGCCTCCCGTTTGTCTGGAATCATTCGTTTTGTGTCGGCTGTTTCTAACATCGCACAAGACCATTAAAACAAACAACATATATTTTGCATAAAGTAAATAAAGTGTATTTTTAAAACCAGTTGGATTAATGCACATTTTACCACTATTCTGCACCATAGTGTGTAATTGTTTTTTTCACTTTATTGCTGCAGACACCAAATTCTTGCCATGTTAGAGGTTTTACAGTCATTCTACATTCCGGGTAACATTAAAATATACATCCCTGAAACCTTCAGATCCAGAAAGCAATTACGGTCTGACACTATTTATTTTTAAATGATGTTTGGTCACTGTGTGAGACCACCTGAAATGAAATCACTTCTGAAGATTTAGTCGTCACAGAAAAGACCAGATGTTAATAATAAATCAATTTCCTTTTAACATATTTTATTGGTGGCTGAGATGCTAAAAGTAATCTGATACTTTGCCCATTCATACTTTACATTAGCATATGGGAACAGCCGGACAGCTTTCATCATCCTCCAAAACACGAAAGCGACCGTCTTTGATGATCATGCAGAGAAACAGAAGCACGTGTACTCGCATATAAGCACAGTTTTTCCAAACACAAGAAAGCCTACAGAGAAATTCATCTGAATAATTCGGAGGTTGTGCGATGCCACCGTAATACTGAAATATGACTTTCATCGGTTAATGAGCGCTAGGTTTTCATAGGGACATCATGATCTCACTCACTGTAATTAGGTTACCGAGTTTCTTGCTAAAACTGATTGTGTGTGTCCTACCGGCTGATGGATGGAAATGCTATGCCGAGAGCACATTTTAATACCCCAGATTTTCAAACCCACTTACTGTTCTCAGTCTTTCTTCAGAAGACAATACCGGTAACACAATTACCGTAGGATAAAATTTGCCTGGGTCCTAAAATAACTCCCACAAAGAGACAGTACACTTCCAAGTAACTCTCATGCCTGTCCTCACTCAAAGAAGCATAATTATTCTATTTTAATGCATGCTAATGACGAAAGCATCTTAAAAAAACAATCTTGGTACCTTTGTTGAATATCTAGTTATGGAGCCATAAGTGTCTTTCTTTAGACAAGAGGAGGAGGATACAAAAGCAGCATACATCTTTGTCAACAGAACATATCAGGAAACATTTAAAATGGACAATATTGATGGCAATTACCATGCAAAACTCTCAACCATAATGCTAATTTTTATTGGTGGCTGCTATTGCATTGCTATGTAATTGCTAATTTGTTCCGAGTCATTTCGCTAGAGGCGTTGTTGTTTACTAAGCCTTAAAGCCCACCCACAACATCTAAGATATTCCTGTGTCTACATACAATATGCCATTCATTCAAAGTAAATTTGACTATTTTACTGCTCAATGAGTAAAAGTAAGTCTGACATGAGTCTAATTGCAATGATTATGTGTCCACGTAAACAATAAAGTCTAAAGGGCATCACTGCCCTGAGTGAAGATGTTATTGTCCAGCAGATCTGCTGTGATCGGACGTGTTAACGCTCTCAGGAGAGGGAGTAAGGTGGATTTCGTCTACTTTTCTTTTATCGTATGCTTGGCTGCACAACTGTGCTCTTCCTAATTGTTTCCAGAAGAGACAGAACTTGTTTGTGTCTTGCTGGAGTGGAAAATGTCCCGTTTCCTGCTCTTTTCTCTTGCATTAATAAGGAAGTGGATTTGGCCACCTGTTCTGAGAGAGAATCGGGAAAGGAGTTGAAAAATAAAACGTGAAAACCTCTTCCAAGTTTTCTTCTTCTTGCGCTCTGTGTGTGTGTGTGTCAATTTATATGGGACACTTTCAAAATGCAGTGTACTATTCTAGACCGATCCAAGTTTTACTCATAGTTTAAGACTCAATAAAACACACACGGAAAACACTTCAGGTTCCATCCCCACAAATATTCTGACCACAACCTGCTGCTCTTCCATGAAAAATTATTTAGACATTTGCATCACATCCTGTGGATCGTGGTAGAATTCCGGGAAACTCGGAACGCTAAAACTTGTTTGTGTTCACACACTCCCATTCTATCACTAGATTACACTTCCTCACGACAGGGATGAAATCATAAATCAATACATTAATACCTGCCGAAGCACAGTAATGAAAGTCATAAACACTTTTATGATTAATAACAAATGACCTTATATGTTGTCTTTTGATTATCTTTTTAAGCAGTTATCTGCCAGTCTTCAGTTACAACATAAACAAAGATAAAGTATACAACACTGCTTCAAAAGCACAATCTGAAGTTTCTAAAACAGTATCATGAAGAATTAAACTTCACTGTGTAACTCATCCCTTACTGGGATTATATGAATCCCACTTTAAATCATAAGGCTTAAAGTGCAGCTATATTTCATTGCTTAAAAACAAAGTTTTTTGTGTATTTGGTATAATACAATGTGTTTGCATGGTTTATGGTTGAAAAAACACATTATTTTCCACATACCATACATTTTTGTAGCTCTCTTCCTGGAACAGACTGATTTGAAAAGCTATGATTGGCTTTTCTAATCTGTACGTTGTGATTGGCCTGAATACTTCTGACATCAGCCGGAAATGTGACGCTCCTTACCATGTTTGAAAGATTCGGTTGCTAAAAGGAGTTCACTTACAGGCTGAGTCCGAAGCTGAGGAATTATGATAATGTCGGTCTTCTCTACATCACTAATCCCAGGAAGTAAACTGTTGCCTACAATCCGTGTTTGTTGTAGTCCAAGAAAAGAGATTTACGTTGGAGACAATAACTTGTGTCTTTGTTTACTTTGGAGTTTTTACCTTTTGCATATCATTAACATGTACTAATACACACTGAGAGGCTGTTTACACGTGGCATTAACATGCGTTTTCGTCGATCGGATCACAAGTGGACAACGTTAATGCCAGGTGTAAATGGTGTTTAAAACGTTTTGAGCTCGTCCACGTTCGAACACATTCAGAGGTGGTCAAAAACACTTTCGATCGGATTGCTTTTGTAGTGTAAACGCACATGTGGTTGAATGTGTTCGAACAGCCACACATGAATCGCCTTCTCTCCGGCGATTTTTCTTACTTCTGGTGCAAAAACATGGTGAACAGCGCTGTTTTTTAGTCTTTCATTGATAAAACTGAAGCAGCTAATCTCCGCGTAGTTTCATTTTGGAAGCGGGTGAAAGTTAGGGTGACCATACGTGCCATTCTTCCCGGACGCATCCCGTCCAGAATTTCGGTGTGTCTTCAGGAAGTCGTATTTGTTGACGGCATACGCCATTCAGTTAAAAACATAAGATATACAATCGTAGTTTCATTCTTACCTTAAAATGTAATTGTTGCTTTTCTGTAATAATAATAATAATAATAATTCTCTATGACGTATGCGGTCGACAAATACGACTTCCGGAAGACGAACACAAAATCCTGGACGGGAAATTTATTTCATCAATTGCGCTAAAATATCAGAGAAAACATGTACAAAACACTGTGCAGCATGTTTACTAACAACACAAGCAGCGGACTCTGACATAATATTAGTTTGCGTCCATATAAACCCGTCATTACTCCCACTAGCGTTTCAATGACAGCAGAGAGACTCGCCCAGACTACCCACAGACCACCCCCTCAGTACACAGGGCAGAAGTGGTCAAAAGTGGACAAAAGAGACGGATTTAAATACCAGGTGTAAACAGGATGTGTTTCTTTCGTCCATTTGTGATCCGATCAATCTCACAAAGTGTAAACAGCCCCTTACACACCGAAGAAAAATTTAAATCGTGAATTGGAAAATTGGTGCCCTTTAAAGAAGAGCGGTTACGTTTCTAGATAGAATTATGACAAAAATTTGGAAAAATCAGATAGATTTGCATTGAAGGAGAGACTGTATCATTTGGACAAGAGTATTAACCTAGAATATCACAACAAACTAAACCTTAGGCTATATTAAAAATAATAAGGAATATTCACATGTAGAATCTGGTTTATCCACTACAAACGTACTTTTTAGTAAAGAGACTATTAAGTCAAAGCTTTAGACCGAGCCACCGTAATGGTCTGCACTAAAGTTCTGGAAAAGCTAAATGACTTCCTATGATCGCACTCATTTCCTGTCGCAAATCTTTCTTGCAGCACTTGGCTCACTTGGACCCTGAGTGTCGGCCAAGCGCTCTCTCACTCGCTCGAACCCAGACATCCCAATCTCTTCCCCCAATCTAATCTGCAAGACCAGGAAATTCAGCTGAAATGTGTTATTCCTCTTTCTCCACCCAAACAGCCCTACAATCCTTCCTCCAGCAGCGTTGGCTTTTGCGTCAGCACCCTGATAAGTGTGGGGCTACTGACCCCTCAGGAATCTCATGATAAAAGGCTTTTCAAAATAAACTAAAGGAAAAATCAAGAAGTCATTGCCAGGTGTGATGGATTGTGGGAAAGAGAAACTACTCTGGGGATACATATGTGATCATGATATCCGAGTGTTCACACAGCGTCAGCCCATAGGAGAGCACAAATTGTGTATCTGGGCAGGGTTGTGAGAACAGAACCTAATCCAGACTGTTTTGGTTGGGCTGTCGGCTCACCCACCGTATGTTTGCTTTGTTTTTATGTGACGAACCCAAAAGACTTCATTTCAACCTTTCGACATGAGCTACAACCCAAAGCCAGAACCGAGGAGAACTTTTCTATTCATCGTAAATAATAACCAGTTCACCTACAGTATAGTCTCGTTCTCGTCTTAACACATGCACACCGAAAGGAACTTTTGCAAACATTTTAAATGTATTTACCATCTTAAAATGTATCCGTGAGTCACCTCGGTTTTTATTTTGATTACTGTAAGCGGATATAATGAGGATTGTGCACACATAACATGTAGGAGATCTGACTAAGAAGGACAAGGCTGTGTATTTGGCAGGAAGCCTGTCTTTGAAAGTGATGTGGTGAAGTTAATGACCTTCAGACTATTGACACCGGTGGTTATCGTCAACCACAAGAGAAAATCTACCAATAAGTACGTGTCCAGGGCACATGATGTCATTGACCGTGAACCTGTAGTGCATTACGGAGAAATAACTTAGCAAAGATGCTAAACTGGTCTCGTTGGCTCATTACGGATGCACCGTTATGAAAAAATAACCAGGCTCTGCATATGTAACGCAATTCTCCCTCTGGGGTTTGTGCGGCAAGAAAAGCTACTGCTATCACTTAACAGTAAGTACATTCAGTTTCGTAGATGCTATTGTGAATCTGAGACTCTGATTAGCGTCCATGCTAATCTCTTCTGTGTCTCAATGGATTAGCCACATAAGGTCAGGGCTGCTGATGCATTGGCTTTGCTTTTATGATAAAATGTACACTCGCTCAACTCGATTTGTATTTGCTTTATCTTAAATCTAGCTGTGGGCTTAGATAGTTTACTGCTGCACAAACATATAAAACAGCACATAAATCCCACAGTTTAAACGTGCAGTTTTATTGGCAACACACAATGAGGTCAGACAGGCTTTACGCAAAATTAAACCACAGTAAAGCTTTACGGAAAAGCCCTTTAGGATGGATAAACTCCGCCTACTGTCAGTTTTATTAAGGACCTCAAATGTCATTTTATCCCTAAAATGTTGATGTGATTTATCATGTAAACGTGACCTGTCCTTACTGCATAGCATACTGTAGCATCATGACAAATAATCAGAGAGCAAAAATAAAGACTTCATAAAATGTTTTCTATACACAATAAAATTCATCCATCTTCTATACTACTTCTCCTAGAAATAAAGGTACAAACGTTGTTTCTGGGACAATACCCTTTCAAAAAGGTACACCTTTGTACCTAAAGAGTGCATATTAGTACTTCAAATGTACATATTGGCAGTTCAAAGATACATATTTGTACCTAAATGGTTTTATATTAAGACCATGTTTAAAGGGAACTGCCCCAGTGACAGCTTTGTACCTTTATTTTTGACAGTGTAGCCTAATGTAGCATATCTCAGGCCATAGGAAGGAAAGCACTGTCTTTAACTGTGATGATGTCATTTCCTGTTTAATGTTTTTCCTCACGCTTATCACAGAGGATCTGTATTTAACTCTGTGTATTTTTAAATACAATAACAGATACGTGCACACACACAAATATGTCACATTACTGACTCCATAATCATAAATTTGATAACTTTCTCCCCAGAACATCTTCTGTTTTATCAATCTTTATGAAAAGCATAGAAGAGCTTTTGATGTTCTGAGACCTTCACTCTGGAATTACTCTGAACATACACAGCTCTGATCTTGCTTTGATCTTGACTCTGTGTCACTTTGATAACATATATGTTTTTCCTTGCCAATATTGGCCAGGACAGTTCATGTTGTTCCACCGGTCGGTGTTTGCAACTTGCCAGCATACATTAGCATGCTGCCCGGATACATTTTACATAGACGGTCACTTCAGAAATGTGCAATCCTCAGGGAAAAAAAGCGAAAAAATTCAGCCATCACTCGAAGACATTTACAATCAACAAACGTACGGTATGGATAAGTCTGTACTGGAGCTATTAGCTCTGTGGGCAAAATAAATGCAAATTAACTTAATATTAATATTAAAAAACATCTCAATTTAATACTATTATTCAGACAGTTTAAATCCTTATCCCTAAATTTAAACTTGGGTCCAAACTTATTCTGCATCATTTATGTTATGGACAGGAATGCCTGTTACCCAAAATCTTGACATCTGATCAAAGTTTGTTCTAAGATTTATGTGAACTCTCCACTAGTAAACACTGTTTATGAGCTATTGGTTTTGTCCCTCACATTTGTCCCACCTTTACATCTGAATTGCTCAACTTTACAAGTCTTTACAAGACCGCAATAACATCTGCAGATTCTGCACAGCTTAGACGTCAAACGGCATTTATTCCAGCTATTTATTAACTGGATGTCACACACAACCGTTCAACTACAAAGAGATCACAAAAAAGTATTTTCATAAACCAACTATACCACCATGAAGCAAGCTTATAAATAAAGACATAAAGATAAACAAATACATTCATCTTAGTCTAGTATTGGTTGTTGAGTCATATCGCCAATAGAAAAAAAACTCCATTTGAGCTTAATTTTCGTAAAATAATTTGTTAATGATATAATGACACATGCAACTGTCTATTTATATAAAAATACAAAATAAACTTTGACAACGAAGTGTTTTATTAAAAAACAATGTTTTTTCAGTTTTTTTTTTTAAATAGCAGGGGAATTCCATGTCAACCTTATTATGAAAACTACAGTTTTTACCCATACTAATATCTCGCATTTTAGTGGTTTAAAAACCTATGCAAAGTCTCTGTTAAAGTTTTTTGTTTGTTCATGAAATAAATTTTACACACTGTTGTGATTATTTAAATAAAATATTGCAAGGTTTACCTGGCAGTAAATATTCATACACATAACACATATTTAAAAGTAGTTATTTAATGAATATATCTTTCCAAAACTGAAAAAAATCCCTACATTTGTAATTGCTGTTTTGGAAATTGGAAATTTGGAGTTTATTCTGCTTATCAACGTTTTGCAGCATTTCTTTAAAGGCTGTTTTTCTATTGTATTAAATGGCTTTGCGATGTATCGCGCTACACTATCAGTCAAGGAGCGCCATTAGATATGGTCTCATTTATACAGGCGCTGCAAATTCCCCCTTGTGTTTTTTAGAAAGATATGCAATCATGAGGTCAAACAATCGCAATGAGATGAATATTTAATCATTGTGACAGCCCTTGTTTTTAGAGCATTTTTTATATTATTTTCCAAAGTTAAGTAAGTGCAAATTTTACGTGCATACACTGTAAAAAATATATATCAAATCAACATATATTTTTAAGTTATAATCGTGCATAAGATCTATGCCGTATCTATGCCATAGGCTATCCGTAGCCTGTGCGTAGCCTGACACGCATCTTGCCAAAATTTTTAAAGCATAACCAATCCACACAGACTGCAAGCACTGTGATTGGTCCACTAAAACCCCTCCAGTCAAGTAAAAAAAAAATGCGTTTGTGATTGTGAGAAAAAGATGGGCCAAGTTGAGGAGTGATTTCACTGAAACTGCAACAAAAGTTTCTGTCTATTTACCCCCATCACTGCTCTTCTCAAATCATACACAACAAGTTTCTGCTTTGTTTATGGGATTCATTGGCCAAGCTGCTGCTTCATTGGTGGTTGTACAGCTAATGTATTTACACACGTGGATACTGCCTACCAGCCGTCTGCATGTGTGTTTGCACGTCAACGAGGACAGCGACACAAAAGTATTTATTAAAATTGATGCATAGCCTACGCCATCGCGGCTACGCCATTGGATGTATGCGCAACTATAATGAGCCCTTTACTTTAACTTAACAAATTAATTGAAACAACTTCAACTTGTTTTTATAAGTTATGTCAACTTATCACAAGTCAAAACTTAAAGTACGTTGAATTGACCTGCATAACCAAGTTGTTTTAACTTCACGCTGCATTTTTTTTACTGTGTATCACAGAAATGTCAAGTCCATAATGCTTTTCTTCCTAATAAATGCAAATACTTTTTTAAAAATAAATATTAAAAAGTGCATGTTTCTCTCATCTAAAATAGAAAACTTTTAAATAGACAGATTTTTTTTAGGTCTAAATCATATTATCAGGGGTTTAGAAAGATATAAACACATGGTTCAATATATTGGTAATAAATGCATTCTCTAAGAATTTATATTTCAAGTTTTGACTGCAAATGTCCCATTCATAACCCTGGATTTGCTCAGCAGTTTCTACATAAGGTTTCTTCGCCCAATTCAGCACAGATATATAAAATGTATATATAGTATAGACTGGCAATAGCCCGGCAGTTAATAACTCAGAATGCAACACTGCAGGCGTGACTTTGGTGACCTAAACTTAGATAAGTTATAACAATCACCACTGTGCCCTTGAGCAACATACTTAACCCCCAAAATCTACAATAACTGTGTTAAAATATGTTCTGGGTCTGAAGAGCAGAATGCAATAAAGAACACTCGAAGGAGGAAGTTGTGAGCGAGCTTATCAATCAAACAATACACTTCACATAAATGACAGCAATAAAGCTTTTGCCCCGGCCGTAAGCGTGCTAGAGTTCCCACGAGCAAGCCTAGGACATGTGATACTATAACACAGCCTCATAAAAGCCATCAGTAGTGTTGGTCCACTCTGAAATCAACAGCCCTTAACTTATGTCATCGACGCCATTTCGGCCTGCTATAATTTACTGCTTGGAGACTTTGTGCCTCCACTGGCCCAATGCCATCACAAGACGATCAGTGACGAGTATTCGCCTGCCACCACTCTGAAGAGATCTGTTCAACTTAAACACTTCTGACAACCACACGATAGGCTGATGATTTAGTGGCTAATTAATGAAATAATAAATCGGAGGCCGCTGGCACGCTTTAATCTGTTCAGTATGGTGCTGACTGATGAATGGACCCTAACCTGATTGATAGGGACAATTAATGTGACTATTCATTCTGGGAACAATAACTGCAGCTACGATCCAAATCTGAATGGTGATCAGGTAAATAAATGTGTGAAGTGTGTTAATAAACACTTGCGCTCATCAATCTTTCCCGTCTGGCTTATCAACAATGTGCTATTATGTTCTAGTATGAGAAAATTTTACAGTTGCAATAGCCCAATTTTTATGCATATTTTGGTCCAAAAAACGTGAGACAAATGTTCAAAAGTGATGTTTATGTTATACAAATAAAAATCATTTTAATATCTGCAACATTTATTAAAATGAGTAGAAAGTAAAAAAAACATTTAAAATACAATTAATAGAGATTAAATAAATATATTTTATATAATATACTGTATATAACATTATACAGAATAAAACTAATGGGAATAAATACACTTTATTATTCTATTGTTATTTTGTGTTATTTCAAAATAAACTCTATAAAAATATCTGATAGCTAACCAATTGTTCTTGTAGCTGAACTGGTTAAGCATCGTACTAGCAACATAAAGGTCATGGGTTGACTTCACTTCGATAAAAGCATCTACCATTAAATCTCTGTGTTCGGGCCGCTGAGCTCTATAGTCTATGTTTCCGATTTATACTTAGATCTACACAAACGAGCTTTACTGTCTGACCGTCTCGCAGCTGACTTTTGCTGTCGCTGTAAATTTTCGGTAGTCCAGACAAAAGCTCACGTATGGAGATACGATCATTCAGAAGGCCAAATCCCTCAGCCAAAAGTCATCATATCACTGACGGATGTTTACGATAGGGTCATAAAAAAATCAAAAACAGGAACATCCTTGGACCTTGCAACTTTCAGAAACCCTAAATCTACATGCCAGCCAGATGGACATGAAGGCACAGATACGAGGGTACGTATCTGAGCAGAAGTGAAACGCTCCCACAGCACCTCTCGTTAGGTCACCGTTTCTCAAGGGGGTTGTTCTACTGCCGGACCAGACAGTCAGCACTAAACGCTTTCATTTGATGCTCATGTGTATTGAAAGGGAGCATGCTCGTAGTGACTCAACTATAAGGTTGATGTTACAGTTAGTGACAGCCCTGTCCCCATGTTGCCCCCTCGTTTACTGAACCGCCCCCGCTGCTAAATTTTTGTCCCCAGCTGCACCCTGTTCTCCAAAACACATCCGTACTGTGATGACACCATTGCATTTGAACGATTTGACTATAGCACGTTCATTTTAAACCATATCCAGGTCACATGTCATCCTCAAAATCAAAAGAAATAATATTCTGCATAAAACAATTATGCAGATTATTAATTATATTAATTATATTATTATTATATAACAATTTTTATAATTTTGCTGTGAAATGTGACTTGTGTATGTTTCTTAGAGAATTTATGCCAACTATTTGAAGAATTCAGATGCAAAGCTCCTTTAAAGGGACACAATTTTTTTGAAAATATGCTCATTTTCCAGCTCCCCTCGAGTTAAACATTTGATTTTTACCATTTTGGAATCCATTCAGCCTATCTCCGGGTCTGGCATTACCACTTTTAGCACAGCTTAGCATAATCCATTGAATCTGATAAGACCATTATTATCACCCTCAAAAATAACCAAAGAGTTTCGATATTTTTCTTATTTAAAACTTGACTCTTCTGTAGTTACATTGTGTTACATTCAAGACAGATGGAAAATAAACAATTGCAATTTTCTAGGCCAATATGGCTAGGAACTATAATCTCATTCTGGCGTAATAATCAAGGACTTGCTGCCATAACATGGCCCATCAGGCGTAGTGATATTATGCAGCGTCTAAAAAAAAATAGTCTACTTGGTAACTTTCAATAGCAGAGGACTACTTTCTGCCCGAAAGTAGTCCTCTGCTATTGAAAGTTACCAAGTAGACTATTTTTTTTTAGACGCTGCACAATATCACTACGTGATATCATTGCGCCTCCTGCAGCCATGTTACAGCAGCAAAGTCCTTGATTATTACGCCAGAATGAGAATATAGTTTATAGCCATATCGGCCTAGAAAATTGCAACTTTTAAATTTTCCGTTGGTCTTAGTACACGATTAAACTAAAGAAGAGTCATGTTTAAATAGGAAAATTCAAAACTCATTTGTTATTTTTCAACACGATGCTAAATGGTCTAATCAAATTCAATGGATTATGCTAAGCTATGCTAAAAGTGGTACCGCCAGACCCAAAGGACCGGCTGAATGGATTCCAAAACTCTAGGGGAGCTGAAAAATGAGCATATTTTCAAAAAAGTTGAGTGTCGACTAAGTAAGTCTGACATGATTTCTTGTAAATGAGCATTTTTTATCAGGCTCTTTTGTTTAGGTTCAAAACTTTCACCTCAATAGCTGAAATTAGGTTAACAGCCAGTAATTGAAATGCCTTGTTTTCACACTTTTGTCATTTCACTGGTATTACACAAATTTGACTTTCACGGCAAAACCCTCTATTTGCATGCAAAAATCTCCACTTCTAAAAAATATCCAGTCACTCTTTACAGTCCTTTCTGGATATATATAAAAGCATTAAATAAATATCCCATAATATATTTTGTAAACTTTGTTTAACCGGGTAAGAAAACTCTTGCAGCTCGACAATTGAAATACAACGTAGGCATCCCATCAAATTCTTCATTCCTGCACATAGAAGACTTGGATGTGAAGTTTTGTGGATTCTGCCAACAAAGCTGGATTTCTGAATGGCTTGAGGTCGGGATTAAGCAGATTTGAAGTGAAAGCATTTGATAGATGTATAATAGTTGCTGAAAGCATTCGGTCAATATCATCATCTCATTTTTGACAGAGGTGGCATTTAGCGGCTTTTGAATCTGAGCTCTTCATATCTTTTTGTTTTACTTACGCAATTTAATTTCTTTGAAGTAGGTTTCTTAGACTTCTCTTCATGAGAGGAAAAAGATGACAGGGAAATGATGCAAAAGAGAAGTATGAAGGGGAGCTAGAAAGAACATATAAAGACGACACCATGTCTGGATCTCCTGCACACACACACACATACAGATAGCAGAGCTGTAGACCATTAAAGGGTTTGCAGTGACGCAGGCAGGGAGGTGAATTAGCCAGGACTGATTGTGCTAAATGTAGTAAACACACAGTTCAAACAGGGTTATTCTCTGTGCTCCTGCCAGACGTGGTGATGAAGTGTACAATTGTGTCCTTGGGGAGCAAACTAACTGTAATGTTACGCCATGTGCAGATGTAAATCAAACTCAGCCTGAAAAGGAAGGGGGGGGGGGTCACAGTAGTCTTTACACACCAAGAAAATCTCCACCTGATGATAACAAAAATGGTTTGGGATCAAAAGTGAAAATAAAGAATTTGCTTGTGTAAAAATTTTACGGACATACACTTTTATAAATTAACAGCAAACATATCTCCATCATACATGTTTAAGTATTACAGCTAATTAAGAAATATTCCAGGTGTTTCAACATCTGCTCCTGTGATCCGACACATCAGGGAGATGGACTTGACAGATTTGCGAGTATATAAGTGTCTGAAAGGTCCACTCTCTGAGTCTGATCTACTCTCTGAAATAAACTACTAATAACAGACCATCTGAAGGGGTGGGGATAATGCAAATAGCAATTGCCACCGAGGGGCATTCAGATATTCTTCCTGAAGAAAGGTATGACTAAGACATCAATAATGAAAACACTGCGCTTCATAGAAGTGAAATTGTCATTTTCATTTTTACTCACCCCATCATGTGGTTTCGAACCCTTTAATGGGGAAACTTCACAAAGCTCTCTGCATACAATGACACGCATAACAGAAGTGAACACGCCTGTCAAACTTCAAAGACAATGGGAAACACCATAACAAGGTTCCCCAATTTACCCATGCATCATATAAAAGTTACCCGAGTAAGTGAGTTCACACATCGGATGCATTTAAAGCAACCGGCCACGACTTCTGCTGTGCCCCTCACATACAGTAGTTCTCCAATATATAGTATTACATTTGTTCCTACTTGTTATCAAAAGAAATAGTGACTTCACACTGAGCAAAAAAGGTACATAAATAAAAAAAATTGTTAAATAAAAAAGCATAAATAAAAACTGGGCTACAGGTTTGATACACGCCATCAAAACTCATTGAAATCAACAGCATGATTGGTTAGGATTCATTTATTTTGGTCAAAAAAGTGTCCAAAAAAACTTGGAGGAAGGGTGATTTTAGGACCGGTACATTTATGAACACTTTGAAGTCTGAGAATCTAATCTCTTTCCCATTTTCATTAACAATGTAATGTAATGTTCAAAGAGACCAATGGTTCCCTCAGGCTCAGAGAGTCAGGTCAACCTTGACACAAAGTTTATGACAGCGACGAAGGTCTCAGAGACTAGATTCATTTGTCCTCTTTTAAGAGATGATTTTGTGAAACATTAGCAAGGTCGCCCTCAGCTCCATGAAATAAAATGATTCACGAGGAGTTACGTAACCTTACATGACGTCAGATAAGAAATCTTGGACTTAGTTTTGGTTTTTCAGTGTTTTATTTGAGAGATATCGAACGGTCTTACCGTGTGGCCGTTCTCTTCATCTGTGCTGCTTCACAAGACATGATGTGATTTTAGCCCTGTTAAAAAAATGATTGCCTCAGTTAAGTTCAATCAGAAACTGGGGCAGAAACTCATTGGCTACATCCATTTTTTTATTTATTTTATCATTGAAAAGACACATGCCCTTGAATATTACACGAGACTTGACCTGTACTGTATATAATTTATGGTTTCTGCAAAATATAAAAATGTAAATAACACAAGGAACTGGCGGGCGGGTTAGAGTTTAACTAGTACCGCTAATCGTATCACAGTTCCTGGAACTTTATCCACTTCTGTCAAATGATGGCTGATTGATAATCCCACGAATGGTTGATTAATAATCTTTCCATTAAAATACGACTGGTTTACAATGTGCAGTTTATTTTTATGGTAATTTATTTTCCATTTTATAAAAGTTGGTCTTGGACATTTCTGTGTTTTTCTCCTTAGCGGTGATTGCCGTGGGCGCAGCTCTGTGTTGGAATTTGTTATTGTGTATCTTTAACTTTCACATAAATATATGCATCTGCTATCACAGGTCAATTCTACGCTTGTAGCTTCTCTGGCCGAGCATGAAAGCAATAAGAGCACGAACTGAAAGAGCTCAGAAGGCATAAATTCATGGAGAAATATTTAATGAGGAAGAGAGGAGGTCACGTTTATCTGAGAATAGAAAGACAATTTGTTATACACTTAGACAGAAGTCTAAAAAAAGATTAAGGAAAGGCAATGCCCCCTAGAAATAGCAAAGGGCTTTGTAAATGCGTACAGTTGTACATATTTATCCGTAACTTTATCCATATCTGGTATATAACGTACAATATGGGTTAAGCAGTATAGCCATTGCTTACTGGACCCCATTACAGTACCAAACTACTGTAGGAACGAAAAACAGAAATATAAAATCTGCCTCTATCTACAGTCGGACAAAATTCTGTCAAGATGGATGAAGGCTTTTTCTGATGTTCAAAGTTATGTTACCATATTGCAAGATAAAGCACATTTGAAAGTTTGATATCCCATATATACCCTAGGGCTTTTTTAATCAACTGGCTAATCTAATTTAAGAATGTAAGGAACGGTTAAAGTTACGTTTCACTTGAGCCTGATTTGGTACAGAACAACAGGACATATATGCGCAACTTACTTCCGTGTTCCTGTTAACCATAGGACATCACTTCCGGTTTTGTATTCTCTATGCTGGCTTGGTGCTGTTTTCATACACAAAGCTTCAGGAGCTACCAAAGATGAGAATAAATAATTGGACGATTGGATATGCTTGTTAACATCTAAAACTTAAAGGTGCATTGTGTAACTTTTAATAGGATCTCTTGACAGAAATGCAATATAAAGTACATATCAATATTATCAGTGATCACATAATAAACTGTATTGTTTTTATTAGCTTAGAATGAGCCGTTTTTATCTCCATTCCACGTGGGACCCCTACATAGAACTCACCATCATGATTCAACAGTAGCCCTCAATGGACAAACTGTTTTACAGAGCGAGTTTTCCCCATGTTGGCCTCATTTTGAAATTCAGGGGTGAGCTGTTGGTTGCAACAACTGATCTATATAAATGACTGGACTGCGCATAGAACGCTATATGTAACAGTGTGAGGTGAAGCCAGCACAGAGTTCGAGCGGCCATCTTGGTATGTACAACCAGCAGTGGGCGTCATTGACTTCCATTCAAAATCTTGATGTAAATTCACCCGGTTTAAGCGTTCTATACGCAATCCAGTATCAGTAACACAAGACTCATTTTTAGTATATGTGTACGTAAACTAATTGTTACTTCTGGTGTTACTTACAATGTTAACGTTTTAATCGGGCAGGATAAGGGATTTATTAAAAAAAAGTTAAGGTGAGTGTGTCTGATGCATTTTGTTAATGACACGGGTATACTGTAAATAACGTTTTTTTTTTTTTTTTTAAAGATATTTTTTGGGCCATTTTTGCCTTTATTGGATAGTAATTAAGGAGACGACAGGAAAGTATAGGGTGAAGAGAGGGGTATGGGATTGGCAAAGGACCTCGAGCCGGGATTCGAACTCGGGTCGCCAGAAGTGCGTCTGCACCATGTGTCGGAGCACCGTCCACTACACCATCGGCTCCGACGTAAATAACGTTTTTTGACATTAAGCTGCACGGTCAGCGTTATTTCTCTGAATAAGTTTAGGTAACTTGTAAAGATAACATAATTACAAAACCATATACTGATCTGTTACTGTAATGAAGATGAATGTATAATAACTGATTAAAAAGCAAAATGTACAACGTTCAGTAAATAACAATGTGCATGGCTAGGACGTTTGCGTTGTAATAATGTACAGGAAGACGTCAGATATTAAAACGAAGACTAATTAAGTAATGTTTTATCATTAAAATCTGATAACTTCCATTGATTTAATAGAATGCTTGGGCATACCAATATGGCGGTGCGGTGGCTTAACAAATTGTGACGTCAAGCGCAATCCAGTCATTTATATTAGGGATGTGCTTCAATGCATCGCGTTCCCATTAAAAATACCTGCCAAAACTCGATTCTGAATCCTAAGGCTCCGATTCAGTGTTTCATGCACAGCTTGCATGTACTACACCTCCTTGATCAGTAGGAAGTCCTTATCAATCTAAAATCACAATCATTTAAAATATTCTCTATTATCATGAAAATACCTGAAACAATCTAAAGAACAGCGATATAAATATGCCTCTAGATATTTCCCGGAATAGTGTTTGTAATGATACTTCTTCTGTGCCACAAATAGAGTTTCTGCACGAAAGCGCCATCTGGCTTTTGGATGTGGCGGCATTTCACCGTAATTCATTCAACTTCAGTCATTGAGAAAACACGCAGTTGCCTGATTAATTACCATAACCCTAATTTATATAGATCAGTGGTTGCATCTCCAATCTGACCACTAGTTGCGGCTATAATTCACACATACCACTTACTTTTTTGATACTTTATAGCTTTTGACAAAAAAACATTGTCTTTTCACAAACATTCAAACATTAAAATAAAAAAGCAAATAATAATACTACGAATAACAATAACAAGCTGGTAAGTGGAAGTGATTAACCCAGGGTTTCGCTTTCGTCATGTGACGTTCGACATATTCTATTGTCTAACTAAATCGTGCCACTCAGGAACGGTCACTTGGCTGTTGCCTGGCTACAAGTTTCTGTCTATAGCTGGTAAAAAAATTTTTTGGTGCAAAGTAAATCCAGATCAGGTAAAACATAGTCCTACAAAAAAAATAAATAAATAAATGATCATCTTCCATAATGTGCTTGCTATTTACATGGCGTACCATCGGTAAACCTTTGCATTAATAAGGACATGACTGATACGTTTGTATTATCAAAGATACCTAATAATAACAACATGGGTCACTGGCACTGATATGAATGGGGGAGATCGCAACGGTCAGTACGGACGTTCTAGTCCTGCCTTCCAGTAAAAAAGCCAATCGTCAACTGTTAAAGAATTAAATTCTCAGGGGAGTGACTTTTTTGCATGCACAGAATCTGACAAGTCTTTCTTCAGCAAGACCTGGAGGCGTTGCAAATATGGCGGAGCAGTGACAAGACTTCCTTAAAAAAGACTTGGGTAATACAGTACATTCTATCGGATCGGCACAGAATGGAACGGTATGAAAAACAGCGGATGGACGATGGCGGTGCACGTGCTGAGATCACACAAAAGGGTTTACCCAGGTGCACAGCCACCGGATTAAGGAATATTTACAATAATTCACTCGCTGTCATCTCCCTTTCTGGAGGCTAAATCATCAGTTATCGCAATAAAAGATTTTTTTGACAGGGCAGAGTTTTATTTTAACCAATCATATTTTCAGCTCCCTTCTTCCTGCTCTGCCGACTCAACTATTTTGACCCAGCAATTTTGCTTCTGGGAGCGAAGCCTGTGTTTTTTTACAGTGCAATTCTCTCGGTCATTATTTCAAATAGGCTGGAGGAAGAAAAAGATGGTGGGTGGTTGCAGAGCTACGGAATATTTAGAAAGTAACAGCTGGAAAGAAATCAGCAACCATTAACACCGAGTATGACTCTATTACTCTTAATATATCTGCAGTACGTGTGCCGTAAACAACCAGAACGCATTGCATAAAATGAAAAAGCAATATCCAGCATAATTTGTAAGCTTTCTTCAGGGGCGTCATGCACCAATTTTTTTTAAGGGGGCACAGTGTCAACAGCTCACAGAAATTTGTGCATACATAGACATCAAACGAAATATTATAGAGCTTTCAGTCTTTTCCATGGCACTTACATTTCTAACAATCTAATTTTGCTTTCATGCAAAAACCTTCAAAATAAAAGTGATGACTAACTTTAATATCAAATACTATTCAATCGGAATAATGACACATTTGCATCATATTTAGATCTGAAACGGCATGTTTTATTTATTTAAGTCTTAATGGCTTGTTTAATTGTGTCATTAATGCATTTTGCACAACAACTGCATTATCATATAAAATTAATATAATTTTAAATCCATAAAGTATAAACAACGAAAATGACATAAGCTATAGCCACGTGATTGATTTTAATGTTCAATAATGATTAAAAAAATATGTTTAGATAAAATTATAAGAGGAACGGATTTTTGCATTAAATTTTACCTCATATGTGAGCATGTGCGATTCCGCGCCCGCGTGAACTCTGGCGACCTTTGGCGTTGTGCCAAGAAGATGAATCTCTACTAATATAACGTTGAGACGGTCACATTTAAAACCATACATTTTCTACACAGAGGAGGTTAACTGCACATTACCGTACTGGGGTTTGGAAATGTTGTGGGCGTTTCTAACACGTTTTAATTCCTCAGATAGCAAAATGCAGCAGCAAGCCAGCAACAGGAGAGAGCTCGTGAGCGCGCCCAGACGCTGATGACGTCTGCGACTGCGTTGACTGCAGCGCCAGCTGCCGCCACAATAAAAGTAATGTAACATGATCAAAACACTATCAAAACGGCGAAAATCTCCGAAAAGTGACATGTATGCAGCACAGAATGTATAATAGTGTGCATATTAAATAGATTAAAGGTCAAATAACAGATTAATGGACGCTTATTTGATTTTGAGTTTGGATGCAAAATCCATTGGCTCAAAAAACCAAGGGGGCACGTGCCCCCTTAGTTTGAATGGGCATGACGCCTCTGGCTTTCTTTATGACTCACTGTTTGATCATTAGGATGTTAACTTAGAGGCTTCACCTTTGTTGAAATTTGAATATGCCAGAACATTTCTGCTTTTTATTATTAGAGCTACCCAACAATAACCGAAAGTTTAATGTGGATTCACTGTTGTTAGTCTGTGTGGTCGTCTTAAACCGGCAGGTGTTCTGCCTCCAGTTGGGTAAATAAACCCTTTACAGTCAACCAACACAAAAGTGCCTTTGTGAAAAGGGTTTTTTGGACTCTCTTCTGTATTAATGGATGGGGTTCAGCATGGAAGCATGTGTGCGTGTGTGAATGTGGTTTGGGTAATTTAACTCTAGCTGCCAATCCTCCAAACGTTTCTCCAAGTCCAACAGTGTAAAGCACATGTATATATCAAATAAAAATCACATATTTGGTAAGAGTAACTGGGAAAATCGGACGGCCAAGTTCAGGGTACAGTGAGCACAGGACAATAGGACAGCAGCCAGGACAGAGGGTTATAGTGCAGTGGGAAGCATTCTCTTGCAGTTTCTACACTCCTGCTATACAGAGAGATTTTGTAAGTTTGAGATAGTGTAGCGATCTGCAGGCTTTCTATTACATACACAAAACCAAACTTGATTTGGCACGAGGGTCCACGAGGCGCCTGGCCCACAGAGTCAAATTTGTGAACACAATGAAGACAATAAAATAATTTTAAAAGCAACGCAAGCCAGACACAAGCAGAAATCGAGCACAAGCAAAATGAAGGCAATTAGACTTTAATAAGCAGGAAAGCCACGGCCTACTGCAAATAATTTCTGGATAATCCAGTGGAAACAATCTGATAAACATCTACACTGGAGCTTTTTTACAAGCTAGTGGTAACCGGACTCTCCACTTGTTACGAGCAAACAAAAACACAAAGGGCTGTAAGAAACCAAAGTGGTTTAATGGGTACTATACAATGCGGGAATGTGATATTTATTTAGTAAAATGTGTTCATTTTTTAAAATAAAACATCATCACTCCAAAGACTAATCTGGCATAATGCTAAATATTCTTTATATTTGGGGAAGAATACAGCACTGGTATTGAAGCAATCCAAGCCTTTAAATATGTTTTTAAAACAATCAAATAATTTTTATAATAAATTGGAATAATTTTATCGTCATTGCATGACTGCATTACAGTTATGAGAATCGAATGAAAATAATGGGAAAGAAAATAAACTTAAATTGTGCAGGCATGCCGATGACAATAAAAATAAAATCTTATATTCAAAGAGATTCACCAATAATACTTACTGTATACATTTACGATACTTTGAAATAATAATAATAATAATAATAACATACCAAATCTCTGGCAAATCTTCAAACTATTAAAATCTGTCTTTGGACATTTCTGACCATCCCATCTCAGCTTCCTGAGAAACATGTGAGAGAGATAAAACATATGCAGAAGTACAGTCCAGCAGCTTTTGAAATGAAGAAACCAGTTGAACTTTAAAGAGAAATAATTTATTGGGTTGTTGCATGCAAAACAAACCAATCTGCAGGGAGATATGTGCACAGATTATAATACTCCATTAATTGAAGAAAATGTATTTTAAATGAAAGCAGCATTCATGGACTGGTAAGTGATGCCTGTTATTTACGACATCTGAAGGGAAGCAGTGGGGAAAGTGTGTGTGTGTGTATAAAGAGAGGGAAACTCTAGAGTTCAGCTTTATTAAACATATGGGAGTCATCAGGTTAGCACTGAACTGAGCTTAGCTGAGTGCAAAGTCTGCTTTTGTTTTCACTACTGCCTGCTTCACATCTACCCAACACCTTTCCATAGGACCCAAGAGCTTAAAACCATAACCTCGCTCGGACAGAGCGAGAGAGAGAGAGAGAGAGAGAGAGAGAGAGAGAGAGTGTGTGTACAAATGAAAAGGAGCTCATGCACAAAACCCACACCAGCCTATTTCTCAGATACCAAACACATGAGTTTAGAGGATGAAGTTACGGTCCGACAGCGAGAAAACTTTTGTCAAAGTTCATCTGCGGTCTCTGCGTTTAACATCCGTGCACATGCACGCTCGTAAACTGTGTTCTTGCTGGAAAGATGGAGGTTGAGTAAATTACAGGTTCACCCTTCTCCATTGTCGTCACTTGCTCTTTCCTGTTGACATTAATAATTCAAAGAATTCACTGGTTGACGTTTGGGAGGGCACACATGGCCATAGATGGGAGCAGAGCGGGGTGCTTTACTGTTTGTATCGAGAGGCATGTTTGTGATAGATTATTAAATGCTGTTTTATTGGATTGACAGAACAGCTAGTTTTAGTTTCACTGTATTACAGCTGGAGTTTTGGCCTGCTTTAACCCGATGGGCCACAAGCTAAGCAGTTGCAAAATATAACATGTTTAGATTTTATTAAAACAAAGTTATTCTGTACAAAACAATATTTATTGCAGTGTTTTATTAAAGTTACAAGTGAGTGGATTGTTTGTTTGAAGTAAAAAAACACTTGCATAAATTACAATGCATAATTAGTTGTGACCAAGACATTTTATTGGCCAGTTTGATTAATGTCGAAAACTAAAGAAAAATAGGATGCACATAAGATGTAAATCTTGAAAGATTTTTTATTTAAAAAAACAAGCATTCTGGATAATTATTTCAAAACAGTACATGTTTTAGTATATGTGCTAGTTATTTTCAATAAAATACTACTTTCTTTTGGCATTTAAAGGGATACTTCACCGATTTAGCATTCAGCTTTGTATCTGTAGAAACCCGGCAGTATTACTGAATGACCATGTTTCCCTCCATCATTTCCCCCTGAGAGGAGAGATATCTGCATTTTGGTTCTGCAAAAAAGTCCTCCGATGATGCAAAAATCGTCATATTACATCATCGGAGGACTTTTTTGCAGATTTTTTAAGTGTTACCAATTTAAATAATTTGTTTAAGTAGATCCAAGTTTTACTTTTTACAGCATTAGTAAACACGCGTTCGGCGCATGCAATGCGCTGTCACTGATATTTAAATTTAAGGGGGTGGGTTCTGCTCTGTGGTATTCTGAAATGCGTCACGAAGTTGAGAATGTTTAAAGTGCAAAAAATAAAAGGAATTTTATGTCACGACTTGGACATTGAACTCGGGCGAGTTTTTGATGTGGCCTCGGCAAACAGACTTTCAAACTACAAGAGGATGATGTGTTTCATAATGCGAGGTCCGCCTCAGGGGAGCGTCTGTTCTCCCGGGACAAAAACGCTCACGTACGTCTATTCATTATCAAAAGAGCTTGGCTATATTTGTACCTCATCTGTGTCACGCCGGCACCGAAAGCACACAGATACACTTGCATACACAGACATGGCCGCAGCTGAGGGCAGAGGCCTGTTGTCCATCACATGGCCCTGAGACAAACACAATCTGGGGTTGTGACATCAGAGCAGGCCACAGTTAGATCACACGTCACTGATTGGCCACATGTGCTTCCATTTTAAAAACATCATGGGAAAACGATGAACAGCTGTGATGCATGCAGTCTGCAAAGAGGCTTCATGAGCTTTAAACTGTTTGGGTCTGGAATGAGACAAATGTGTTAAATATATAAACCCTTAAAACAGTGCAACTATTTACAATCCAACCTTTGTAAAGGCCAAAAAGATGTGCTATTCTCCAAATATTGGCATAGAAAATTGATGTCCTTTAACCAAACCATTAAAGGCAAACATTGTCAATTAAAACATTATTTAGGAAATTTCATCAAGTGCCATCCTGAATATGTAAACATTAAGATCTTCTTTGTGTGTTGTGAAGGGATGTACACAACAGCCTGGTAAACAAGAAGTTTAAAAGAGTTTGGATATATTTTAAGCAACGCTATTTTAACCAATCAGCATCCAGAAACAGAACTATCCTTTTATAATCCATGTAAATAACAGTGATGTCATAAGGTCAAAGTCTGTGGGGAAGGAAAAGGGCAACAGTGTGGATGGATTTGGCATTTTCTCAAATTTGATCAGAGGATTGGGAATACCCGTGAGGTTTGATGTTAGACACAGTGCAGGGCCTTGTGGATGACAGGCCTGCTGGGGGGACATGAGACAAAAACAACAGAAAAATAGAGAAAACTATAACTGAACAACAAACTACCAAAACAAACCAGTCGGCCCATACACACGAGATAATATTAATGCAAGTCAATGTTTCATAGGTTTTCAAAGCTCACATACATAAAAAGAAATAGGGGCTGGATAGAATACGACTCTGGTCTGACCAATCAGGATAGGTTTAGGAGTCATGTGAACATCAGGACAATGTTGTGCGACCTGGAGATGTTCATTATGAAATGTCTTAAAGCAGATTATTGAGTAATGCCTGAGTTTTAGTCTTCACCCCAGCAGTGCTTCAGGGAAGGAGTTACAGCAGGAATGGACATTTAAACCAGTGCCGCTTGCATATGTTTCCCATTTTCGTGAAAACCAGACACCTTCTGGTGTCAAAGTTTCGCCTCTGACCTTGCACCGCCTGTGTTTTGGGCTGCTGAAAGTAAGCAGTGAAGACTATACTTTAAGTGACACGCATTTAAATGTATATATCTGACGAGCGCATTAATATCATCAATCTGTGGTCACTGCAGATTCTGACCGGCAACCTGCCAGCATCCGAACACTTACTTCACACATTCCAGCCGTAATGTTTCTCAGACCGAAGCGTGCACGAATAACCGCTTTTTTGATAACTGGGTCCAATCATCTCTCAAGCCCCCATGGTTACAGCATTAATAAATCAATAAAGAAACCTTCAGAAGCTTTCTGCTGAGGACACGCAAAAACACCACAGTCTGAATAAATGAAGGAACCTGACAGGCGGTTCAGTGCTCTCACTGGTTTTGAATATGATTTAGGGGTATAGTACGAATATTTGTGAAAAAAAGTACACTTTCTTTTCTGCTCCTCACCCAACAAAGAAGTTTAAGTAATTAATTCACAATGTTATTGATGTCTGCTAATGCACTTCAGTTTCCCCACCCAAAATGAATAATGTATGTACAGTATCTATCCAAAATGGTGTCCCAACCAACCCTAATGGGATGCAATGGTGTATTGAAGTGTATTGTGGACAGTTGTCATGGTGTTTGCAAGTGTTTATGAGTTTTTAAGCACACTGGCATCATGCTCTGGAAAATTGCTTTCTGGAAGAGATCCCACTGCCCAGTTTGTATGATATTCTGGTCTCTTAATGTGGCTAGGGTCTCTACGTCATTGCAAATAGATAGTATATGTGTGACCCCTGGGCCAAAAAAACATTCATAAAGGTAAATACATACTTCATCTGAAAGCTGAATAAGCTTTCCATTGATGTAGGTTTGTTAAGATTGGGCAATATTTGACCGAGATACAACTTTTTGAAAATCAGGAATCTGAGTGTGCAAAAAATCTAAATGTTGGGAAAATTTCTATTAAAATTGTCCAAATCAAGTCCTTTGCAACACCTATTACTAATTATATATTTATGGTAGGAAATTTACAAAATATCTCCATGGGACATTACTTAATATACTAATCATTTTGGCAAAACATGTTGACCAATAAGGTGACCAGATTTTTTAAATGAAAAGCGGGAAAATTTCCTAGTTCAATGGTCAAAATATCATTAAAATCTTATTTGTTACTGACTGAGAATTAAAAAAAAGGGGACAACGCCTTTCAGAATTCTTTCATCTTTTTGTTGTTATCGAGTTTGTGGAGAACAGAATACCAAAAAAATGGGACTATCCCCAGAAAACAGGGACATCTGGGGCCTCATTTATAAAAGTGCGACGTAGAAACTATCCTACATTTCATCAAAGGCAATTTCTGAAATGATCGTACGTGTGATTCAGAGAAAAGGAGCGTATGCACAAAAAAACGTGCGTAAGCCTCTTTTGCAGATGTGCAGTTTATAAATCACAAATGATCTTGAAATTGTGCGCAGCCGAATGCTCTTAGAACTCCGCCTTGTAAACGCCCCTAATTTAATTCATTAGCATATAAATATTAAATTATCAAAGGCCAAATTCTCTGACTGCTACAATGGCAGTGGTCAAAAAAACATCTTTGTTGTTGATTGCTTAAGTTTTTAATATTTCTAAATTCTAACATGGAAACTTTATTGATATCACTCGAGTTAAGGCGATTATTAGTGGACCTTTCAATTCACGTGTTTTACTGTATTTAACTGTACAAAAAGGTTAATTAGTTTACATAATGTCATGTATTAACTAACATGAACAATGAGCAATACATTTCTTACATTTATTCATCTTTGTTAATGTTAGTTAATAGAAATAAAGGTTTAATTGTTTGTCCATGTTAAAACGATTGAATTCGAATTCACATTGCATTAACTAACGATAACAAGATTTTAATAAAGTATTAGTAATTGTTAAAATTAACATTAACAAAGATTAATAGATTCTGTATAAGCGCAGTTCATTATTAGTTAATGGTAACTAATGTAGTTAACTAATAAACCTTAGGCTACTGTAAAGTGTTACCCATTTAAATATATTTTTTACACGTAAACGTAATATTTGTGTCTTAAAAGTTTTGTTTCAGTTTGCCATGCCTCCTGCACGACGGTGTAAAAATAAGAGATTTTTCGACTTTAAAATTCAAAGATCGTATCATAAACTGTCTGAATATATTCCATATTAATTCATTTGGATTTACAGATGTTTAACATTAAAATCGATGTGTGGGAATAATTTATATGAATTTTTTAAATACCCATTACTCTTAAATGTCGCATGTCCCTTATTGTAGGATACATCGAGGCTTTAAAATGTAGTTCCTTTCACGTCCTTTTAATCATTGAATTCGCTTTTTACTTTTTATTTAATAAGCACATTTTGTAACATTTACATATGCGTTAAACACCACGAAACAATTTAGCTATATTAGTTTTATATGTTTTGAAAAGATGACGAACTAGAAAATCGTTTCCTGAACCTATGGACACATTTTTGCATCGGAATTGCCATACATTTTAAAATATCAAAATAGGCCAACATATTTTGTTTAAAATATATTCTAAAACCTTGTTTAATTATTTTGGACTAGTATGCCTTTCCTTCTTGTTCATTTTCTGTGTGCAACATTGTTGCATGTTTTTATTATGTTTCTATTCTGAATAAACCAACAGCGCAGTTTACATGCTTCGTCCTTGTTGCATTAGTTCATAAAGATAATTCTGAACAGATTTCTGTAGTTCAAACAACTCTGAATTGTAGTTGAGAACGTCATGGCGCACTATTAAAACATTGTCGGGCTTAAATTGGGCTCGGGCTTATAATTACAGTTAATTTCTAGTCAGTCGGGCCGGGCTCGGACACAATGTGCAGGGGGCTTCGGTTACGTTTTTTTGGGCCCAATAAGCTCTAATACAGATGATGCTGACGCTGTAAAAGTTTCGAATATGCCTACCTGCAATACTGCAATATTGCCACAAGGAAACGTGCGTACGTCAAGTCGGAACCTGACGTGGAGGTAAGTACTTTTCCACGTCAAAGACGAGTTTTATAAATCTGAGCGTTGGAGTGGATTTGAGCGTACGCAGGGTCTAAGATCAAATCTGTGCATACGGATGCTTTATAAATGAGGCCCCTGGTCACCCTACCATACAATGTATTGTTGACTATTGCTACAAATATGCCTGTGCTACTTATGACTGATTTTGTGGTACAAAGTCACATTTAGGATGGGTTAAAAGCAAGATTTGTTCAATGATCTTCAAGCACCCTAACCCTAAACCAATAAGAACACTGTCAAAAGTGAAAGTTAACCCTAACCAGTGTTGGAGAAAGTTACTTTTAAAAGTAATTCATTACAATATTTAGTTACTTCCCAAAAAAAGTAACTAATTGCGTTACTTAGTTACTTTTCATGGAAAGTAATGCTTACGTTACTTTTAAGTTACTTTTGCGTTACTTTTTCTTACTTGGCTGAGGCTTGATCTCTTTCAGGCCTTGCAGGTGTTTTTTATAATCGCAAAAATGTCAAGCTCTGGCCTGCCATCCCCGTTTCTGACTCAAACTGTTCCCACTCATGCGCACAGAATGCGTAATTCTAAGTTACTATGTTCAGTTTAATTTAGTACATTTTTTTTTTGTTGAATTAATTAAACTGAAAAGTAACTCGCATTACTTTTTTAAAAAAGTAACTCAAATATTAATGTGTACATTTATAAAGTAATGCGTTACTTTACTCGTTACTTCAGAAAAGTAATATTATTACGTAATGCGTGTTACTTGTAATGCGATACCCACAACAATGACCCTAACCCTAAGTTTCGTCAACTTTCTAACTTCTATTTCTAACAATGTTATCCATTGAAGTAATATTTTAAGTTAATCCAACCTTCACTTATTACAGTGTAATGCTTGGCAAGTAATGCTTAGTCAGATAAACAATTAAATGGCAAAACAAACAGAAACATCCTTTTATGTTTTCATAATCACCAGAAGTAATTTGCTAAGGAACCCGAGTAAGAGAGAAGGAATTTAGACAGTCGTCTGCCCATACAACAGTATGGATTGGCCTTAACTTTACTGTACAAGCCTCCTTGCTTTAACCAAATACCTGTGAGAGGCAGCCACCTTTTCCAATAACCCAAAAATGTTTGGGATGCCAAGAACAAAACAGTTCCCATCCACCATATGCAAGGGAGCAAGATTGACTGACTTGTTGTTTTCACCTTTACGCACATGAATCTCATCCATGGCACTTGAAATATGCACAATCCAATATTCTCATCCAACCAGGACTATTTGCTTGGCATTTCTGGGTTCGCAAGGGCACTGAAAACGCTTTAAATTTCAACCCAAATCCTATAAAAACCTGTTTCTTGTTTGGACTAAATGGAGCTAAGCCACGTTCCCCATGTGTTTCCAGAACCTGCTTTGGAACAGATTACCACTGTTGTTTGATGTTTTTGTTGGGTTACATCGTAGCCAGCAGTTCTGCCTTTCCTTTTCTCAACCCTTTTTACCTTTGCAGCAATTTAGCCAGCATGTAGCAAATGAGTCTGGAGAGCTGACCCAGTTTGACTCGCAGCTCATGCTGAAATGCATGCTAAGTCATACCGGATTAGAAAAACTGCCAGAAGCACGAGGTGGTTTATAGAAATGGTTTAAAACAAAGTAAAGATGAACGGGCACCTTTAAGTGTTGAAGCTTTCAAGTGACAAGTTGTTACAAAACATACAGTTTGATGAGACCTTATTTAGCCATAATTCTCCAGATATTGTAGAGGTTCCCATAAACACGACCCCATTGCTAACCCTTCCAAATCCCGCCATGGGCTGCTCTGAAAAATGGGAAAATTGTCATGGAGAAGAAACGCAGAGCGTTCATTATTTATGACTTAACACCAACGGCTGACAGACACTTTCAAACAGCGATAAAAGTGAGCCGCTGTCTCAACACTAATGTCTGCGAGCTTTGTTGCGAAACTAGAATTTAATATTTATACGTGGGTGCGTTTAAATCTTTCCATCCTAGCGCAAAAATGTATACATTTGACAGTAGTCCTGGACAGTTGTGTTAACATAGTCGTGAAGGGGCCGAAAACATTTCGTAGAGACACGAAAACAAACTGACAGGAAAAGAAACGCGGCCAGCATTCTCATACAGTTATTTGACTTGTTGTCAGACACAAATTCCAGCGTTTCTACTCGAAGGAATGCTTCATTACACGTCTGTCTGTCTCGCAAAACCTAAACATTATGTCTCAAAAGTTTCTCACTGCGTCCCTAAGACAGCTGCGAATCAATTTAAGATGTTTTAAAGGGGAGAGCATAAAGAGCCAAGGAACAAGAATCGTTGGATGAGAAAGACACAGCTGGACAGCTTACAGGGTTATCAGATGATTAATAGGCCGCGTGTGTTAATGTCCATCGCTGCCAAAGACTTTGTTAGAATAAACACTTCCACACACCAGCCATTGGATTTAGATGAGACCTGGGAGAACATCAGAAACGGTTTGTGGGAAACAGTCAGCAGGTACGAATGAATTTGGATGAGGTTTGACTAACTATATAACAGAAATGTGGGCTTGTCTGAGCATATAGTTGACTAAGTTCATGTTGCTTTAAAAAAGTTGATGAATGTAAAAGTTAAATCTAACAAATAAAGCATACTGTATGCATTTAAAAATATATATATTAGCCTACAGTACAATCATGACCCATCCCAGTTGAATAATAAGTATGATTTTTTTTACTGTTGAGACTGTGGTGGGAGCTTTAGTTTTGGCTAAAAAGTCTTAAAGCCCGTTGGGCTCTGTAAAGCGGCCACAGGAACAAGGAAATGGCTTCCACATGTGGACCCACCTCTCTTACGTACATCACTTCCTCTGTGATGAGAAAACAGTGTGCTCAAGACCACAGGCAAAGCAAGAAGATCAATACTGTGCTATCTGTTAATCATCAACAGACTTCAAGACAAATATTTTTATGAAATGACTTGAATTAAAGTACACTGAATCTTCAACAACAAAAAACTGAGTAATACTCCCACATGCTGAATTTACTGGGTTAATCCAACACCTGTGCTGGTAAAAAAAAACATTTCCAGGTCACATTTCAGCACAGAATCAAAAGGGAGAAAAATGAATCATTATTATTTAATAGAAACTTAAATCAAGTGAACCTATCAAGCCATTTTTTATTTTGTTATTTTTTTAAATGACCTCTCATTCTTAATACTGTAATGTGATCCTTGTTTTGATTATTTAATAGGTTTAATATGTATTATTATATGTATTTCTTGATATACCAAAACTCTAAATCGCTGTAAAATAGGTTTACCTTTTCACGTAATTCATATAGTTCTTCCCTTTTGATTTTGGGGTAAACTGTGACATACACTCCTTAAAAAAGGGGGATCTTTGCAGCAATAGAATAGAAGAATGATTTTGGTCACAAGAACCTTTTGGTCAAAAGTTCCTAAAAAAACCATTGTAGACATCACACCATTCAAAAACTCATCTTAGGGAAGTAGCTCACTGACCCCCCCACCAAATAAACTCAACTATAATAATTTAAACATTATTTAATGTTATGTTATATTGTGACTTCAGTAGTTCTTTTTAACAGCTGGTCAGCCATAAAACAAATTTCACACCTAAAAACACTCAGGGACACTTTTTTGAAAATAAGTTTATTTTCCTGCTCCCCTAAGGTTAAACATTTGATTCTTACTGTTACCACTTTTAGCACAGCCCATTGAATCTGATTAGACCATTAGCATCACGCTCAAAAATAACCGAAGAGTTTCGATTTTTTTCCCATTTAAGACTTGACTCTTCTGTAGTCATCGTGTACTAAGACCGGCAGAAAACTAAAAGTTTTTAAGCAATTTTCTAGGCCGATATGGCTATGAACTATACTCTCATTCTGGTGTAATAATCAAGGACTTTGTTGCCGTAACATGGGTGCAGGAGGCTCAATGATATTACACAGTGCCTGAAAATAGTCCCCTTAGTATCTTTCAATAACAGGGGACTATTTTCGGGCACTACATAATCTAGGGGAGCTGGAAAATGAGCACATTTCCAAAAAAAAGTGGGGTGTCCCTTTAAGCAGCGGTACACTTGTACATACTGTATAATCTACAAGTTAGCATAACATTAAACTGTCATTTAAATGTCATTAAGTGTTTATATTCTGTCAAATAGTTTGATAACACCATCATGAATATTTTTCTTGACCTCAACTACAGTGTTACAAATTGAACTTATCATTAAAATATAATTAAGTGTTAATACAATGTCAAATAATTTTAAATACCGTAACAAAATGCAACAGACACATCAAAAGATTATACTTAATTATACTTTTATGTATGTGAACAATACATAAAAAACTAACAGAGCTTGTTCTTCCTTTCTGAAATTTCTGACTGATTTCAGGGTTCGTTTTTGCAGCAATATGGACCCAATGCTGCATGGCTTAATCAATTATTGTACTGTTTTCATTTAATTTTGGGTAATTCAGTCTCTAAATGCATTTTAATTATTATTATTATTATTATTATTTGATGATTTATTTTATTTCTGTAACACCTTGAGAAAACTTTATTAAAAAAACATTATTACATTAAGAATATTCATTATTAAATTAAGAATATTCATACTTAATGACATTTAAATGACAAATTCAATTTGTATCACTGGTCATGTTGACATGACAAGTTATATTATTGGTTAATCTCAAATTATCATAACGATATCTCAAACAATGTCCTCTTTGCAATAAAAATGACATAATTAAACAAATGACACTTAAACTTGCATAAAATCTCCTTTATGTTCATGACACGTGTCATGTCATGACTACGAAGGTGACATGTCAGTCTTATGAACAAACCTCTAAATAAAGTATTACCGAGAGAAGTTTATGCTGAACTGAAGAGGGAGAAAGAGGTCGATTGCAAGCCTGCCCAGCGAAAACTGACTGTTCTAGTTATCAGAAAGAGAGACCAGGATACGCTCGCTCTCTCTCTTTCACTTTCTCAGTTTGTCATATCCCTCACTATATGTCAGTCTCTTCAGACTTAATCCTTGTAAAAATTAATTTGCAAGTGACCTCTCTAACTCGAGCGTTCTCAAATAATTGATTTCAATTATATTTAACATCATTTGCGGGCATCAGGGAGGTGCTATGAATATGCGGGAGACTATGGCTGTCACGATTATGAAATTTGGCTGACGGTTAATTGTCAGGTAGATTGTGACGAGCCTGTATAGGGCTTTGAAGATTATGACAATTGTCTGTTTTTTGCTTTGACATTTAATTCTCATAATTTTTTTGTTTGTTTATAAAATAATTTTCACACATTTTGGAAATGTATGTTTTACCTGGCAGTTTATACTGCATAAAGTTTTGCATAATTTCTTTAAATGCGTTTTTTCCAACTATATTGAATGGCTTTGCATTGTATCGTGTTACACTGTCAGTTAAGGAAAGCCATCTGATACAGTCTCGTTTATACAGGCGCTGCAGCTCCCCCATGTTTTTTTAAAGAGAAGCGCAATCATTGCGGTGATCTGAAATCATTGCAATGAGGTCAAACAATGTAAAGTACTCATGTAAAGCTGCTTTGCAACAATTAACAATTGTGAAAAGCGCTATATAAATAAAATTGAATTGAATTGAATATATAACCATAGCTAGATAGAAATTAATTAGTTTAAAGCTGACATGCTTTGTAATAGCCTTACACAATAAGTCGGGTACAACAACAGCAGCAGATCTTGATGATTCACCATGCCGCAACACCGTGAATTAATTGGCAAGCATCACGTATGGCGCACGAGTCTTTGTCAGAAGCGCATTATCATACGCAGCATTTGCTCTGAATGAGCGGCAGCTAGCGTGAGCTGAACCTTCACCCCTGACCCTACACGCTGTCCTATTTCCAAGCTAACTACATACAGCATTGTATGTAAAAGATTCAATTTGACAATGTCAACCATGATGAATTACTCTGGGCTTATAAAAATGTGTCTTTTCTGTGACAGTGGAGTTATAATTAAGCTGTAAATAACTCAGAGTTAAACTTTTCCTTCTGGGATGAGCCGGCTCTCTGGAGAAATGTGATTTAAACAGATGAATGAAGGTCACTTAAGACCTCATTGTCTAACATTAAGTCTTTGATTAGCAGGAAAAGACGATATGATATGAAGACTTTACAGTATTTGGGTCATTCTGCAAAATGGGGTACCATTTGTGTCCCTTGTATGCAGTAAAAATCATATTTTTCACTTTTTAAAGTAATAGGCTATTCTAAAAATACAAAACATCATGACTTCATCCTCTCGTGAACTCTTCAAGGACAATAAAATGCATCACTTTATCTTATGATTTGTTAGTCATTAGAGGTCGATCATAAAATATCAACAGTGTTTAAAATCTAAACTTTTTTTTGAAAAAGGAAAAGGCATTCCTTTCATAGAATGATGCATTTGTAAGCCACTGAAATCATTCAGTTAGTGATTTTGACAGCACAGAGACCATCATACATCTTAAAGCATGCCAATCACAACAGTCAGTCATATTTATGTTATCTGGCAAATGCAATCTCCTTCCCACAAGCCACTGACGTGACTACAGGTCTAATTATTGGCAACGCTTTGTTTCCTAGAGTCATGAGGCTCGGTTTGTGCTTATCTGTAAAAATTCCCTCTAACAAATAAGACCATGTGAGAAACACTTGACGTGAGAAGCACCGATTCACGGGCAACCGTGGTAATCTATCAATCTGTAGTCACCTCTGAGTGTGAAGTCTTACACAACGGGCTTTAATATGTAACAGCATGGATGGCAATGATAGAAATAAGTAAGAGCGCGATAAACAGAGAGATCACAGACCACACAGAGCGCTGCGGAGTAAAACACACTGAATTCTCTATCGCACACTGAAGTCTGAATCTTCGGAGGATCCTCTGACCTGATTTCAGACGTGCAAAACATTTGCTCTCTGCTGGATGCGGTTTGTGTTGCAGATTGATGCTCAAGTAGCAATTAGAGCACCACAAGGAAAATAGTTGGAGAGAAACGTCAATCAAAATCCTGGTTTAAAACCAAAAAGAACAAACTGCACATGATGCCATATCTATAATGTGAAAGTCTCAATGAGATATACATTGCACACATATAGTTTATGCACATAATTACTTCTATCATCCCCCAGCTTATCCAACAGTCTGTCTTTTTTGCTGTTAAACAGCTACATATGGCCTGCACAAATCTTACTAAGCAAATGCGGCACACAAAATGTGAGAATCATCTGATATGCCAGTATAGAGTATACTTTAATATATTATCTAAAACAGGGGTCTCCAACCTTTTTGTGAGCAAGGGCTACCACCAGGGCTTGACATTAACACCCGCCAACCCACCAAATGTGGGTAGATTTCTGCTGTGGCGGGTAAAACAGCAAATTCCACAAACCACTTTGGCAGATTTGGGAATGCACTGGACGCAGTCTGAGCGCATACATGCACACTTTGGGAAAGATAAAACAATTGCATGGAAGTGATTGAAGAGATTTAAAGTGTGTGCACACTTTATGGGCAAGAGCGGAGAGGAATTCATACCTGAATCAATGCACACGTACCAGTTTTGCCCGAAGTCAAGGGAAACAAGCGGAGGGGTTCATTTATTCATGTAGGTTACTTTGGACAACAATGCGGGTTTTATCAACAACAAAATTGTGGCCAGTAAAAGTGCTGAGTGGCTAGTAACTTTGGAAAACAACTAGCCACTTTGGCTGGTGAGCAAAAAAGTTATTGTCAAGGCCTGGCTACCACCACTGATAAAACTGGAGGGCTACTTTTTTGATATAGTGTACTTTTAGTGTACACGCTTTTGTTTGAACTTGTTAATTTTTTTTATTTGTTGATATGTTTTAACTTGTTAACTTCTTACATATAAGAAGCCAAGCTAATGTATGTAATAAATAAATATTCAAATTAAGGCTATTAGTAGAATGTGCTTTGGAGGGCAACTCACAGACTTTGTGCGGGCACCATGTTGGAGACCACTGTTCTAACATGTAGTTTAATGTTACATTTTTATGTAGTAATACTTTCGGATTGGTTCTCGCTCTTCTACCTTTTCCTATTACATATAACATTTAAAAGACATTTTTTTTTCAATAAAAATGACGAAAATGTTTGAAAAATTTATGAGTCTAATGATTGCAAAAATATGTATTGGGTAGGGTTAGGGGTCAGTGCAAGGGAACGTTCAAATTATAACGATAATTATAACGTTAACTTTAACGATAAATATTAGCGTGCACGCCACCGGACGATAACTATATTCGCTCACGTACGCGGTACTCGCGCAAATCAGTTTTCTTCAATGGCATTTTGCATATTTCCTGTATTAAAAACTTTTGCAATTGTTTACAGGTCATTGAATGTGTAAATATGATGTTTTGTTGCATTTACACAGCGTAACCAGCAGATGTCCACAACACACTGCGTTTCGCGTAACTCTAAACAAATAATCTAGTTTTTGTAATCTAATATCTTACCTTTTGGGGTAGTAAATGAAGTAGAATAAAAAGCATTACGTAGTCAATTTCACAACAACTGCATCAGCGCTGGATACCTGAGGTAATTTATGTAATGGACCTCAGCTTCCCTCCTTCCCGGTTCACGTCATAAGAAAATTCGCGGTTCGCACTACGCATGTCGGGGTCAGAAAAGTCTGTTTCTCAATTCCAAGAACGCAAAGAACAGACTTGTATTCTCGTGAAGACTGGTCTTGCCAGGCGACCTTGGAAGAACGAACTCAGAAGGTCGCGAGAACACAAAACGCACTTGTGTGCGACTGCGATCTTTCTGTTGGTCACCTGTCCTCCCCAGATTTCAGCGCGCAAGTCTACACTCGATATAAAGAACACATCCGTGTATTTTCATGCGTCATCTGTACTTGTGTTGTGTTCTTGAGAATTGGAATTGAACTTCCCCGGTTAATGATGACGTAGAACGAGGACACAAGGACGCAAGATCGCTGAAGAACGCATATTGAGAAACAGCTATTATATCAAGTTGAGTTGCGTATTGTTCGGTTGAATCCAAAGAGTATTGTCACCTACTTGTTGCGTCGTGGGCTGTGAAAATTGCACCAGCTCTGCAGTTAAGTTTTTCAAGATTCCTGCAGAATCTCATCCATTAGAAAAAAATAGGCGACGTGTGTGGTTGCAAGCAATAAAACGTGCAGACTGGGACAATGCAAAGATCAAATAGGCTTGTGTTTGTAGTGCTCACTTCATTTCAGGTAAGTCTTCATTTATCAGCCGTGTTAGATTAAATTAGAAAGCCTGTATTGTATGATTCGTTTTTATTAGCCGCGCCATTTTTCTGACCCCATGCTGCGCACGCACCCAACGCGTTCGATGTTTACAATTACTGTCATTCAAATGTACTTGAAGTTCAAATAGATTTGATTGGCTGTCAATGGTTTATCGTTCATCAGTTAGAAAAAATGACTCAGAAAGTGATCCCAACTATATCGTTCATTGCAACTTTATCGTTATAGTTATGGTGTGAACTCTGCTATTCTCTTTAATATAAACAATTTTTTAAAACTATATTTTTTATAGTTATCGTTATAATGTTAACGGCCCTAATATTTGGAGGACTACTTGCGGTAAGTAAAAAAAAACACCTTTAAATAAATTGAATTATAATGATAAAGTACATTTTTCACAACTGGATGACATAGGGGCTCCTCTTCATTAAAAACAGAACAGGATTTCTGTTTCAGACACTAAGCTTCCAGCTGGAAGGTGTTGTGATGAAGTCATAGAGAAACACTGAATTAAAAAACAGTAATTGATGAAACAACTGAAGCAGCTGCTGAGGGGTTATAATGATTTTATATGTAGCATCTGTGTTAAACCTGAAAGTTTTTTGGTCTTAAAAAAGTTTGACCAGCACAACTAATACTGATAAGTATTCTTTGTTTTAAATTATTATGTTCAGAAGTCCTAGAAGTGCTGAGCATTAGCTAGCAGCTAAATTAACCTTTTAGGTTTAAAGACGCCGTGAAAGGTGGACCTTCAGTTAGCTTACTGTATCTTTAGGAAAAAACTGTTTCAAGTTACTTTTACCAGATGTTACAGGAAAGCAATTATCTATTATCAAATATGCTTATAATCTCACACATACAGGGAACTAAAACTATTACTCAAGATCAGTTTGAAGAGAAAAGAGACTGATATCTAATGATTATCCTACTGGTCAAAACTGAGTCATCCTCCACCAAAACAACTGCAATCTAATCTTTGTTATCTTTTACCTGCTTATGGTTGGTTGCCGGTGCTCTATATACACACAAACCTAAATTTTTGCAGCTCAATAGTCTGAGTACAGAGTTGCCTCTGGGATTTGTGGGAAAAGTGTGATGTCATTAGAGGCGTAGTGGTCCTCCTGAGAGTCCGTTTGCTCTTGTTCTAATTAGGGGAAGATGGCTATAATTTGCCCGGTCAGCCATGGGGTTTTTTAGCGATCTGTTGTACAATGACGCACATGCCCCCCTTTTAAAAAATTTGATTCAATCCTACAGGGCCTTGTATCAACTTTAACAGTCACAGAATTGTTATCAACGTTCCATTCTGCCTCAATGGATCATAATTCTTGTTCGCAAGCAAGCGCTGCCAGGAATAAAAAAAATAGCTTCCTGACCTGGGTGGGGGCGACATACATGGCTTTGTTTGTTTTTTACCCCACATACAGAGATGGAAGACAGGTTTGTTTATGTGAACTTGAAAAATGTACAGCAGCTGATGGTGAAACGGAGCAAAACAAGTCGTGCTTGTTTCATAAATCAGTCAGCGTCTTACATGGCGTTCTTGGAACGGCCCACATCAGTAAACAGGCCAAACACACTTTCTCACACACAGATTAGAAACGCATCCAAATCCACAATTCACTGCAGTGTTGAACAATCAAATTCAATCCACTTCATGAGATGCAGGCCTGTATCTCCAATTCTCCATCTGACTGGCACAGAGATCTTTATAAATCCTAGTGGCGACTCTTTCAGGTGAAGCTAGGAGAAAAAGCAAAGCAAATCTAATGCAGCATTATCATTGTCAGACAATAAAACAAACCGTCGGGATGTCGTGCATCTGGCAAAGAAGCTAAGTGAGTCAGGTGCTTAAAATAGCAGCAGACGAGAGCTGCGTCCATGCATTCAATCATCTAATTCATAATCGAATAAAACATCACAACATGAAAGTAAATTAACTGAGTGCTTTAATGTCCTTTAAAGGATTATTTCAAAATGATGATATGCAACTACGATCTACAAAGCTATAAGTTCTTAACAAATTACACTAAAATCAATACCAAAGTAACAAATATGTCATTCAAATAAAATAATATTATAAAATGCATGGGCCCTAGATTCATAAGAGTAGCATAATAGAATAGATAGGTTTATAGTTACATTCGTGTGAAAAACTGTTGGCCCCTTCCTAATTTTTTTGCATGTTGGTCACACTTTTTTAAATTTAAATATTAATCAAGGAGTTAACACAAGATGCAGTTTTTAAATCAAAACCTTCATTATCAAAATCCAAACACACATGGCCCTGTGTGAAAAAGTGCTAGCCCCCCAAACCTAAAAACTGGTTGAGTCACCCTTAGCAGCAACAACTGCAATCAAGCGTTTGCGATAACTTGCAATGAGTCTGTTACTGCACTGTGGAGGAATTTTGGTCCACTCATCTTTGCGGAAATGTTGTAATTCAGCCACATTGGAGGGTTTTCGAGCATGAACCACCTTTTTAAGGTCATTCCACAGCATCTCAACAGGATTGAGGTCAGGACTTTGACTAGGCCACTCCAAAGTGTTTTTCTTCAGCCATTCAGAGGTGGACTTGTTGGTGTGTTTTGAATCATTGTCTTGCTGCAGAACCCAAGTTAGCTTTTAGTTTGAGCTCACGAACAGAAGGCTGGACATTGTCCTTCAGGATTTTTTGGTAGGCTGCATAATTCGTGTTTGCATTTATCACAGCAAGTCTTCCAGGTCTTGAAGCAGCAAACCAGCCCCAGACCATTACACTACCACCACCATATTTTACTGTTGGTATGAAGTTCTTTTTCTGAAATGCTGTGTTACACCAAACATAATGGGACACACACCTTCCAAAATGTTCAACTTTTGTCTTGTCAGTCCAAAGAGTACTTTCCCCAAGTCTTGGGGATCATAAAGATTGGCAAAACTGAGAAGCAGTTTTCGTTTTGGAACTTTGCCATGCAGGCAATTTTTGCCCAGTCTCTTTCTTAAGCCCAGAATACACTGCACGATTTTTGCCCTCCTATAAGATCATTACCTTATCACACTGTGCGACATGTATCGTTTAAACTTGGGTACGAGAGGCATGTAGACTGTACGATGATGACACGGAAGCTTCGGTGGCAGCCTCACACGTTGACCAACTTCACCAGCATGCGCTGGTGGTAAACAAAAAACGGCGCGCAGGTCGTAGCAGCAAACACACTGTGCGGTGATCATGCCCAATTTCAGACACTGTCAAAAAACTAGTGAGGCTGTCTTTGGACGCAAGACCGGGAAAACGGCCGTATTTGAACCTCTCTCATTGTATGACATAGGACCACCGATGAAGAGCCACGATCACAGAAATCGCGATGATTGTTTCACGATGGCAATCTTTCGTCTGGGACAGCCAATAATCGTGCAGTGTCGTGCAGGGCCAAACACTTTTCACACAGGCCCATGTGGGCTTGGATTTAGTTTTCCCTTACTCCTTCCCCGCCATTGACGAGTTATCTTGTCAATCTGCAATACCGCTATTATCCACCACTCTTCCGCAACTTATAAAACCCAGAAGTATTGCCCTAGGGCAAACAGCTGTATGTCCGTGTATGTTTTAAAGATCGCTCTGCATCTGATCTCTATCAAAAGTCTTTCCCAAAAATGGAATTATCTCAGCTTTTTGCTCAAAATTTGGTGTTTTTGATGAAACCTACACTTATTTGAGAGGCGATAAAAACAAAACACATGAAGGTAGGATGAAACAAATTTTTTTGTTTGAAAGCAGGGGGTCTGTTCTTTTATTTCATATATTGTATGTTTATATATTTAAAAAGGAAAATTTTCTGGAAGGCATTAAACTTTTGTTAAAATCATGAAAAATGCTGGTGGCGAAAAAGTTAATAATAAAAACCTTAATTTAAAAACTGCATGGTGTGTTTACTTGTGTTATCTTTGTTTAATATTTAAATTTGTTTGATGATCTGAAACATTAAAGTGTGAAAAACATGGGGAAAAAATCAGGAAGGGGCCAACACTTTTCACACCACTGTAACTATAAACCTATTCTATTCTATTATGTAACTCTTATGAATCTATGATAACACGGTTAGTTGTGCTATATTCTTGGCATTGTTTTTGGTATCTATGACCCTATCAGTTATGAACATTTGTTTTCTCAATGTTTTCTGTATGTCAAAAAATGTCCTGCCAGTAAACACCAGAGTTTTATCCACATAGCTATACCATCTCACTTGCTACAAATGGTTTGCCCCGTTTACATTACAAGCAACACCCAGCGCCAAAACAACATGATCCCATTCCTTTGAATAGAGCGCTGGCAATTTCCGGCGACAGTGATAGTTGGAGATCGGCGTGTCCTGTGATGCAACAAAGTTGAAAAACCTTCAACAACAACAATTAGGAACGCCTCATAAAAAAAATTATCAGCGTGCATGCTCCATAAGACAGACACACCTAGACCATACCTAGGCAACACTATAATGGCATACTAGGGGCTCTCCTGTAACCAAAACAATTATTCTGCCATCTAAAACACTTCCTTTAACCAATAAGACAGTATTACTTGTGTCTTTTACCAAAAAGGCAATCCTATAATGCCCAAGGGCAATGCAAACCAGCCTAAACATCTTATTCAGTTGGGATGCCTCCTTAGATATCAAGCGTGCACAATAGGGTTTGAAACAAAATGTTACCAAAGCTTTATCATTTTTACATCGAGAAGTGTCTTATCCAAAGTTCTCCTTTCAGTATCCATCAGATATAGGATATTTCTCTTTTTATCCTTCCTAAGAGTTTAAATAAGGCCCACATAACCGGTTCTGACTAGAGGGGATACAGTTACGGCTAAATCCCACGAGATGTTGGCTTTAGGGTTAGGTTAAGGATGAAAAACAGTGGTTCTGGCTAGATAGGATACAGCTAAGGCCAAAATCCCATCAAATGTTGGGTTTTGGGTTAGGCTTGAGGGTCACAGTACAATGAAAACAGAACTCATACGGCGAGATTTCACGAGATAATGGCCGTAGCTGTATCCCTTCTAGCCACAACCCACATAACTACATCAGTCATGTGAAATGTGCGGGCAGGTCGTCGGTGCAGCCCAGCTGATGGAAAGGATGGCAATGGACCCATAACTGCACTGAAGAATCAAGAGCTCGAGTGAAATATGGTCTCGGTTGTGGTACAAAGAGATTTAGGTCACATACTTACATTCTCTTCAAAGGCCTGGATAGAATTACAGTGGTAATGGCATAACGGCATGAAAACAAAAGAGTCTTGATGTTTCAGGGCTTGGAAGATGGGCATCTGAATGCAGCAATATTATGCTAAACTGTGAATCTGCGTGTGCAATCTGATAAAAAAATAACATTCTGGTTAATTTCTGAAAGAAAAATGTAAACAATAACTGTCTCTGAGGGCTGTTTTTTTACTTAACATCAGCAAACTCATTTAGGGTGACTGAAATAAATTAATCTTTCAATCAAACCCACAACAAAACACTGTAGTACACTTATTAGTATTTACTATAATGAAGTGCAGTAAATCATAGTACAATGTAGCATTTTATAGTAATTAGTCTATATCATACTGTAGTATTTATTTAGTGAATTGATAAACTGTAATAAAAACTTTAATATTTACTTTGGTAAGTTTTTAAAACACTGCAGCACTTTTACTACAGCTTACTAGAGTAAACATTCAAGCATAAAGTTATTATGTGGGAAAAGTGACTCACCTCTCACATTCCCAGTAAACAAAACCTTGTTTCAGTAACGATTGTGGCTTTTGCTGGTGGTTACCAGCAAACCAGCACGAAAACACAACATATGCTGGTCTTGCTGTTATTTTCAGCAGGGAACTGTTACTTATGCACTAAAAGTAGGTACTGTTTTTATAATGGGAAAATACTATTGATTGTGTAACAAAAGAGCATGCAATACATACTAACTTTTCTCATTCACTATTTATGTAGTGTTTACCAGTTTAATTTATTCAGCATATCATCACTAAAACCTCTCTCTCACAATGAATTGTGGGTAATATAAGTCATTAGTGTGCTGATATTACTGCACAGATAATAGTGCACTTCAAATTTTCACCGGAAACTGTCCCTTATGAAAATGAATCATGGTTTTACCAAATGGTATTCCCATCCCCATAGACCAGTGCTTCCCAATTCTGTTCCTCGAGCACCCCCTCCCAAAAAGTTTAAGATATCTCCTTATTTGACACACCTGATTTAACTCATCAGCTTGTTAAGGAGACATGTTTACCAGTTTGGAAGAAGGCTGATAAGTTACAACTTTTTGGGAGGGGGTGGTTAAGGACCAGGATTGGGAGGCACTGCCATAGACTATAAAAAAGTTTAGGACAAGTACACTCAAAAAAAATATTTTTGCACCTTGTCTAATTTTTTTTATTTTATTTACTTATAAAGCACTTTCACACAACGGTTAAGTTAGGACTTAAATGAAACAAGTTAATACAACACTTTTTTTATTTTTTGTCTCAACCTATTTTTATAATGTTCAATCTGCTTAAATAAAAAAAAATTACATGAACTCAATAATTTTATATTGGGACCACATTAATGATTTTTGTTGCTATTACTTACTGGGCCGTGAATCTGTATTTCCCAGCATGCTTTGCATGCGACTGCCTTTGGAGAGTAATTTTTTAAATAAAGTGTTATTTTATGCATTTTTAGGTAAAGAGAAACACTTTATAGTGGGTTTATCTTATTGATTTAGAAGATTTTGTGTTAAATTTTTACGAATTGTTTGGTTACCATCGTACAGAAGAGTGGCGCTTGTGGTTAAGTTGTGGATGTGACATACGTACTTATTTTAAAAAGCACTAACTGTGTTAATGACTGTTTGAAGATCAGTCTCTTTTCACATGTTCATCCAATGTGTCATTAGCATGCTAACGTGTGCTTATGCTAATTAGAATTATATAGAAACTGACAATTGGTTTAACTAGACTTTTTTGCTTGAATTAACTTGTTTTGTTTTTGTTGAACAGACCAGAAATAATTGCGTGGAATAGTTTTCCTTAACTAAGACATTTTTATGACCAATATAAATATATTTATTAAGTTGATGCAACAAAAGATTATTTGTTTAAATTAACTTATTGTATTCTTGTTGTACAAGCCTAATCTAATTTCGTGGAAAAGTTTTCCTTAATTCAATTATGTTGATTGAACAAACAATTTTTTTGAGTGTATGCAAATTGGGACACAGTGTATAACTCTTGATATTTTTGTAGATTATAGATTGGGTGTGTGTAGAAGGGCACCCTTAAAGAAAAACCTGGAAGCATACACTCTAAAAAATTGTGCTAAATAGAACTAAAAGCGCGATATACTAGGGGAACCATTTTTAGTGCCATATAGCACCTATAAAGCACCTATGAAGAACCAACCGGGGGTGATATAGCACCAGACATGGTTTTATATAGCACAATATGGTTTTACATAGGTGCTATAGGGCAATTAAAATGGCTCCTCTATGATTACGAGCCAGTGAACCACTTTTAGTGCCATTTAGCACCATTTGTTTTTAGAGTGTATTTCATGAGTTACATACCGGTAGGTTCTTTAAAACAAATAATCTCATTCTTGTATGGCAGACAGCAGCTGTAGTATATTAGTTGTAATTAAGACTTTGCTTGTAACTCAATGGTATGGCAAGACAATAAAACACATTTGGAAATTAAAACACAAACCTTAAGGTGCATTACAAATTTTACCAATATTTAAATCAAAAATTTGTCTTCTCATTAGTCGCTGTTGATGCTGCATGTACATCAGAATGAACCCAGAACCAACATTTTGTAATAGACGGTATAGATAAAATCAATGTAAATTAAATGCTCATAACTCAGTGTGAGCAGAATTGTTTTGAAATGATCAGATATATACACTCGCGTGTAGTGGTCAGGTGTCCACGGCAATTTCCTAAAGCAGCAGCCGTACTCATCTTATAATGAGCTAAGGGCCTTAACAGACGCCCCCAATGTCAATGCTCGCAAATCTGCCCCAATAAAAAGCCCATAGCCCTCCTCTAACCTGATAAACAAGAGCCCTGTGTAAGAAACTAAAGATGTATATGGGCTGGAACCAAAGTTAGGTACAAATCCACTCGGAGTCGGCTAAACATAACTCCAGTGCTATTCTTAGACTGAATCAAAACAAACAAACAAAGCGTTTTCTGAATTTTCAGCTTTACTACAAAGACAGAAGTATAATCTATGGGGAACAGGGTATAATTATTATTATTCATATTATATGAACTAAACAGCACCATCAGTATTGATCTATGAATATTCCTATGTGCATTAGCCTAAACGCTAGTGTTAGCTTTAGCACCATAACATTAAGATGTCTATATACTCCTTGGCATTTGTATAGCTTTAACAGAGATATCACACAACAGCGCACACAGTAAACCACAGCTTTCCACCACCACCATCATCATCATCATCAGTGAAGGAATCAGCAGCATGTGCGGAGAACAAAACAAATCACTCAATTTTAACCGTCAAACGAAAAAACAATAAAGAAAAACACTCAAATTCTAAAAACATAAGACAAAATCTATGGAAGCATTTACATTATTTAAAACTATTCAACTATCACATTCTGTACAATTACATCATCTGTCAACTTGGCATATTACATCTATCTACAGAGAACAGTAAAATTTTGCAGTACAAAAATATATTACAAATCTCCTGGAATATTTACATGGGCACTTACTGACAAAAATGAAGATGATCGGGACTTATAAGAGCTTGTCAGTACAGTTTAGGATGCAAGGAGTGAAATTAAATGGATTTAATTGCAGCACACAAAACATTTGTCTTCCTAGATCGTTAAAAGTCCAGCACCGACACACTTCACAATTTTGTGCCTCTTCTCCTCTTCAAGGGATGTAAACACATTAAAATTTCACTGCATGCTTTGGCAGACTTTGAGCATTAAAAAGTGAAGGGGGGGCAAAAAGTCTCTCTCAAAAGATGGACGCGTCCACTTCGGGTTTGGATACGTCAGAAGTGTCCCCTCCCACCCAGTCCTCTAGAAATACATCCTGAAAACAAGCAGATCCTGCTTTAGTACGGCACACATACACAAACACACAGAAATGCACGCAGAGGGAACGACGCCAGCCCCAACTGGATTTTCATACTAAACGCACAATGATGCTTCGAAACACACTAGACCCCTGAGGACCCCGGGCATCTGTCCACGCTCCTGTTATTTAAAGTGCCGCATGTAGGTTCCCATGCTGTCAATAACCACCCACAAAACATTCTTTTTTGACTTTCCCAAGTCAAAAACGAACAGCTTGGATACATAGATGTTTATAAACAAATCATGCGGTTTCATGATCGATTAATAGCGACCATAACAAGTGACAGTGTAAGAAAAAAGAAAAAAAAGGTCAGTTAAGAGTACTGCTGACTCAGGCGGATGGTATCGTCAGATTTGATTTAATAACAGCTCCTGTCGGATCAAAGGTTTGCGATTACCCTCCCACATTCTCCCAGGCACATTGTACATTTGGTAGATTGGAAACACTGGTGTTAGACGCAGCGACACTGGCTCCATCTGCTGGAAAAATTCATATTAAGTCTTCAGTAGCCCAGACAAAATCAAAAACCTGCCATTCCTACTGAGAACTTCAAAACCCATGCCGTCGTCGAGTTCAGATAGATGGCTCCTTTATTCCTTATGCTATGGATAAAATTTGTGTCGCTAACAGAACGGGTCGAAGCATCACCTGTAGATGTTGGGGTCCAACAGTTCTGCCGTGTCCTGAGGAAGCTGAGAAAGATGGACCACTTTGGTCTTTAGCTGTTGACGATCACCCTCGCTAACCCAAGCGTCTGGAAGTCTGTGCAAAATCACAAAGAAAGCCATTTGAAGAATAACACACTAACCTATTTATTTTTTAAAAAAAAACTGTAGTATGGTAGTATGTATGCTGTGCGAACGAGTATATTTTTATACAGTAAACATTCCCACACAGACAAACTTGCTCTTCATCTCCTCCCAACTCCCCCAACACACATTCCACAACCAGATGATTAAAAATGTGAAGGTTTGCTTTTTCCTCTGACGTTATTCCACGGAGGAGACATGTTTGGATCTGGCTTGTTGCGGTGACCCAGAAATCCATTTTAAATGTGGTCTCCTGGGAAAGCAACTTCAGCAGTGTTATCGCTGAGCTGACAAACATTTCCCGGGCACAGATTGATGCCTGCCTCAGAATAGCCGCTCAGTGCATCAGCGAACGCTTGTAATCTTGTGTGGAGCTTGTGTATCAAACCTCACAACACAGTTTAAAAAAAAATAAAAAAAATTAACAAAACGACATAACGTTTTACTACAAATGAGAGTTGAGGCAAACGTAATTTAAATCCGTGGCAAAGCAAACAGCGTTTACATTTCACAGCGGTTCCTCTACAGAGCTAACATGGTCAAACGATGATGGCATGAATCCAGCGGGAATGCAATCTGAGAAGCATTAACTGTGACATGTTCAAAGGTCGTACCATCATTGCAATGGAAATGCTGAGAAAGTGTGGATATCTGGGAAAGGAATAGCGCTGGACAAACATCAAGGCACATGAAAGAGAGCTGGTGGGTGAAAACACGCAGGCAGCAGGCCTCTTCATCACATCTGACACTAATATGGATGTTTACCAACGAGAACCCAGCAGTGCAGACTGATCTGAACATCCACACTCAGGTGAGTCTAATCCATTTCTAAAAGACATCTTCAAAGTTTTCAGTGCACACAAGACACCCAAGATAACTCAGGACTACATGTACCAAAATGTTCGGTATAAACACAGAGCACCATCTCGCATACTAGCAGGCAGTATCCAGAACATACAGAGCAGTATGCTGGCAAAAAAAAAAAAAAAAAACAGTGGAGGACGAAACGCTAAACATCTCATAAATACTGTAGTCAACTACAAATCAGTCAATGTGGCAATTAATGTGACTTGAATGAACTCCGAACTGTGAATCTGTAAGATAAGCCAGATGTCAGGTGTGTGTGTCTGGTCTCTGGTGGTCTCTAAATCACATATACGGCTGACATTTGTTGCAGGGATCTGAGCCGAGTGCCTTTCATCTACTCACATGTCCTCCGGCATCCAATGAAGAAGCACCTTCACCTTCCCAGAATCCTCCTTTCGCCTGGCGATCACCTGCTCCGTCACACAAAACAAGAAATGCATGAGATCACTCATTAATGCGTCTGATACTTTTTCACTATAATTTTTAATCTACAAAGACTTGTGTAGAGAAACTGATGTGTATTTTTGAAATTGGATGTTATTTGTGATACTTTGGTCATGGCAGAGAGCTCATTAAACACTTTTATTAAAGACGCAGGGGAACAACAGCACCGACTCGGCTAACAAGTGCAGATGACTGGACCGTATGAGCCGAAGGGAGCCTGACGTCACCGCAGGCAGATAAAAAACGCTCACTGCCCATGAAAGCAGGTCATTTCAAGGAAACGTCTACATGAGGATTTCACAGCTAACAACAGAAAGAAACCATAGACGTTTTGCTAAAAATAAATACATAGTCATTGATAGTATGCAGCACAGTGTGCTTTGTTGCATACTATCACTGCAAGACATATCAAAATGATTGCATTATGATTTTAATACTTCAAAGACACGTAGGTTGATGCAACTAGCAGAAAGACTGTCGAGACCGAGAGAGTGATGCTTTATCTAGGTCTGGAACGACGCGTCGACCTAGTCGATTACGTAATTGCGTAATTACATTGATTTGCCGGAAATGCGTCGATGCGTCGCACTGTTTACATTTTGAAACGATGCCGGCTTCAGCTCTGGGTGATTTACAATCAGGCATTATACCAAATGGCCAAAACACGATCAAAAGTATGGAAATACTTAAAGCAGAAACTAAATAAAATGTAGGGGTGTGCAAAAAAATCGATTCACATTTGAATCGCGATTCAAGCTTTGCTGATTCTGAATCGATTCATAGAATTCCAAAAATCGATTCATACATTTTTTTTGTAATGCCGTTTTACTATTGTCCTGAAATGAGTTTATCTCAGTATTCCCATAGATGACGCCGCGTCGTATTCACTCTGACGCCTGCACACTCGTCACAGTGTTTCCCACACATTGACTTTACTTGGGTGCTGTGCTTAGTTATATTAACAAGTGCCCAAGTATTTCTGGCGTCAAATTTAGTCTTTTTTGTTTTTCTGTGATGATGACACTCTTTAATAATGACATTTTGTGTGCGACATGATGAGCTCGGTGTCCGTTCACGAGCTCTCTGATCGCAATGAATTGGGATGTGACGCGAACAAGCTCGTGTCACATTGTATCCTTCATGTTTCTGAACTTGAGCAGAGTTTTACCATAAGAGGACTTCACGGAGCACCCGCGGACCGTATGGTTCCGGGTTTGTATTTGAAATGGTCAGCCAGGTCCGGGTCAGTCAAAGTTAAATTACTTCGGGTCCCGAGTCTGATTAGCGAGTAAAACCCGAGTCGATCGGAGAATGACCGTGAGCGCTACCGTGCTAAAGCTCTCGTGCAGTTTCAGCGTGCCTGCGTTTTTTATGGCGATAAAAACGGGCTCTTTTCTAACATTATTAATAAACCATATCTTTTCCAAAATCTATTGCACTGAACGAGCAAAGCTCAAGCGGACTCAAGATTTACAAAACGCAAAGCTGTAATGTAAAGTCCCCTATCACTGGGACAGCAAGTAGACTTTTGAATCTGAAATAATGAGTGGATTTAGCTTTTTTTTAATTGGCAAGAGAGAAATAGAGAGGCACTTTCCTTGCTTCTGCTCTATCTAATAGACATAATAACCATTATAACACCAGTCACATTTATAATCTATAGACCTGCACTGTCTATCATTCATATTATATTATTTGTATTTAATAGAGTTTGATAAAAGGGGTCATCTAATTGCTTCATATCAGTTTTTATTTTTGCATAAAGACATAAAGTAATATCAAACTACATTTAATTTGTTGTGTTTCTTTTCTTTAAAATTGTATATCTCCTATAATCAGTCACATAGGAAGAAGTAAACTACATTTACATACTGTGAATCGTTTTTTAAAATCAAGAATCGTTTTTGAATCGAAAATCGATTTTGAATCGAATCTTGAGCCTAAGAATCGGAATCCGATCGAATCGTGAAATTTTCTGAATCGTGCACCCCTAATAAAATGGTGCTCTGCACACTCTGTAAAACTGAAATGGCATAACGTTACCACAGCAGCACAACATCTGTGCATAAACATCTCAAGAGAAAACATCCTGTGACTCTCCGACCTCAAAATGATGAGACGTAAGTATTTGAACTAATACAGACAGTTTTTACCTTACAATAGAATGCAGGCCATTTATTGTGCTTAGTACAGCTGTGTTTACATCTTTGTTTAATACGAGCTGCGAGACGCCCGACTGAAGCGACATAGCATCGCGTCCGGGCAGTAACAGTAAATAAAGAGCAGGACATGTTTTCATATTAAGAAGTTATGAAATAATAAGTTACTGTCACACTGAGAGCTGATTGGCCTGTGCCCGCGTACACTATAGCCAGCTGGCTGTGCGGAGTTCTCATAGCTTATTTTTTTGCGAATATGTGCGCAGATATTACAGAAGCTCGTCTCGTTAGGTATTCCTGGCATGCATTTATTTAAAGTAACAGCAGCGTAAACGCTGTTTATAAAATATTAGAAGATCATACTAACTAAACTTTAGAAAAGTTCAGTGTTAAAGTTAATGCTAAATGAGACTGCTGTACTAATAATATTAGCAGAAATAATATTATGGTTACATTTTATAATAAGGGTTCATGAATCATAATTTATTTGTATTTATTTAAATATTTTTATTTTTATTTACTTCAGCCTGAACTAATGCTGAGTTAATGCATGTACTAATCATAAACTAATGAAGAGTCATCATTAAGTACAACATGTTATTTAGTTGTTAGTTCATGTATTAAACAATGAATTCATGTGTTGAGCTTATAGTTATGACTTCATTAGTTTATGATTAGTACTAGGGCTGGAATGATAAAGAGTTAACATGTTTTTATATTAATAAGTTATCAGTTTGATTTATTTTTATTTTACTCATTTCATTTAAATTATTAATATATGCTAGGGCTGAACGATTTGACCTAAAATCAAAACCTCGGTTAATTTAACATTTGACACCGGTTACGATTAATAAGCGACTATTATTATTTTTTGCCTCATAGTTCACTGGCAAGGTTTGTATTTTAAATATGCTCAGATATTAAAGGTGGGCTATATTTTTCTATTGAAATGGCATTTGTTGTTATCTTTGTGATTTTAAAAGAATTAAGTGAAGAGGAAAGTATTAGTTAAGGTTATTTATTAAACATTTTGACTTCAACTGAAATCAAAGCACACATTGCTTGAAATAAAAACAGTCACATTTTAGTTTCCTAAAAAAAAAAGTAGAGAATAAATAACTTTTAAGTCTAGTAATTCAGAGTTCCAGACTAACTTTTTTGTTATTAGGAGTACTGTACCCCTGACTGAAAATTTTAGGAGCACAAGCAGAAAATTTAGGGCACACCTTAAATCAGCCTGCAATGCAATTATTCACACTTTCGCCCAAAATAACTACATTACTGAAAAATACTAAATAGACATAACCATATGCAGTTGCTGCACATGTTATTATGCACAATTGATGAAAATTTCAGAATAGAAACTTATAAACCAAAGATTCATACAACCCACTTGACTAATTCTAGCCATAAGATACATACATATACAAAAAGTTATACCCAGATAATGAGATTAGTGGCATGGTAATACACATTGTACACATGTTTTCCTTAACTGTGCACTGCTATACAATACCTTTTCTATCATCTATAATGTTTGTGGTGTTAATGTAGACTATAAGTTCTCCCGTTCTCTCATCTCTGCCATGTCTAATTAAACCTGCTTGCCCGTGTCTTCTCGCGGTTCTGAGGTATGTGTTGACTTTACCCGGGCTGTGTAGACTCATCGGTAGATTCAACTGGGCACAAGGTGACAACTCTTTTACGCGCAATGCAAATTTGCTGTAAAAACCCAATCGTGCATTCCGTAGTTTTATCACGGGGGCCCGCACAAGCGCGACTACTTCGTATTTCTTTAGCACTAGATGATTTGCTCAGTTAACACAGCAGTGTTTCCGCTATATACATTCAACCGTGGCGGCCCGCCACTCCTAAAACATCCCCGCCACGCCTGCGGTTGTGGATAGAAGGGATACAGCAAACGAAATCTCGTTGGATGAGCACTGCTTTATCCTAATCCTTTAACCAAACCCAACTCTAAACACAAAATTTCACACGATTGTAGGATGTATTTGTATCTAATTTAGCCAGAACCGCTGTTTTCATCCTAATAATCCTACCTCCAAATCTAATCCTTAACTTTTCGGCATTTGCTGTATCCCTTCTAGACAAAACCCACAGCGGCAGCTCGCAAAAAAGCTACCGAAATGTCCGCTCTGCGAGACTGGCTGTCTAGAAATAAATTCCTTTCTGGATTTGCGTTGTTCACTCATTTATAAATAAATCTCCTAAAATATCATAATTTCCTCCATGGGTTTAGTTTCATGCACAAATAGATTTAAATCAACAGAGGATTATTAAGCTACGTTTCTGTTTTGAGAAATAATAATAAAATAAATAAGCCTATACGAAATATGTTGCACTTAAATAATTATTAAATTGACAAAACGAATAATAAAGTATTTGAGTTTCTATTCTTTATTTGTGACTCGCTCTAAAACCAAACCAGCAGAAAGCACGTCATGTTTTTAATGATTATAAATAAGCACAAGGTTTTCTCCTTATTGTGAGTTTACACAAATAAAAATACATCATTTGAAGTTTCGAATGTTGTTTTACTTTTATCTTTATGACTATAAATTTAGGGTAATTTAAGCTGCAAGGTCATCACGCATATGATGTTCACCGGCGCATATCTACACCAACACAGCGCAGGGCTGCGAGAAAAGACATTATTAAACTTTTGATTTAACATATTAAGAGTTTTTTGTACATTCATTTGGAATCACTGTACTCATATTATTAACTTATCGGGCCATTAGTTATTCAGTATAGGCTATAAGCGCAGCGCGCTGCTGACCGCTCAGCTGTCAGTCAATCTTCTGCTTTAGATCGAAACTCACAAAGTTTCACATTAAATGATAAGATATTTGTCCAAAAACAAAAGGCTAAATACTGAATACTACTTATATGCGACTGCAAGACATTAATAGTCGAATCTGTTTGTAAGGAAACTTACATTATTCCCGTGGAAGAGAAGAACGTTGGTAATAGAAACTTGAGGCAGACGGTGAGACTGTTTTATCTGTTATCAGACGGAACAGCAGGGTCGGGGTACCCGCGGGTGAACCGCATAATATTTGATCTAACGGGTGTAATAGGCTATTTGCGTGTCATTTGTGTTGTAGATGCAGGTCGGGACTCAATAGACAAGAGTAAAATGCGGGTCTAACATCCAAGACCAAAATTCGACTCGTTTTTAAATGTCCCATGCTTATTTGTGTTTAAGATCTGTCTGAAGACCGGTAAAGGTTTATATTTAACTGCGCGATTTGCGGTGTGACCGGCTCGGGGTCACAGTCTTTATGTCAAATGGTACGGGTGTGAAATAAAATTGCTGCTGATGTCGGTTAACTGGTCGGTTGTTCTGTCAATCACAGTGATGCGGATGATCAAACAGGACTGCATGACTTTGTAACAGCTCTGTACGCTAAACACGAGGACGAACTTGCAATGCACACTACATTAAAACTACAATGAAATATCCGAACTACGTACGTAGCTATGTAACGTTTTTTTAAGAAAATACAGTTTAGATCAAACATAGAAAAGCAATATGCTATAAATATAAGGAAAAGTAAATGACAGCGTGAAAATTATAAAAAAATACATGTTAGTTTACTGTAGCCTATATTCTACATTAAATTTTTTTTTACATTTATAATCCTCATGGGCGCCCCCTGCCGCCACAGCTGAACAAAAATCCTAGAGGAAACACTGCACAGTGTTGGAGTTCTCCTCCATGTGTCTCTATGCTACTGACTGAACAGGGCGGAGCCACGTAACCTCACACGCGGTACTATGTTTTAAAGGGAAAGTATTAACAGGATTAAAAAACAAAAAATAACCGACATGATAAAATAAGGTCGGTTAACGTTTCTGAATGTCAGTTTCGGTTATTTTTAAATTAATCGTGCATCCCTAATATATGCCCATTTTATTTTTTAAGGAGAATAATGCCCCTTTTGCACTGTTAATGTTAGACTGGCACTTTATTTTTCCATGTTGAAAACTTTTGTTTGTGTATTTGTTTGAGAAAATGTTTAAATAAATGTTGGCATTAATGGCAGATCTTACATTTATAAATCCTTAGACTATTCGATTAATCGGAAAAAATAATCGATAATTAATCGGTTGAAAAAATAGTCGATAGTTGCAGCTCTAGCTTTATCCCCAAAAAATGTATGCCAATTATACATTTTTTTTTTTTTTTTTTAGTAGAGATGCACAGATTGCAATTTTCTTGGCTGATTCTGATTTTTTTTGTAGGTGTGAGCTGCCTTCCAGTTATAATTGACAGCATATAGGCTACAAACCAAAATCCACTTTTCTTAAATAAATAAAAATGTAATAAAAATAATAAAATAAATTATTAAACATTGCCCTTTCAACCACACTGCATTAAATTACATGATCTTTTCTCATTTGAACAAATCTCAAAATAAAGTGCTCTCAAACTCAGTCAGGCTCACTAAGTCATTATGTTAGATGTCCAAATATCAGTTGGACAGCTGTTGTTAGAAGCATAGTTCATAGTTAGTATGATGTGAAGACTTAGATTGATCATGCTTTTGAACAAAATAAACAAGCAACATGCAGTGCTGTCATTCTAAATACATACAAAGTCTAGGGCTGGATGATTAATTGAAAAGTAATCGAAACCAAAATTCAGAAACTCTAACCGACCCCGTTTTATCATGTCATTTCCGTTTTTAATCCTGTTAATATTTTCCCTTTAAAACATACTCCCACGTGTGAGGTTACGTGGCTCTGCACGAACAGTCAGTAGCACAGATACATGGAGAAGAAACTCAAACACTGTGTTAACTGAGCAGCAGGATCATCTAGTGCCAAAGAAAAACGAAGTACTTGCACATGTGTGGGTACCCATGACAAAACTCACTCAGAACCATGAGAAGATGCGCCTGCGCGGGTCAAAATGTTCAATAAATAACTATAACAACTAATACTTTATTCTTCCCTCAACTCTTTTAAAATCACAAAGATAACAACTGCCCTTTCAATAGAAAAATATATCCCGCCTTTAATATCTGAGCATATTTACAGAACAAACCTTGTCAGTGAACTAGGGATGTTCACATTGACCGTTTAACCGTTAACCGAAGGTAAGAATTTATGAACGATTAACATTATCAGTTAAAATAAAAAAAAATTTTAATATGGTGCGTGTCGTCATGAGCCGACAGACATTTCGCCACTTTTCTATCTTTAATTTGTGAATGTCCTGTAAATGACACAAATGATTGCTGCCCTGACGGTCTGATAAAGTAATCATTTGTATTAGAAATCATTTAGATGCGTGTTTGGAAGCTGAACGGAGACGCGCGCGTGTCCGTGCAAGATGACGCGGTCCGTCTCGCGCAAATCCTGACAGATGTTCGCTGATGGCCTCTGACCCTAACCATAAACATCTCTCTTTTTGCACAAACGGAGAAAGACGACGCAAAAGCAAAACTTTCTGAAAAGCGTCCTGCTTTAGAAATGACCACTGTGGTAGATAGAACAGAGACAATCTGCCCTTTGGATATTAATCCTCTGGACCGATCGTGTGCTTTTTAATAAGGTAATGTTGCGTGAATATCTGATAATGTATGAATCCTGGTTCTGTTGTTGATCTGTCGCTGCTGTTTGCACGTTCAAATTAAATGTTTTGTTTTTACTAGTTCACAGACAACCGTCAACTGTATTTTTACTCAATGACAATTTCATATTAAAATCTTATAAGTTAACGGTTAACGTTCGGTTTAGAAGCTACGGTTGTCGGTCGGGAAAATTAACTGATATGAGCATCCCTACAGTGAACTATGAGGCAAAAAAATAATAATAATAATCGATCATTAATCGTAATTAATGTCAAATGTTAAATTAAGCGAGGTTTTGTTTTTAGGTTAAATCGTCCAGCCCTAACAAAGTCCATTTCATGTCTTTTACTTTGTAAACAGAATTAAAGCGCTTTATTGAAAACTTTGCATGTGTTTGCTATGAACTTTAAGACCCTGGGGATTCCCTGGGATGAGTGATGTAGAAAGAAACTTGAAATTTAAAATATTGTGAAATTAAACAATAAAGACTTAAAACACAACAACAAAGGCAGTCGTTAGATGCAATGTACGTTATTTACAGCAATAATCTGACAATAAACCGATGAACCAATTAGTACTCCACCTCCCACTAGTTAATTTCTCCAACTATGCATTGTATTGTGGTTTAGCAGCGGGTTATGTCGTTGTTTGAGAAAGAGTGCTCACAGGTGAGTGAACTTAATGTTAACTTTAGGTTAAATGAATGCAGATGTTGGATAACTGGAGCTGCTTCACTGCAAGTGTGCGTGTGGCTGTGATGTTATTGCTCCAGATCGGAATGTCGTGAGATTGACATCATGGGTAAAATCGACCAATTCCAGTCTCTGGATGGTCAATCTGTGCATCTGTAGTTGTTAGATATATTGTACTATAATGTAAATTATTTTGACAAACTTTAAGCTATATCATATCGCATTACTTCGCAAGTATCGCATCCAGTATCGCATAGCCCTTACTTATACTTTATTGGTGTTTCTGTAGCTCAGATGGGAGCATTGCGTTAACTGCCCAAAGGTTGTGGGTTTGATCCCAGAACACAGACACATATACTGATAAATGTACATCTTAAATGCAGTGCAAGTCACTCTGTATGAAAATATCTACCAAATGCGTAAATGTATACCATGTTTGGATATTATACCCAAACAGATATTTAGCATACAGTATGCATACTGCTTGATATCATACCAATATTAAAATGGTACTATGCGTACACTGCCCTCTGTTGTGCTGGAAGTGAACTGCAAATCACTCACCGTACTGTGAAACACAACACTGTGTCCCTTGCCCTGACTCTCAATGTGGGTTGCCAGATTGAGGCAGATGGCACGATGACGAATGGCATCCATGGTCTGAGCGTCAAAGAAGTCGTGAGGCCGCGCTGAGGGGACAGAAACAGGCGGATTCAAAGAGCAGCTTGAAATTTGACAGACTTATGTGAACGCTCCACATAGACTTTCTGTAAAAATGGACTTGAATAAAAAAACATTGTAAACATGTTAACCTCTGACCACAGAACAGCCGAAACTGTCAGATTGAGTCCTCTGATACGTACGCAATGAGCGTCTGCGTTTGTACTTGAGTTTCCTTCGTTTGTTGATGCCCGCTTTGGAAGGCGACTCTTCCTTTACTTTGCCGTGACTGGAGAGTTTGGAGGAATTCTGGGAGCTGAAGTGGGTCGGGACGTGACGCGCCAGCCCCCCCTGTGATGCGAAGGTGGCATTGCAGCCGCCTACCACACACTGTACAGAAACAGACTTGTGTTAGAGAGTAATTACGGTAAGTAACACAGCTCCTATTGATTTGTAGCAACACGGAGATATAATTACGAGTCCTGTGTGTTATCACTGTGTAGCGATTACACAGGCGATTTGGTCATAAACCAAAATCCTATAGTTTGCAGCTGAAAAATAAAATCAGGTCATATCTCATCTCACAAAAATACATTTTAAGCACATTTTCCATCATCACCATGACATTTAAGTCTAGTGATGCACCGATGTATCGGCCGCCGATATTTATCGGCCGATTTTTGATGAATTTGAAACCATCGGCATATCGGCAATAGCACGAGAAAGGCCGATACCGATTGTTTTTTAATTAACTGCATAAAGAAATCTATTATATGTAAAAAAAAAAAATGAGTTCATGTTGTTAATAAAATAAATGCTGAATAGCAAAAACCACCTTTGAAGGTTGTCATGCTGTCTTATTATATTTGTTTTATTAATTTAAGCTTAATTTGTACCTCTCTTATTATGTTGGTCAGTTGAATGTAAATTAGATCCAATCCATGTTCAGAAAAAATAATTTGATGCAGAAATAAACTAGCTTATAGACCAGCTGTATAGTATTGTATACGAGTGTTTAATATCGGTATCGGCATCGGCCAGAAGTTGTCTGTTTAAATCGGTATCGGCCCAAAAAAATCTTATCGGTGCATCCCTACTTAAGTCTCATTATTGTAATGTGAGATAACTATTTTATTTTCTTCTTGACCAGGTAAACTGTGTGCATGTGTGAAAAAGCAGCCTGACCTTGAATGGCTTGTCTCCGCTGTGCGACAGCATGTGTCTCTGTAGCCAGCTCTGACTGGTGGATGGTGTGTTATACACCTTACAGCCTTTCCAAAGACACACAAACACCTACAGGAGAGAGACGTAAGAATTAAACACCATACACCAACACAACATCTGAAGACTTGCATGTCTGAACATGACTGCATCAGATAAACTCTCAAGTGACACCTGCACAAAAATGATGCTAGACATCCGATTTCATTTCTGTTCTGCTCTGTTTGCCACAACTTTACCAACTGTTAAAAGGACACTCCACTTTTTTTGAAAATATGCTCATTTTCCAGCTCCCCTAGAGTTAAACATTTGATTTTTACAGTTTTGGAACCATTCAGCCGATCTCGGGGTCTGGCAGTACCACTTTTAGCATAGCTGAGCATAATCCATTGAATCTGATTAGACCATTAGCATCGCACTAAAAAATAACCAAAGAGATTCAATATTTTTTTCTATTTAAAACTTGACTCTATTATAGTTACATTGTGTACTAAGACAGACAGAAAATTAAAAGTTGTGGTTTTCTAGGTCGATATGGCTAGGAACTATACTTTCATTCTGGTGTAATAATCAAGGACTTTGCTGCCGTAACATGGCTGAAGAAGGCGCAGTGATATTACGCAGTGACCGAAAAGAGTCCCCTGCTATTGAAAGTAACTAAGGAACTATTGTGGTAGCCATGTTACGGCAGCAAAGTCCTTAATTATTACACCAGAATGAGAGTATAGTTCCTGCCATATCTGCCTAGAAAATCACAACTTTTAATTTTCTGTCGGTCTTAATACACAATGTAACTACAGAAGTGTCAATTTTTAAATAGGAAAAATATCAAAACTCTTTGGTAGTGGTACCGCCAGACCCAGAGATCTGCTGAATGGATTCCAATATTGTTAAATTAAAATGTTTAACTCTAGGGGAGCTGGAAAATGAGCTTATTTTCAAAGAAAGTGCCCCTTAAGGAAATTTTAATGGAGGTATGAAAAACATGCACACAGGTGTAGTATCATTACATTTAGTATATATACCAGTGTTTCCCATACATAGGCTCTACTTGGGCGCTGCGCCCAGGTAAATTGCGACCCGCCCAAGTAAAAAAAATCACTTTACGAATTTACGTATTTCTGAACTCGACTGGATGACCCGTGTTTTGGAGAGAGAGAGAGAGAGAGAGAGAGAGAGAGCGCGAGAGAGAGAGCGCGAGAGAGAGGTGGGGGTCGGGTGACCGTGAAGATGATGCACGCGTCATCAACTCATCATCCAGCGCGGCAAACTGGATCAACTGCAGCAGCACATACGGAGCAGCCAGGGAGGGAACACACTGCGACCAAAATGGTCGCATATGCTTATGTGCATATGTGTTTATAGCATAAGTTGGCTTCATTTTGCGTGCAAGCACGTTGTGTCTCTCCGGTTGAGTGTCCGTTCACGTGCTCTCTGTTTCTCAATGAATTGGGCGCGACGCGAAGCAACCTCAGTGTCACATTGTATCCTTTCATGTTTCTGAACTTGAGCAGAGTTTTACCATTAGAGGTCTTTCTTCACTGAGGACGCGGGACCCGTACGGTTCCGGGTTTATATTTTAAATGGTCAGATGGGTCCGGGTCGGTCCTAGTTCATTACTTCGGGTCCCAAGTATGATTAATATTGTGTGTAAAACCCGAGTCGATCGGAGAACGGCCATGAGCGCTACCGCGCTAAAGCTCGAGTGCTGTTTCAGCGTGCCTCCGGTTTCTATGGCGATAGCAACTGGCTCTTGTCACGACCACGCGCCGCTTCATTTTCTTTATCCCATTTTTTAATAATCTTACTATTAATAGACAATATCTTTACTAAAATCTAAACAGTTTGCACAGAGATTGTAGCAAAAAGCAGTGCTAATATTGAATGAGCAAAGTTCTAGCTGACTCAGGATATAAAAAACGCAAAGCTGTAATGTAAAGTCTGTCATCGGGACAGCACAGCAAGTAGACTTTTAAATCTGAAATAATTAGTGGATTAAGCTTTTTTTAATCGGCAAAAGAGAAATAGAAAGCAGTAAAAGTGCCTATCTATAGAAGTTATTACCATTATAACATCAGTCACATTTATAATCTATAGACCTGCACTGTCTATATAGGCTATAGTATACATAGTATTGTATATAATTGAGTTTGATAAAAGGGGTCATCAAATTGCTTCATATATCAGTGCAAAAACATCAAGTTTTTTCGTGGTGCTTTGACAAACAGTGTCAGCTTTGTTTATGGCAAAAAAAGTTTGGGGTGGTTAGATTAATGAACTATAATGTGAAATTAATATGAATGTTTTATAAATCAAAGTATTGTGTTGTGTCACACATTATTAGTTCTTTGTTACATGTATAGTAGACCATTTTTTGTCGGTGGATAATAATGATTGCCCTTTTCACCAGCTACCACCACAAGTAAATTTCAGATCTGTGGGAAACACTGTATACGTTTATCAAACAGAAAGTTTTACTTAACATCTGTGCTTATTTGCAGTCATTCTCTAGCAAAAATGACTTATGTGCCATTATTTATAATATCCCAACAAATATACTGACCCCTCCACGCTGGCCATCTACGTGTACTCCGCGGATGTGTTCTGCCAGGTCCGGACTGGTGTTGAACAGCATGTGACACTGATCCCAGCAGCAGGGGTAAGACGATCCCTTCACTGAGGAGGAAGACGCCCCGGCGTGACCGTTCATCATCGCTGGAGTGGAACGTCCACTGGACGCGATGCTCTCCATGTCCATTAAAGTACTGCTGATACTGAAACACACACATGGTTGCTTTAATACCAGCGGTTCAGTCCAAACATGTGGTTTACTCCTAGCATTATACACTTAAAGCTGTACATATGAGTGATTACATCGATTTGGTGTTCGATTTGGTTATTATTTTTGACAATAGTAGAATGGACAACATGATTTTTAAATCTTTTTCCCAAAATATGATATTGTAATGGCTAGGGGTGTGCAAGATATGTTGTTTGCGATAATATCAGTGTTGTTTTAGTGATTATTTTATTTTCCTCGGAATAAAATGCATTTATAAAAGCAAACTGTCAATTTCAAAACAACCATTTAATTCATTGCTTTTTTTATTACATTCCACATTAACAACCATGAGTCCATGACGTGAAGAAGAGTAACTGAGGCCACTGCTACAAACACAAGTTTAAGAGCTCCAGCTGTGTAGTATAGGAGAGAATACCGCAGTAAAACACCATGAACTCAATTCAATGTGACTGAATGGCCCCTGAGGGGAGAGGAGGGAGTTTAGGGAGGTTCCATCTGTTGGGTCTTTTCAGACTTGACTGCCCACAACGGACACAAAATCCCTGGATGTGCCAGAGCAAAGGATTCTGGGTAATCACACAAACACACTCACTTGCACACTGACTGACTTACAAAGTGTAAAAAACCTTTACAGGTCAAGAGAAATTGTAAGTAACGGTGTAAACTCACATTTATGCTGTCAGGGTTCTGATATCGAGTTAAATCTATTATTTCAAGTATGTTTAACCTAAAGACACACCAATAATACTGACGCTAAATACCACTAATTAAAATCCCTGCTTAGTTTTTTTATTTTTTATTTCTGATATGTTAGACATATATAACTTAGACAGGTTTATTTGTGCTGCTCATATCCCAGCAATTATCTGACAGACGGTATAGAGATCACAATCTTAACACACATGTGGGTCACCCAATGCATTGTGTGAAACAGTAGTCACACATTTACTGTTTAATGAGCTGCAATAACAGGAAATCTTCAAGCACTAGCAAACTATGAAATAAAAGCATTTATTTACATTAACAACAAGCCTCCAAAAGCAATGAAAACTACAAACTCATTTTCCCCTGTGAGCCTCCTCCATCTTATCTTAGCAGATCTGGTAAGGGTCACTCGCCCCTCAAATGTGTTACATTCAAACCCTCCTGCAGTGTTCGGGGAGACTCTCCTCCCATTTTAACAGCTCTATCCCACCGAAAGCTCCTCAAAGCAACAACAAGCACAAATTCCCATCCACTGTGAAGTGTTCAACACAAACGCAGTCTCCGTCTTTGGCATGGCAGAAGTCGTCTCTACACCCCTGGGCGGACCTGATACACGGTGTTCACTCCATTTCGTCTATAGAGATTTCACATTTGGTGTGAGTCAAGCCATCTGTTCGCAAACACAGCGGGACCATGACCAATCCTGGTTCTCAGACTAATAAGTCACATTATCACAATGATACTTTAATAGAAACACTACAGCATTATGACTGCACCACACCCACACCTTTGTCTCGGCATATTAGATGACAAAACTGAAAGCAATTCATCCGATATATACTGTAAGGTCAGGAAATAAAATGCATTTCAAGTTATTAAAGGGAATAAGGACGAGTAACTGCTGTGTACATCACAACCACTCTAAACTTTACCAGCGATATCACTTATCATTAAACCTGATATCATTGAAATAATGTTGTGGAAGATATAATGGATAACAAACACAAGATGTTCTGCCAAACAAGCCATTATTATGACCAGTGTTATTCTTTGAGTGTCAGCCATCCAGTTTAGCTTCATCATATTCAAGTGTGTAATAGAGAGATACACTAATGTGTTTTGCCTTGCACTGTTGATGTGTGCTAATATTAATATGTGCGATATATCGGCCAATATTAGATTTTTTTATCATCAGCATTAGCCAATAAATCTCAGTTGGTTAAATTTGCTGTTCCTAGTGAAAAAAATTAATTCAGATTGGTTTTTAATGTGACGTTATGTTGTCTCAGCCTGCAGTTTGAGTCTTATTCAAATAGTTTTGTGAGGTTTCAGATGCAATCTTGGAAATTTTGTAAAAGTGCTTAAAAATTATATATTTATAAATATTATGAATAACAAATGTTTTAGTTTTACCAAATGTTCTTTTGATTTACTATAACTACGTGTTATATCTGTCTCATATCGGCCGCATTGCTTTCTCAATGTTACCACCATCAGCCATTAAAACCCATATCCGTCGACCACTAGTTTGGCATACACTATCTGTTCTGTGTGTGTATGGTTCTGTTACTAGAATCATAACTGATATCATGTTTGACATCATTCCTATTCTCTATTGGTCTGTCTTGTTTCCATACTGTAGAAACTATAGTCCCAGACGAAAGATTGGCATCATCAAACAATCGTGACGATTTCTGTGATCGTGGCTCTTAAAAGCAGGGTATCTGATTTGATCCAGAAACATTGTATTAATACTAGTTAAAAGTCTCCTCACATCCACGATAGTGTCAGAAATTCAGCATGATCAACGCACAGTGTGTTTGCTGCTACGACCTGTGCACCGGTATTAGTTTAACAGTAGCGCATGCTGATGACATTGCGTTAAAGGACAAGTTCTGTATTTTACACTTAAAGCCCTGTTTTCAGATTGTTTATGGTGAAATAGAACGGTTTTGACTGAAATTTCGACATTTGCGGCTGCCCTGAGAATTTTCGCGTGTTTGTGTTTCACCTCACACCTCTACAATGGGTTTAATGGTGCACTGGAACAATCCTTCCTAAAATGCATTAAACTTTCGTTTACAAAGACGTGAAACTCACCGAGTGGTCAGGGGTGTTCACTGATATGCTCACACAAAAATCGCTGCAAAAGATGCTTTCCAACAGCTGTTTCAGCATTCGTTGTTAACTTGTGGACCTATTTTTTCAAACGTCTCACACACGTATATTCTTCCGCTTAGAGCTTGAATAATAGACACTCCAGCCCAGGTGGTGGTGCTAATCCGCCATTGCCAATTGCAAGAATAGAAACAAAGTTCCCGGCGCGGAGTAATACCGTACCTCACAGCACAACTAATACAAGTCAATGGAGTTGGCAAAAACTACGATAAAACCTGCTGGAATGCGTATTTTGGAGCGATTTTTGAGGTTTGCTTGTTATCTGTTATTTCTATTTTCATAAACCACTCGTGCATTTTTGTTTATGATAACACTATAAAGGAGCGTGTGACGCGCTGTTCTAGTAAGCTGATGATCTCAGCTTTTAAGTGGATATTTGTCAATTGGCTCCATGATCTCTTCTTCAGTCCAGTTTGTAGACATTTCTCATTGTGAATGTTAATATGCATGTAACCCCTCATTTTAAAAAGCTGAACCATAACTTCATGTTTCGATGACATGGGCATCCTCACTACGACACGCCCCTTATGGCATTGTCTCTGCGTCGTGTTCACACAGAATGCTTTCTGGGAATGTTACAAGGTCCTCTTTCCGGGAGCGATCCCAAAACATTTACGGGACATGTTTGCGTTCACACAGAAGCCTTTTTGCCAATGTTGCGGGTATTTTCTGCGACCAAAGTGCTGCGTGAATGAGGTTCATGTCGCACAATGTGATAATGATGGTTATAGGATGGCAAAAATCTTGCAGTTTATCCCGGGCTTTAAACCAGCAACAAAATCTTTGTATGCTCAGGCATACTGCAATAGCTCAAATCAGGAACAGCAATAAAAAAAGACAAAAAAAAGTATAATAAAGAATAAATTCAACACTGTAACATCTTTAAAGCTGATGTTTGTCACAATATATTGTTTGTAACAAAAACAAAGAAATCTAAATCAAATGGGGGGGGGGCAGTAGAAAGCACACGAGTGTAAGTGTGGATGTCCTGCATGTATAAGCTATTAGACTTAGTACTGTAGCATCTGTAAGCTTTCTGTTACAAAGCATCACGAGTAAATATTAAAATACTTGTCATGTTTATGAATTAAAGCACAGAATAACAATTGGGTAAAATAAAGAGCAATTAAATAGAGGGAGGGTGAAACAGGACGCGCACAGTGCGGATGTGCAGTTTAATAACGAGTTACATTCTGCACTCTTAAGACTGTATGTGTGTTTATCTCATTGAGTTTATGGATGTGATGTTATTAAACTCGGGAGTCTTTACGCACCTGTCCTCAGAGTCCATGCGGCTGAGCGGCTCTCCATCGGAGGACGAGCTCAGCTCCAGACTCGCGCGTCGCTTCAACGCGCCGCCGCCGTTTGCGCTCTTGTCCGCGGGGGAGCACGCGCTCTCCTCCTCCCTTTGTTCCGTCTTCAGCGGCTCCGCGGTCTCTTCCGCGCTCCCGGGACTCTTTTCCTGCTCCTTCTCTGCTTCCGTGTCGCCATCGTCTCCCCTCGTGGCTCCATCCGGGCTTTGTTCTTCGCCGATCGCGTCCATCTTAACGGCCGGTTCCTGATCGTCGGCGCCGCGCAGGCCCGATTCGCTCCCGTCGCCGTTTTGTTCGCTCGGGTTCGGCGACTCTCGCTCGGAGCCATCAGAAGTCGTCGAGGCCATCGGGTTCGGCTCCCGTGCGCGTGGTCTGAGCGAGTTTAACAGGCGATGAGCGGCTGGAAACGGGGACACTTCGGCCGAACGGACGGTAAGCGGTGGAACTGCTGGAGGTTGATCGGGGACGCGCGGGGAGGAGCGAGCGTGACGTCAGCGCTTATTATGAATGCCTCCACGTGCTTGCAACAATTAATGCATATACAACGTTAGAAAACACAAACAGCGTTTTAAAAGTTTACTTTTTTTGCTTTAATAAGAAATACATTACTTTTGGTATTAATTACCATAGCAAGCATAATATAACATGTAAGGCATATATATATATTATTTGAATAAACTGCGTCACTCACGTTAAAACTGAGGGTTTCATGCATGTGGTTTGATCAAAGCATGTTTTACTGATGCACATTTTCCATGAATCGGCCTGATTTTTAGGCTAAAAGTTGAAAAAAGTTTTTTTCTCGTGCATCTGGGGTGGGGAAATTTACAAAGCTACAATAATTACCAACATTACCACAAAAAAACTCATAAAAGTGAGTCAGATGAACCATCCTGCTCTTTAAAATGACCTTTGCAAAAAGCACCACCAGATGGCATCATATTCCCGTTGATAGGATCTTACACACGGAAACGTTTATCGTTTATAATGTTAATTTATATTCTTTGACTAAACCATAACACAATATTAGAATATTGAAATGAAATTTAAACATAAAAAGGGATTTTTTATCATTAGTGAGAACTCATTCACGTTGTACACACCATCACCACCAGAGGGCAGCATAAATATGATACATTACACACTGCAGTACTGCATCAAACCAGCAGATGGTGCTCCACGCACCCCACTTTATACTATATGGGGTGAAATGCAAAATATTTTGAAATGAGGATTTTTTTTATTGGAACCAATTAAATCTCAGCCATTGTTTACTTGTTTGTTAGGCAGCTTCTGGTATAATGGATGCCCTCGGTCTACAATGCCAGTAAAAATTCTCATTAAATACAATAACAACCCACAGTGAATGGTTTGACAGCTGGCAGTGATTAATGTTGCAGAATAATTCACAGCAGATGAAGATTGTGCCATAAGAAAGTTTGACAGCTCCTTGTATTTACAGTTTATTTCGTAGACACTAACTTGTGGAGGTGGCCAATGGAAACATTTTTCTTGTACGGTGCTATAAGCGTGTAATAAATATGTAGTTGTTATATCTAAAAATTATAAATTTTATAGAATGTAAAAAATGTAAAAAATACTGTTGCAATGTTTATTGCATCAGAAACAAGCTTACCAGAAGCTTAAAGTTACTTGGGCTTGAAAACAAGTTGATACTCAAACAAGAGAAAATTCAAACTGCGTCATATGTAAGAACATCAACATTTATTTCACATGATATAAAACAGATGAAATATGAACATTTTGCATATTGACTCTGATACATAACCTCTTATGGTTCTTTGCTCTGCTCATAGTATGATGTACATTATATACACCATGAATTTTACAGTTTGTACATCAAAGTTAAACACCGAAACCCCGCTTATTGCTGTTTTAAAACTGTAAAACCATTACTTCCCGTGTGCTATTCTCCTCTAGGTTAAGACGCTTCAAAGCGCTGGAGCACAAACTAAAGCAAATCTCTGTAATACTCTTCTTTAAAACTGTAATACTCTTACTCGTCTCTCTATTTAAATATATCTCAGCCATAGAAAAATAAAAGATAAGCTGGAACATTCATGAGTGTGTCGGAAAACAGTGTGGAGGCTATTGCGACTATATCCATACAGATCATTTACAAATCCCATCTCTGTCGGCAGCAGTACTGTGGCACCTTATTGAAATTGTCTGTTTTACAGTTTATACACTAATCCTTTAATATCAACCGAGTAAAAAAAAGATCAATGGGAGTTACAGTGCAAAAGATATGAGTACTAATAATCGCATCCACCGACACTGGGTAAAACCTGGTAAAATTGATATAAAACAAGCAAACAATGAACACACCCCTTGTTAACTTCAATATAATATAATGTGATGTTGGGTATCATCTGTGTGTGTATATAAGGATCTGGATGCTGTAATGGACAGCATCTCAAACTCCCTCATTCACACTAAAATCATCAAACAGAATAAAACTCTGTGATCTAAAATATGCATAAAAACAAACAGTAATAGGAATATAAATAATCACTAGATTTGTATAATTTTTCCTTAAGGTGGTTGGCAAACTGGATGATTATTGAACTAAGGCCTGGACACAGTCTAGTCTGTGTTGGTCAGCTGATGCAGAAGTGGGCGGTACTTCAGACGTCCCATCACATACCGCCATTTACTGATGACAGTGAAGGGCTGTTGAAGGGAAAAAAAAACACATTTTACATATTTTTACATATATGACCCTGTCTGTGAAATCCAAACTAACGTCCCAATCTATGATGAGATTAGAAGCATCAAAGCATTGATTTCAATCCTACTCACTCAATATGAAAGATATCAAGGTTATATTTTTACTGAAATTATGTAGGATGAGTCGACCATTTTAAGGACCGTCTCAATCGCAAAATCCTTCCAGTGCACTGGAACATTCCCTGAAAATTCCCACAATGCAATGCAAAAATCAATGAGCAGATGGTCCCTATTACCGCCCTTACCGGAAATCATGTGACCTTTTGTCTTTCGTTTGTGAACATGCATGATTTCTGTGTGTTGTTATAGTAGATGTGGATTAGACTGAATCAGCTCTCCTCATCACTCTTAATTACACTGTTAATTACTGAAGCTTCATGTTTGCTGGGACACTATGATGCTAATCAACCCTAGTTGGGAGTCTAATTACTGTTTCATTTGTAAGGAGCCTTATTTTTCCTCGGAGAAGAGACAGATTAAAGCACGCACACACATATACACACAACTGTAAAAACCCTGTGCAATGATGCCAAACTCCTCAGAAAGCTCCTCCAGTAAGCTGCTATAAAATGTCCAGATGGATTTTGATGAGCAAATCTGTCTGAGTCATTACAGTCCGAGTAAAGGATTAACATTCACGTCTACTAAAACACATTCTAGTGAAATACCTCAAATTCAAGACTGCTTTACATTTTACATTCCAGTAACAACAATCCTACATAATGTAAACACCATTTATTGAATATATAACTTTGATATCTTTAATATGGACTGAGTAGGATCACATCAACGATTGAAATCAAACTTTGATGCTCCTCCTCTCATCATTAGACTGAGACTTTATTTATTTATTGCACTGCTAATGCAACGCTTTAGCAGTTGAGCTACTCGACTCTAATGACTTTTTGCATTAAAAATAAACAAGTGCACGGGTGTAGTGTTTGTTTGCGGCTTTAGATGAAGTTTATCAGGACGTCTCTTACTCTTTCATCTCTCCTCTCACACGCACATGAAGTGAGATCCATCTGTCAGCTGAGGGGGAGACGGTGGAGGCGGGGGAGAGGAGGAGGAGCTTGGAGATTGGGGTGGAGTTGACAGACTGTTCACTGCAAGACACACACAGCACATCCACAAACAAACAAACAAGCAGTTAATCACACACAGGACACATTAACACTACACAAGTCTTACATGACTGGTGTGATTAGAGACACAATAATGATCACAACACAGATGAGGAAGAAAATCATCCTGTATCACTCTGTAAAGGGTTAATTTCGCAAACAAATGTATTAATCAAATGGATGTAATAGTGAGTTTTATTATGCGAGTAATATAATACACAAGCACATGCTGGGAGTCTAAATCGATTTTTTTAGAATTTGGTACTCATTGTTTGTCAGACTACAAAATACAGTGATACATGCACAGTAAACTCATTCCCCGCCAGCCTTTTTTTTAAAAGTTGCCCACCAGCATTTTTTGTGATTTAAACAAAACGGGGGGGGGGGGGGGGTATTTTATCCCATCATTTATTCTCTTTTATAACCTCATAAATATGGGAAGGTTTCTTCAAAAATAAAAAAAATAAGTAAAAAGCTGAAATAATTGCATTTTTGTAAAGGAATTTTGTAGAATGATTATCAAAACAGAGACAGAGTTTAAAATTCATTAAATTAGTTTTTGCTTCAGTTTTTTTAAAAATTGGGAAAATAGTAGAATTATTACCGCAAAAACTCGTAAGGAAAGCATCACTGGCAGGAAAATGTTTTCTCTTAATTGACGAGATAACTCGTCAATGGCAGGGAAAGAGTTAAAGGGATAGTTCATCCAAAAATAAAAAAAATCTATCATCATTTTCTTACTCTCATGCTGTTACAAACCTGTATAAATGTCTTTGTTATGATGAACATGAAGGAAGTTATTTTGAGGAATGTTTGTAAACAAACCGATCATGAGCCCCATTCACTTCTATAGTAGGAAAAAGAATACTATGAAAGTGAATGGGGCTCATGAACGGTCCTCAAAATATCTTCCTTTGTGTTCACAAGAACAAAGAAATGAATACAGGATTGTAACAACATTTTTGTGTGAAGTATCCCTACATATCAATCACAGGTCAAAAATATATAACGCAACAGTTTCACAGCCAGGAAAACGGCACTGTTGTAAATTCTCTCAATTTACAAACCATGAGCAGCCTTCACACTTCACACACCACAGCAGGTTTAGTGTGATGTCACTGTTACACATACGAGGATGATGTTTAACTGTGAGATGGAGTTAAACGAAGCAGACGGCTCATTCACCTGTCATCAGCGTACTGTGTTTACTATTGGTCAGCTCATACGAGACATCCTGTGCCTTACTGGAGGCTTTTTCATCTTCCTCCTCTTCATCTTCCTCCGTGCCCACACGTACCATGACGGCAGTCTGTAAGCTGAGACAACCAGCAGAGCACAGGGCTTTAATACACATCAACACTAGGACACACCAACACTGTAGTATACTAGTAAGAATGAACGTTCAAGAGGAGCCGTAACCGTACCCGTACCTGTTTTGAGCGGGCAGAGTCTTGCGGTCCTCCACCGCCGGCTGACGTTTAGGGCCCTCCTCAGTTAGTATCGGTTTAGGACTTACACTCTTAAAATACGCCTCTTTAAAGGACTGGGATCGAAACACATCTGGTTTCTTCTGCAGAGACGGAAGATAGAAATAGTGTTTTGTTTGTTTTCTAAATAAACGAGGAAATCACCAGGATGACAATATTTTGTACCTTAATCTCCGGTTTGATCTTCTTAGGTTCTCCATCTTTAGCCGTCTTGCAGTTCTTCTCCGCGTCTTCCGGCTTTGCCGTCGGCTCTCGTTCCGTTGGTGATGCGACTCTGCGGTCGTCTGGTTCGTCTGGCGAGATGGACGGGCTCTTCTTACGTGTCTGAAAGAACAAACCCCTCATTAAAGTCCACCAAACACGCAGCGTCATCAGTTTAAGAAGTGCACTCGTAAAACGTTCGAGACTTTGACAGACGTTCATTTGTGAAGAGTGTAAGGAAAGCGGTCAGCCATCACAGCGCTGTGGGGAATAATTAGCCGTCCACCGACTCATCGCTCACTGTAACTTTGAATTACAGCGCTGTTTGAGCAAACCTCTCTTGGCAGCGTGGGTTTATGGGAGGAAGAACCCTGCGGAGCAGCAAGGCAGGGGGAACGATGGGTTTTAAAAAAAGTCAGTCAGTCAGGTTCACGTCATGGGTTTACTGAAGGACCCGCTGTGAGATTCATGTGTTTACCTGAGCTTTATTGTTCACTGATGTGAGACAGTCAGATTGTGGTCCTCTGTTTACATACAGCCAATCAGAGCATATTAAAGGCGCTCTAAGCGAATAATGTGCGACGTCACTTCCTGTTGATGTTTGAACTGTTTTCAAACAGACAGAGCGTAGCTAACTCCTCCCCCCCTCCCTTCCGTGCTTTCATGAACGCACCCAACCCCCACCCCCAAATCCTTCTTGTCGTTTATTGGCTGGAATACGTTGTTTTGTTTTGTGATGCTAGGTTTGGCCATTTGTTGATATTGCCATTTGTGAAGCCTGGGCTGTCTACAATGTTCGCGTTTTTTTACAGTTTGATCAGCGGACAGGCAGCAAGCAGATAGTGAGAAGATGTTTCCGGTATGTAACAAAAAATGTTTTATGGTCTAAAACGCTTCAATTCGCTTAGAGCGCCTTTAAGTGATTTATATATATATATATATATAGCTATGTCAAATCGGATTTCACGCATAAAGTGACCCACCGCTTACTCCTTACTGTAACCACACATAAGTACTGTAAAACAGACATAACTAATGGCATTAGTAAGTAACTAAATAGAAGTAAGGATGCCAACAACAGGAATGTTACAGTTTGTTAGTAGTTTGTAGTGTAGCGCTGTATTCATACGGTGCTTCAGCGTTAACATTTGATGGAGAGCGAGTGTGAAGCATGGCCATGATGCGATTGTCAAAGTGACAACAGCCAATCACAAAAAGGCTGCTTTTGTTTCGACAGCTAATGGACGGCGGTACTAAAAAGAGATTGGACAAAAAGGACCCACTTCAATGATTAATCTCTCTTCCATTTTTATGCTCCTCTGTTTTCCGATCTTGCATAAACGTAATTGGCTAGTGTCTGCACTAGGTTATTTGCATAAGGAGATCTAATTGGCTGACGCCAGTGTTGAAAGCTTGAAAAGGGACATTTTTAACAGGGTTCCAAAACCTTAGTTAACTTCAAATTCAAGGACCTTTCAAGGACTTTCCAGGTCCAATACCCTCAAAATCAAGGACTAAATGTGGGGACACATTTCAAGTGAGAGCAAGGTAACTTTGTGTTACCTTTAAAGATACATTGTTTTAGTTCCCTTTCGAGAGAATTCGCGTTGTGTCACTGCGGTGACACTTTGGGGACGCCTCCAAGGGTAAGTGCGTCTGAATGTGTATATCAAATTCAACCAATAGTGAGGCTTAACGACAAAGACAAGGTGACGCTGGAGCCAGGAAGTATATCTCTATCTGAAATATTGCCAAAGATGGCGTTACAGGGACACAGGAAGTATGGCAAGGGAGATGCAGCGCCTCGTTCCCTTCTCAGAGAACAACAGTTACATACGTAACCCAAGGCGCTTTTATTTGTCAAACAGAACCATGCAAAAAATCATTTTGGTATGAATCAACATTCGCATACAGAAGATTTAAACATTTAAGCGAACAGTTTAGCACGTGTGCTTAAAAAGTCTAGATTTTTTTTATATTATCCTTACACTACATAATGTTATATTATGTGGATATGATTTGGAATAATATAGATTTTTCCAGAAAATCAAATAAAAAAAGATTCAAGCACTTTCAATGACTTGTATCTATGTATTTATATTTTCAAAAACTTCCCAGGGCCTTGAATTTTTCTCCCCAGATTCATTAATTTTCAAGGATTTCAAGGACCCGTGGGAACCCTGATTTTAACCTCTGCCACGAGCAACGCCAGTAAAGCGATGCCAATGGATTCACAATTCTGTTCGCCAAAGCATAACGTCACCCATTTAAATTAATCAAGAAACACTGATGCCCCCTGTGTGAATGAATAGTGAGTGCTCAAATAAACCCCAGACATGATGTGTGCCGCTACCTGTAGTGTATAATATTGTGTGTTGTCTTTAGTGAAAGAGAGGCTACGACACAGCGAGCCGTCCTCTCTCCTCCGCTCGCGCAGCGCCCCCTGCTGGTGCCGCCTGATTCGCTCCATTTGCTCTTCCACGCTCATGCGAGTCCGACCCACCTCGAGTGCGGTGCTCATGTGATCTACAGTGCTGTGAGGACGGTCCTGCGGATGAGACTGAAAACACACACAACTTTCAAGAAAATATGCAGAAAAACCAAATGTGCTTTCACTTTGCATTTCACTTTGTCTATTATGATCCAGTAATGAGAAACTATATCAACAGTGGCCTTGGTTATTCTTTAAATGTATGATTTATTATGTGCAGCGTTGTAAAGTCATGTGACAAAATGTTTATTAATGCATTGCAGACACTACATAATAAATAACCACCGTGACTGACTCATATAGGTATTTTGATATGCACATACTGTTCTGGGATCAGGTTTCTTGCTCTTCCTCAAAGTCACGTAAGAGGCAATAGTGGAGGATTCAGGCATGGGTGATTTGGTCCTTGGGCTCACCACACCGACAGGGTAAACTATACCTGAAACAGAGAGACAGAGGGTCAACAGCAGGTCTGGGTTTACGAGTCTCCGATCAGAAATGATGCGGTTTGTCAGGATACCTTTGGTAATGGTGGGCGGCTCTTTCTCTGCGGTTTGTTCGGATTTGTCTTCTCCGTTACTCTCGTCTACCTCAGCTACTGTGGTAAGTTCAGGCTCACTTTTATAAAGTCTGTAATCTGGACCCTAAAGAGCAGAGAGTTAAACATTATTTACAACACACACACATTCAATAAAACATCATATGATGCCGCATGACCATGACTTAAAGGGCAAATGGAAATGAAAAAGTAGGAGGAGAAAATATTTAACAGAAAACATGAGGCTCACAAAGACGCTGTGTCTGTTTGTATACTGAATGGTTTAGTGATGAGGATTGTGGATGAATTGGTAAATGTGCAATGACGTTGAACCTTGGATGAAAACCAAAATTTTAAAATCACGCAAACAAAAAGTGGTCCACTGATCAAGGTCTTTAATTGGCCGCTGATGATGATACCCAAAAAGCAGCATTGCTAATGGTCAACGTAATACCTATAAAAGCCAAAATCAGTCAAGTTTGATTTTTCACTTTTTTTGAATAACAGTTAAGCCAATGAAAACATAACCCTAAAAACATAAACTGGAAAATAACTTAAACCTGTTTAAAAATGTAGGGTTTGGGTTGATATATGAGGTTAAATGAAAATGATTGGGGTTTCTGATGTCAGGATGAATGGGTTTGGGGTTGACGGGTAGGGATGGGTCACAGCTGTCTCTTACGCTGTGTGCACCGTTGCGTTGGGCGGCTTTGCGGTCTTCAGGCCTGTGAGGTGTGGTACGGGGCGCGTGGGGCTGGCCGGAGCCGACGGGGGGCAGAGGGGGCAGCGGCGGAAGATCTCCCCCCTCATAAGAGTACGGGAGAGGAGGCCGAGGGGGCACGGAGTCCTACAGATCGCAGACAACGGCAAAGTGAAGGCAGCTGCCATGGGCAACAACCAACCCAAAGTAGCATAATGCATGAATATACTTTTGAATATACAGGTGAGCGTTTGTTTGAGGGTCTAAGATTGGATGTGTGTGTGTGTGTGTGTGTGTGTTAAATATAATTCATTTTATAATTCATTTACACTCACTTCACTTTTATGCAGGTTTGATAGAGGATTTGCACCAGGAAAACCTACAAATAACAGACAGAAAACAGAATTTGTTCATTAAATATATTAAGTGTCCATTTTGTACCATGCACCTCATATTTTAATGGTTTAGTTAAACCTGATTTCCGTGTTTTTACTTGGTTCTGTGGTCTTCTTAGGTTTGTTCTTGCTTAGCGCCTCCATCACATCCTGGATTCTCCACAGCTCCTTCTGGATCTGAACGTGTTTTTGACTGGGAGGCTCCGTCTGGACACACACACACACACACTTAATGAACACCTGCCCTTTTCTGTGAAATTATTTTTGTCATGGCACAGCATGCAGTGTGTAGTAAGCACATATTTTTTTCAGTAAACAGTATTCCTGATGTCACCTGTGGGCTTCCAAGGGCCTCTAGTTGCTCCAGCAGGTTACTCTTAGACAGAGTGACATCGGCCTCGAGTCGATCAAACTCTCTGCAGCTACGCTCCAGTTCCTGTTATCAGCATATGGAGTGATTGTGTAAGAGTCGTATCATTAAAACCCTGCTTACAGACCGGAAGTGTGTGCGATATACGTACAGAAGCCACGCGCGACACCTCTCTGCACGTGCTCAGTAGGCCGCTCTGCAGCACATCTCTCTGCTGGATGACGCTCTGGACTGCTGCTGGATTATCTGCGCTCATCTCGATCTCCTGACTGGCCGACAGTAACGCAGTCTCCAGCGTGTGCTGCAGCCAAACACATGCAGACAAGCATCAGATACTGAAGCATTCCCGCATTAACTACAATAATGCACACACACACACACACACGCACACACACACACACACACACACACACACACACACACACACACACCTTTTCTCTATGAAGCTGCTGCAATTTTTCTTCTTGAGTTCTCACAACTTTGTCCTGCTCACAAAGTCGACTTAACTTCGCCTGAAACAACAGAAGAGTCACAATGAGTCAATTTTAATCAAGTTTTCTGACCAATAAAGATTTAGTAAAGACACATTTTAGTAAAGATTATGATACAAAACATAATTTTAGACAGAAATTGAAGTCTTTAAATTTTTTTTAAATATATTATTATAAATGTAATAAAATGCATTAATGTTTCATAGTTGTGGCACAACTTTTTTCATTGTCTTCTGGTAAATTCCTCAGATATCTCCTCAAAACTTGTGATGCTTTCGTATAATATCAACTACAATATCTCATTTGATGATGGTAGCACAAAGTTTGCTGCATGAAAACTCAAGATGAAGATACTTACATCTATATCTAATTCCTCTGGTCTGTATGAATAGGAGCTTTCTCTGTACTCTTCTGGACTTATCTGCTGAAATGATAAGCAAATGACATATATAGAGACTATATGCACTATTCAAATGATACACTATACAGTGTTTTATATGTTTTTAAACATGTGTTCAGCAAATGAAGCGATGGAGCAAGCAACATGGATCAAGTGAAGCTATTTGAAAACACAGTTATTGATTTATTATTGCTTTACTTTCATTAAATTATTAAATATCATCTTTAGCGTCAAATAAGATGTTCATAGGATATTAAAACAGACTGACTGTAAAACAATAATGTCAATAAAATACTGAAACAGGAGTTTATGGCACTGAACCGAACTATTGTATTCATATAACAGTATTGACAGTAGTCTATACAGTTAAATACACTAACACTGGACACAAATTCAGTGTTACCACACAATACACAATAACATGCAAACTCCATCTAAACAGTTTGGAGAAAGCAAATGGAAACATTCAATGAAAATTCTTGTTTCTCACACACGCACGCACGCACACAGTAGTTGTGAGTAGTTTTTTTAAGCATCCATTTTGTTGGACTTAATGTGCTTCAACAACATCTGCTACCAAAAGCAAAAAAAAAATCACAAATTTGCTCAACAGCAATCGTGCCAAGACATCTGCTATTGGATACCAGAAGGACCCAGAAATGGGATTTTGGCAGAAAAAAAAAAATGAAAGATACACATGTCCTTCATTACACCTGGACAGATCATGTGCAGAAGTCTGCCGAGTAATCTGCCTGTTCGCAAAATAAAAAAGTTTGTGAGGAGAAGTCAACAAAAATCTGCTCACAAATCATTTCAGTGACTTCCTGTAATAGACAAAAACTGTCAAACTGACTGAGCTTGATTATAAACACCAGAAACCAACTGGATTTTGACTGAAAAGTCAAAGAAAATTTATGGAGGAAATACTGAGGAAAAAAAATGCATTTCTCTTTAAAGGGACACTCCACTTTAAAATCCACATTAAAATGCTCATTTTCCAGCTCCACTAGAGTTAAACATTTGATTCTTACCATTTTGGAATCCATTGAGCTGATCTCCAGGTCTGGCGCTAGCACTTTTAGCATAGCTTAGCACAATCCATTGAATCTGATTAGACCATTAGCATTGCGCAAAAAATAACCAAAGAGTTTTGATATTTTTCCTATTTAAAACTTGTCTCTTCTGTAGTTAAATCGTGTAGTAAGAAAATAGTTTTTTTCAATAGCAGGGGACTATTTTCGGCAGTGCGTAATATCACTACGCCTTCTGCAGCCGTGTTACATCAGCAAAGTCCTTGATTATTACGCTAGTTTGAGAGTATAGTTCCTAGCCATATCTGCTTAGAAAATCACAACTTTAAATTTTCCGTCTGTCTTAGTACACAATATAACTACAGAAGAGTCAAGTTTTAAATAGGAAAAATATTAAAACTCTTTGGTTATTTTTAAGCGCGATGCTAATGGTCTAATTAGATTCAATGGATTATGCTAAGCTATGCTAAAAGTGGGAGCGCCAGACCCGGAGATCAGCTGAATGGATTCTAAAACGGTAAGAGCTGGAAAATGAGCATATTTAAAAAAAGTGGAATGTCCCTTTAAATAAACTGTGTGAATAAATCACGCACAATAAGACGGAGAACATGCATAAAGTAAATCTCATTTCATGTTGACAAATTTTGCATTTGCTATCTTTAGATCTTGTTGTATTTCTTTACATGTAAAGGCAAAAAAAAAAAAAAATAGCTCCCAGGTTTACTAAACACATTCACTCGGTGCTTTCAAGTAGGTCCTGTACTTGCATTGCCGCAGGCTGACCTCCTCGATTACATAAGGTTTACGGTCATACACCACACACTCTGCAACTACACCAACACACAAACGCTGGCATGATAGATGAAGCCATTGCTAATGAAACAACACATTAGCACCAGCAGCCGGTTGGATAGCTCTGACACGCCTTGCATTGCGGAGGAAGACATGCCAACCAGTTTGATTTTCAATAAAAAAATAACAACAACAAAGACCAATGGGATGTGCAAGAACGAAACCGGCACAGAATGGGGCAGTGAGGGGGTGGAGCTTCCAGGTGGAGGAACAAAGAGGCGGGCCTATGACACAAGGTGAGAGGAGCATAACCATGTGTTCCAAGACCTTACTTGCTGGTACAGTTGCGGCCTTGGCGCCGAGTTTTCAATCATAGTGTGAATCATGAAGATAACTGGCTCATTTTCCTTCATCTAGTACGTGAGGAGGAGGAGTAACAACCATTATCAGAGCACAGCAACATACAGGCTGTGTGTTTGCACAGTTTCTGACTCACACATTACACATCTGGTATATTTGTGAATGGAAATGATGTTTACTCATCTTTTGTTATCTCTTCCAGAATAATGAATAAACACTTCAGTAAAACAATAAAATATAAAATTACTAGAAACGTTTTTCAGTTTTGTTGAGAGAAGACGCTTTGGAGGAAAAACGCTTCTGAACGTCACTCAAGATTTAACCTTTTCTAAACAATAAGACAAAAGAGCAGAGACAAAAGTCCATCAAAACAACCCAATGTCCAACACAGTCCATGGATTTAAAAGAGCAAATGTTTACTGGAATCCAGGGTTGCCACTAACAGATTAATCGATTAATCTATTATTTTTCGATTAATCGTATACTAAGCTTAGCAATTATGAAAAAAACTAATTCAGGGTATTTATGTGTAAAAGGTATTTTGAAATTAAGGCAGCTCAAACCTGCATTTTAGTCTGTAACTAGGATAAGCCCTGTCCGGAAATCTGCCCCTGTATTATTAAAACTCTTTTGGGGGTTTCCCGGACAAGGTTTATCCTAGTCCAAGACTTACATGTATATTTGAGCTGCCTTCATTTAAAAACACCTTGTATTGACATATTTTGACATATAACATTGTTTTGTCTCAAGATGCACACCAGTATTGTTTTTTGTAAGGTTTGTTTGAAAAAAATACTTAAAGGTATAGCGGAAGATTTTCGTTTTCCGGGTGGATCACCACTGTTATTGGTCATCCCAGATGTCAATCATTCTGATTATATGTTGACGTATAACCGTCGCACGTGCTCGCCTCTACGTTCGCTTTCTGCACATGCGCACTTTCACGTGTATGTGTGTTGTGCTACGGTTTCAACCATTCATTGAAGGTCGCGTTCTCACTGTGTTTTTTTCAAAATGTCTGAGGGTCGCAAGAGAAAAAGTGTCTACAAATTGTATGACAAGAAGAGAAAGGACTATAAATAAAGAAACAAGACCAGAATGTTTATGGGAGACTATTTCACACGCTGGCGTGAGCTAAAAGGACAGGTTGGGCTTCCCACGCGAAGTTTCTACTAGAAAGGTACATTTTGTCATGCTATTTGGAGAAATCCATTTAAAATCACTGCTGGTAAAAGTTGATGTAAGCTATGATTTGCGATGCTAGCCCTGGCACAAGTCACGAACCGCACAGACACGGTAAACATGCCGACAGAAACTTGTAAACAGAGCGAAGAGAAGAACTGAGCTCCTGTACGCTCTCTCTCTGTCTCGTGCACGCGTTTAACAGGCGTTCCCTCTCAGGAGCATTTTTTTAAAAATATCGAGGGGCGGTTCTTTTAAATAATTCGGGAAAATCTTCCGCTATACCTTTAAATGTCCTAATATAACTAAGCCCTAGTCCTGGATTAATCTAAACCCTGTCCAGGAAACCGCTCCTATATGCTGTGGCTTCCCAAACAGGGCTAATCCCAGACTTAAATGTTTATTTAAGATTGCACTGACATATCTTAAAATATATCAGTGCTAAAGTTTTGTCTTAAGATTCACACCAGTAATGTTTTTTGTAGGGTATGTTTGTAAAAACTACTTAAAATGTCCTAATATAACTAAGGCCTACTCCTGGATTAACTGAAACCCTGTCCGGGGAACTGCCCCATAATCTTTCATTTTGAACCTTTAACACAAAACACCAAAGTTTGTCCATTTTTTTTTTAAACTTACTTAAAGCAGGGGTGTCCAAAGTCGGTCCTGGAGGGCCTGTGTCCTGCAGAGTTTAGCTAAAACTTCCCTCAACACACCTGCCTCAAAGTATCTAGTCTGCCTAGTAAGACCTTGATTAGCTGGATCAGGTGTGTTTGATTAGGGTTGGAATAAAACTCTGCGGAGACACCGGCCCTCCAGGAGCAGGAGTGGACACCCCCTGACTTAAAGGAACAGTATGTAGGATTGTGGCCAAAACTGGTACTGCAATCACAAAACTTGTGGCTAAAACTGGTACTGCAATCACACAACTGGTGGCCAATACACAACATGACAACATAAACATCATTTGAGGGCTGCAACTCCACTTTTTAAATGACAATATCCTGGCCAGACCACTGTTGTCAGTGATATAAGTATTTGAAATTAAAATGATTTCTTAATGTCTAGTGACATATCAGGGCCATTTTATGATTAATTGATATCAATTTTTACATACTGTTCCTTTAAATATTCAAAATATAAACAGACGTATTGAGTTTGGGCTGCAACAACAAATCAAAAATTTGATAATAGTCGATAATATTCTGTTATGAAAATGGTGTTCAACGAAAAGTCATTTAAAAATTGATTAATTTAGTCTGTGAAGTCACTTGCCTACCGCCTCATCAAAACTGCATAGAGGCATGTCTGCACCAAACATCATGAGCTCCTAGTTTATAAATAGCAATGATTGACAGGTCGATGTTAGAGACAAATGGGCAATGTGTGTTAATAAAAGCATAATTTGACTTAGTCTTTGTATGGGGCAGATGCGGCTGACTTTAATTATCCATTAGGGATGCTCCGATCAGAATTTTTGAAGCTGATACAGACAGAGTATTTAATTTGTGAGGTAAATGAAAGTTTAAACTGTCAAAACTTTAAAACGCATGCAAATAATTTACTTTCGGCAAAAGGATGCAATGTCCACGATAGGTATGTGTTGTATATGCTGTTAAATGGGGAAGTGAAGACGCATCGCACTGTTTGGACAGCAGCAAGTCCTCATAAAAATACATATCTCTGTAAAGGCAAAGAGAGAAATCCAAATTTGCAGGTAGCACATAAGCAACAGGTTAAAATGGGAGCATCCCTATTAACCATGCAACTCATACTCTGTTAAGATGGGGTAGTGGGCAAATGACGCCACAGACCAAACTATCAATAATGACTAATTACATTGTTAATGACTTATTGTTGTACACAAAGGTTTTGTTTTTACCGTACATTATCGATTATTATCAAATATTAGATTAGTTACAGCACTAATTGAGAACTCAAGCGCTCCCTGGTGACGTGTGCACACCAACTAATCAATAATAACATTTGCTGACAATGATTTTTAAAATCGATTATTATCAATTCGTTGTTAACTCTTTCACCGCCAGCGTTTTTAAAAAAAGTTGCCAGCCAGCAACTTGCTGGACACAAATGAAGGGACTTCCATAGAGGAAATAAAAATACTATGGAAGTCAAATGGTGCAAGCTGGTTACAAATATTTCTCTAAATATCTTCCTTTGTGTTCAGCAAAACAAAGAAATCTACACAGGTTTGGAACAACTTAAGGGTGAGTAAATCATGACAGCATTTTCGTTTTTAGGTGAACTATCCCTTTAAGATACAGATAATGTAACATATAAACTGAACCTTAACAAAACATGACTGAGAGACTTAGCCGAGTTTAATTTGTGCTATAATAAAAACCAAAGAATTAAGAGACAACACCCGAGTCAGAGACCGAAAGTGAGAAACAGGAAAGACCCTCACCTGACCGTCCAGGTACATGAGGTTCCTCTGTAGGTGATGAGAAAGAATTTCACTCTAGAGAGGCCAAGAGAGAGAAGATGAGACGAGAGCAGTGAGAAAACATGAGACATAGAGAGAGAGACGTCGTGGGAGATAAAGACGCCAGAGGAGGGGAGGTGCAAAACGACTACAGAAGCCATTCAATGCAGTCAAAGATAACAACCGCAACAAAACTCTGACTCTGCAGCAAAGCTCCTGCATCATGCACGTCTATAGGGCTGAGTAATGATTAGATTATTTCAATAGTTCAAACTCAATAGTCCAGTTTTAATTATTATATAATCATATATATATATAATAAAATAACATGCACTGTGACAGTAACAAACCATTGGTTATTTCATATACTAATGGATTCATTTTAATACTGTATTTTTACCATCATAAACACACAAAGTTAATATAATGCAACAACTCGGAGTAAAGTGTTTGACAAAAGTTTATCAAATTCATCAAATCACTATATTTACCCAGCCCTATAACGTCTATAAGCCAAACGCAGTAAGCCAGATAAGCAAATCTGAAATCAAATCTTTGCATATAAACTCCAGCTTCCCCTGAAGATCATGTTCCTTAGACCACATCACTACATTCATGCTACAGACGCTCAAAACATGATCAAACCTCGGGGGCTGAAGGCACTTTCAAAATGTTAGTACACAAAAAGGATATTTTTTATGCTACACGTACATTAAATCTTCAGACATCGATCCACGACAGCATGCGGCAGCAATGGGAAAAACACCAAACTAGGAAATAAAAGGGGCGGGGAGGGGTGGCAATGCGGGTGGGCGGGTCTTGATGGGGTAAGGCATACTAAGAAGCCCTTTATTTGGGGATGCACAGGACAGCACGTGTGATCCAGCTGACCTTTGGGTTGGCAGCATCGAGGTTTAGCTGCATGAGCTGGGTGAGCGTGTGCTCACGGAGGCTGTTAAGCTCCGCCTGTTGTCGGCGTAGTTTGATGAGCAGTAGGGTGAGTTCCTCCGGCTGTAGCGGGGGTCATATCAAAGTGATATCAGACTAAAGTTGGTCAGTCAATTTGAAAAGTTTGAAACAAACCTCACCATGAATGACCAACTTTTAAAAAAGCTCTACTGTAAAACCTTATGAAACCTTTAAAGCTGAATTATCACAAAACCAAATATACGAATTGCTTTGGTTTTTTCATCACTTTTGCAAGTTGCTTTGGATAAAAGCGTCTGCATAAATGTAAATACAGGTAAGAAAAAGGTTCACATCTCAACAGCTGTGCAAAAGGTCCTGCGATTTTATCTTATGATTTAACACTCCAAATATTAGAAAATATTTAAAAAAGGCTTTAATCGAAAACAAGAGGTTAATTCACCATATTCAATTCCATGCGCTGTAACAAAAAAGTATTAAATAGGCATCTAGCAATAACAAGTAAAGCGCATATGGAGGAATGGAGCTCTTAATATTTCAATAAGTGACCGTAGGCTTTTTCTATTATAATGTTCTTGTACTTGAAAAGACTGAAGTAGACCAGGCATTATCTGCCCATTTCATTTTGTGTTATTGAAATAAACAAGAGCTTAATAGAAAAAGCTTAACAGGGAAAGACTTTTAGATTTTAAGTTTTGATGATCCAAAGGGCAAAACTAATAATTACGGTGTATACTGTCAGAAAAAAAGGTTTAAAATGTTACCTTTTCTGTCACTGGGGTGGTACCCTCAAAGGTTCAGTTTTGTACCTTTTATGGCTATACAACACATTGAAATGTTGTACCTTTTGGGGTACAATATTATACCTTAAGGACCTATTGTGTACCTTTTAAGGACCAATTTTGTACCAGATAAATGTTAGTGGTACAAAACATTTAACTGTACCTTTAAAGGTACACAATAGGTCCTTAAGGTATAATATTGAGGGTACCACCCCAGTGACAGAAAAGGTACAATTTTAAACCTTTTTTTCTGACAGTGTAGACATTACATTTAATAGAGGATAACAAGACGTTTTTATAAATTATTGTTCATTCATTCATTATTGATTGTTCAATAAATTACTATAAATGAGAGAGTCTACACTGTGATGAATTAAAGGGACACTCCACTTTTTTGTAAATATGCTCATTTTCCAGCTTCCCTAGAGTTAAACATTGGATTTTTACAGTTTTGGAATCCATTCAGCCGATCTCCGGGGCAGGCGCTACCATTTTAGCATAGCGTAGCATAACTCATTGAATCTGATTAGACCGGGGTGTCCGAAGTCGGTCCTGGAGGGCCGGCGTCCTGCAGAGTTTAGCTAAAACTTCCCTCAACACACCTACCTCAAAGTATCTAGTCTGCCTAGTAAGACCTTGATTAGCTGGGTCAGGTGTGTTTGATTAGGGTTGGAACAAAACTGCAGAGACACCGGCCCTCCAGGAGCAGGATTGGACACCCCTGGATTAGACCATTAGCATTGCGCTAAACAATAACCAAAGAGTTTCGATATTTTTCCTATTTAAAACTTGACTCTTCTGTAGTTACATTGTGTACTAAGACCGACGAAAAAATTAAAAGTTGCGATTTTCTAGGCGATTTCGCGAAAATAGTCCCCGGCTATTGAAAGTTACCAAGGGGACTATTTTCAGGTGCTGCGTAATATCACTACGCCTGCTGCAGCCATAGTACGACAGCAAAGTCATTGATTATTACGCTAGAATGAGAGTATAGTTCCTAGATATATCTGCCTAGAAAATCCCAACATTTATTTTCCGTTGGTCTTAGTACACGATGTCCCTACAGAAGAGTCAAGTTTAAAATAGGGATGTCCCGATCCGATCACGTGATCGGAAATCGGCCCCGATCACGTGGTTTCAGACTCGATCGGAATCGGACGTTACCTCCCGATCAGGACTCGGATACATATGCAGGGTTTAAAATCCATTAAGTTCTCGCGCTGCTCCGCGCCAGTGTACGCGCTGCGCTGGTGCGTGTGAACTGAAGAGAATAGGCTTGTTCGACTTCATCCGGCTGCCGGTTCTTGTGGTGCTGCATGACGTCAAAGTTCCGCGAGAACGATTTAAAAGCAAACTCCTCCGTATGATTTCGCGGATCACTCTCGCGGTAGTTTGACGTCACCCGGCTGTCGATTGTTGCGGCGCCGCATGAAGTCGAACAAGCCTATTGATGTGCTTTCATTCATAGGCTTCACACTCGTGCGTGCAAGGAACCCACGACAAAACCGCGTTTTTACCGCTCATTTAAACGACGCGTTGATCGTTATTGTCAACATGTGCTCAGACGCAGTTCCGCGTCTCACTCAGAACCTCAAGAACGCGCATTCGCGCAGGATCATTTGACATTACTGTAGAGATGAGAGAGAGAGAGAGAGAGAGAGAGAGAGAGAGAGAGAGAGAGAGAGAGAAAGAGAGGTAAGAATGGTGCCTATGTCGAAAAAACTTAATAGAAGTCTAGAAACAAAGTATTAAAGTATGTATAGCCATGTCACTCATCTCATTACAAAATGTTAACTAGATAACTGGATACAACTGATTGTATAGTTTAATAAAATAATGTATTTTGATTATACAAATGAATCACGACCTAACTATAGGTATTTTATAACTAACTGCTGACCAGCTTAGGGAATCTATGGCTAATTTATAAGATATATTGCTGAATCAGTATGTTGTTTTTCTTGTTAATTGAGTCTTTTTGGGTAGTCTATCTTATGCCTAGAATGAGTCAAGGAGGTTAAGTCTTATAACTTCATTCAAAGTTTGATCAATTGTGCATAATGACATGTGCACCAAATGCATATAGGGTGTCAGACTCATAGATTTGCATTATTTAAAGTTCAGGTTTTAAAGTTTGGGTCAACATGTGGCACAGCTTTAAAACTGAAACTTATAAAATCCTATCAGAGATACAAAATGTCATTGAAACACACCCAGTGGCTTTGCTGTCATCAGGATTAAACATGTTACCCCTCGAACCCTCCCTCCAAACAGAGCCTCCCCACAAAACAAACCCCAATTTAACCCCTGAACATATATAGTATATATTCATTATTTTTTAACACATCTGTAGTTATGCGCTGGCACAGAGTTAGACTCTTTTGACTCTACACAGAAACAGCAATGTGTGCGGCATGACATAAGGAGCATCCTGGACTGGTTCTGTTTTTTCGCTCTTCTTTATTCTTTTTTTTTATGTATTATAGAAGTATCGGATCGGGACTCGGTATCGGCAGATACTCAAAATCAAATGACTTGGACTCGGACTCGAGGGCAAAAAAACCTGATCGGGACATCCCTAGTTTAAAATAGGAAAAATATCAAAACTCTTTGGTTATGTTTTGCGCAATGCTGATGGTCTAATCAGATTCAATGGATTATGCTAAGCTATGCTAAAAGTGGTACTACCAGACCCGGAGTTTGGCTGAAAGGATTCCAAAATGGTAAAAATAAAATACTTAACTCTAGGGGAGTTTGGAAATGAGCATATTTTCAAAAAAAGTTGAGTGTCCCTTTAAAGCTCATTTGTATGGCAGTATAAACTCCTAGGATAGACGCCATATTCAATTTTTCACAAAAGACGAATCAGGGACATTTTGTACAACAAGTTTTTCAATATTGTCAAAGTTTCGTTCAATTAATGATTCACACACGAGCTACACAACAGTACAACCAACTGAACAGAAAGTTCTCATATACTTCGTAACCTTGGTTTTATTTGTGTATTTATGCAGTCTTTCTTGACTACGGTCCATTTAGACACATTTAAACCTTTGTTTACTTCATGATAACCATCCTCAACCTTTAGTCTAGACCAGGGGTCGGCAAGTAACTTTGGCCGCGGGCCAATATTTTTTTTAGCCAGTAGATGGCGGGCCAACTGCTGTTGGCACACTTACGTCTTATTTTGAATTAGCCTAGTATAGGCTATCTGATCTTTTGTCAAGAAACATTGTCTTTATTTCCTATTTAAAATACGAAAGACGGCATTAAAAATGGCTAAAAACATGGTTATGGGTCTTTATGGGTCTGTGTATCATTCGTTCAATCGTTTTTTAAATTAAAAACAAAAATGAAAAAATTAACCACCACGGGTTTTCTGATTGTGTGCTCAGATAAAAAATTAATTACTGGATTAGACAATTTTTTTATTTAACACCTTTATAGGCATAATATATAAATGAAATCATTTTAAACAGATCAAGTACTATTAGTGGTAACATTACAGGCATTTATGCTCTCATGAAAGACTCTTACAGTCCGACTTTTGAACTGTATTCCTTTTTTTATTAATATTTATCCGGGACACACACATACACACCTAAGGTTTAAGGAGGTCTCCGCTTTTTGTCCAGCTCCGACAAGGTTCTATTCAGTAAACCGCTTAAAATACACTCTGTGTTCACCAGCTTTATTTCCCGACCTGACGGGTCCGCAAAACTTAACGTTAGATCTCGTTCCCAGAATCTCAAATTCAATGTCTCTAACGAAAAAAGAGAGATGAAGTAGCCTATAACGATTATAAATGTTATACAAAAATTGTGTTCGTGCCAATATAAATATTATTTTAACATTGTATTGTTAGCAGAGAAAAAATGTCACAGAAAAAATAATGAAATATAAATAATAAATTAAATAGGACAAAGCCTCTCACTCAAACCGAAACCATTGGTTGCAGAGTTGCTGTTCAAACAAATTGCTGAAAATCCTCCTTTGCCAAATGTATTTTTAAAAGGAGGTAAAGATCAAAGAACTATGCATTAGGAAAATTAATAATGGCTTTATTTTAATAGACATGTAAAACCATATTTTGGCGGATTACTTTTATTTTTTAACGAATTTACCTGCCCATTTAGTCTTAATAATTAACGATAAACGAACTTGACTTGCTGTCGAACCTAAGGTCGGGCTCGAGCCCCAAGTTCAAGTAACAGAACAGAACAGTAGATTCCTTTAAAATCTACGTTAAAAGTGTAATAGTTAAAATATTACTGCAGTAAAAGAGTTTATTTTATCATATTTTGTGTAGTGGTTTCTAAATGCCTGCAATTACTTTTCAGTAATTTGCAATGTCACGGAGTTTAACGTCTTCACGCGTGACGCATTGACATGATTTACGAGGTAAATTTGCAAATGATTCATGAAGTCAAACCTCTGCAATTATTTGATTGATTGTGTTTTAGAAGTATGTTCAAAATCTAATGACAGTTATGATCGCGGATGCGCTGGTAGAGAAAGAGAACGAGAAAGAGCGGCCGGTTAAGATTAAACTAGCTATTATACGCATTTTTTCAGGACATTCTTGCGAGCCGGTGGCAACTTTTCCACGACACAAATATTTTTTTATCAGGTAATACATATTATTTGTCAGTGTGTTATACGCGAATAAATAATAATGAAAAAAGTTCAAAAGTCGGACTGTAAGCGAATGAGACTTACCGGAAAGGTTTCTATTCAAACCCTTATTAAAACCCTTATTAAAATGTAATCTGTTAGTACCTGATCTGTTTAAATTTATTTCATTGGTATATGTCTGCTAAGGTGTTCAATTAAAATTTGTCCGAACCGTTTTCATTCATTTTTGTTATTTTTGATCTGAGCGCACATTCAGAAAACGAGTCGTTTGATTTTAGTTCAGGAAATAAATAATAGAAAAACAAGTCGTTTTTTTTCTTTCTTTTTTTTGGTTTTGATTTGAAAAAACGAATGAAGGAATGATACACGGGGCCATTTTTGTAAACTGTTATTTTAAAATAAAAAAGTGTGATTAAATTTTTTTTTTTTTTTTAAACGGATTTCAAATTAATCCGACGGGCCAGAAAATATTACTGGCGGGCCACTTTTGGCCCGCGGGCCGCCTGTTGCCGACCCCTGGTCTAGACCAAAGCTAAATACTCTGTTCAAAGCAGTTAAATTTGAAGTCAGAAAGGCCTGAAACTCAGTGCAAAGAGTGTGAAAGCAAAGTTACTGATGTACGAGAAGCAGTGGGTGGACAGAAGGAAAGACAGCGTACCGTTTTGCCCTGCAGCGACTGCGCAGTGATGCTCTGCGCTGGTCTGCGTTCAGGAGGGTAGGAATACTGACAGAAAGAAGATGAAAGCAGGTGAGTACTGCAGGGCAAGTCAATCAAGTGAAAGAAATCAAACTTTATAACTCATAAGTTAGGCCACAATAACAATAAAAACAATAAAACACCTTTATAATTAGGACGTGCTTCTGCACATATGGGTGGAAAGTGGATTTATTTGCCCTCAAACCTTTCAACCAATACATTTCTGTGACTTCATGATTAAAGGATTAAGGATTTTAAAGTATTAATAAAATCACTTTATAGAGGGTGCACTAACAAGCCTGTCTAACCTATTAAATTTTTACGGCTAAGAAATTTGCATTTTAGAAGTAAAAGCATTTAAAAGCTCTGCATTTTGGTTGCCATCTGCACCAGACACTAAATAATCCAACTGCAATGCTATGAGCAGGGCTCAACATTAACACTTTTCCACATTTACAAGTAAATGTTTTGGATGGAGAAGTGAGAAAGAATGGACAAGTGACATTAAAATGCCCACCACAAAATATGTATATATAATGTGCGCGCTGTTTTTGTGTGAGAGGAGTGTGCAAGTCACGCATCCTTTGCTTATTAAGCTTGTGAGAATTTTGGCAGCTTTATTTGACTTAAATACACATATGCGTCAAAATTCCTGTCTTTGTAAGTATCCTCATAACAATAACAATAACATAAAAACATTAATAATACCCCTAAAACTAACCACCACTAATAGATTTTTGCACATAGCAAGCCTGATTATACTTGACAGATTTTCGGTCCTTTTAGGATATGGAGTAGGGTGGCCATTCGTGCCAGTTCCGCCTGACACGTCCCGAACATGTTTTAGGGTTCGTTCTCCGGAAGTCGCGTTGCTCGACCACATACGTCATCGAGATTCTCACATTTCAGTTAAAAATACATTAGAAAATGTATATTATTTCTTTTAAGACATACAATCATTGTAGTTTCATTCTTACCTTGAAATGTAACGGTTGCTTTTCTGGAATTAAACCCGAAATATTAAACCTTAATGACGTATGCGTTCGACTAACGCGACTTCTGGGGAATGAACCCGAAAACATGTTTGGGACGTGTCTGGCGGAACTGGCACGAATGGCCACCTTAATACGGAGCCGAATTATAAACCTGCCACGCAGAACACCACGTACACGTCCGCCCACTCTCGTGCACATAAAACGTGCAAATTAGTCACCCATTAATCACCCATCCTGTTGGATGTGCCGCCACAAATCATACAACTCTGAAACATACATACTTCAGTTTGTGACTGTGCATAACTTTACCTTTGAGACGTGCGGTCGGTGGCGACGCTCTAGAGTCACGTCTCCTCTGAACACTGGAGAGGAAACTTCAGACTGTGTGTCCGGGTTAAGGGGCCGATTCGGGGAGAAGGTGTGATAACCAGCCAGAGATCCATGTGAAGGGGAAGTGGGAATGGATTCTGCAATCCGCCCCATGGTTTTAGGGCTAGGCAGCGTCCCGTACCCCAGCCGACTGTGTGTCTGCCTCTGTTGCCACTCGTACAGCTGCCACATGGTGTCATCGCGGATGGATCGCCGTTTCTCTGTCGACGTCGGCTGCAGGGCGCGATCGTACATCGACCCCGCCACGCTGCAGATGCTGTCCGGTCTCAGCATGTTGCGCGGGAGCGTGCGGTAACCCTCTGGGTACCGCGGTACAACCTGGGCCCGGTGGCTGGGCATGTTTCTGGGAAGCGTCTGGTAGGAGGTGATGCTGAAACGCAGAGAATGCGAATATAATACATTTGATATAATGAAATGACTATATGTTCAAAAAGGCAGTGAGATAAATCTGGGTTGGGTTTGTAGTTTGAAAAACTTTTGATTGGTCAGGACATATATGACTTTTAAAAACTAAACAGTTGCTTGATGCATAAGACACAAACAAATATAGATGTAGGTTTTAAAAGAGAACAGTCAGCGAGACACGCTGCACCCAAACCTTTTGATAATCAGTATTTTAAATAACATGAACGCTCGCCCTCTCTCTTCTCTTCCTGCAATGACAGCAGCTCTGATTCACTTTTAGACACATTTTTGCACTGGTTGAGCTCAAAACTCTCATGACTTATTCATCTGAGGATAGCAGGAGGAGACGATTGTCTCAAACACACGTCCTCCAGCTCTTCAGCTACAAAAAGGGATGGCACCAGACAGTGATGTGTGATTCCTACATTATAAACCACCCAGGCAGGCAAAGAAACTAAGATCAGGCAGAAGTACGAATATTTTCTTGGGTCATAACAAAGAGGTCAGCGAGGACCATCGCCCACAAACAGAGAAAAAGAGAGCGCGAGGGAGTGATGGTGAAGTTTGCATTAGTATAGGCAAGGGTATGCATATATATCCAGCAACAAAGTAGGATTTTTGTAATATTTGCATATGATATTATTAAACTTTAACTGTATTATCTTTGAAATCTGTTTTTTTTCTTAATATGTGATGCTGTAACACACACTCACAATCTAAGCAGTACAAATAAAGATATGCAGTAGTGACTGAAGCAGCAATAAACTCAATAAAGCCACAAATGAGCTGGAAATGAAACACTGAGGCGTCCTCACCTCCTGGTGTCATCATCCGGGCCTCGTGTACGCTGGGTCCGAACCCAGTGCTCCAGCTGCTGCATGGAGTTGGTTCTGCTCAGCGTTCTCTCAGGTTCTACTGGCTGGGGAGGAACCGGGGTCCTCGGTGGTAAAGTGTTGGTAGCGTCTGCAGGGCTTCGGTCTCCTCCTCGTTCCCCGGATCCGTTGACCTGAGGCGGTTTGTAAGGAGCGGATCCGCTCTGGTGTTGTCGGGATGCCGATACGGCCGCGGCGATGGCCGCCGCTTGGGCGGGCTGAAGTTTGATGCTGTTGATCTTGGTGAGCGGGCGCTCCAACGTGCCCTCCTTCTGGAATCCGTACTTGTCGCCCTCACGTGGAGGCGGGACTGGTTTTTCTCTGTCTTTCGGGTGAGCGTGTTTATCTCCTTCCTGTTGGAGCGCGAGAGGATGTCTTCCATCCTTCTGCAAGACTTGCTCGCTCTCTTTTGATGGGACGTAGCTGTCGCCGTCCTTCAGAAGCGTGTACTTATCTCCTTCCTTGTGCACCGTGTACTTCTGTCCGTCTTTTTGTAGTAAATACTTATCTCCTTCTTTGTGAACGGCATACTTCTCCCCATCTTTTTGAAAAACGTATTGTTCCACGTCTTTTTGCAGCATGTACCTGTCTCCGTCTGTCTGCAGCGTCAGTCTTTGAGCGTCTATTTGGAGAGCGTAGTTTTCGCTGTCTCTTTGAAGGACATGTCTCTCGCCATCCTTATGCATGCTACCTTTGCTTTCTTTCTCTTTTTGTGTCTCCAAAGGCTTCTGTTTCTTTTCCTCTTGGCGAAGTGTGTCACGATTCCTCTCGTTGTTTTGGATCTCGGGTCGGGTCAGGACTCTGTGATTGAGCATGTTGTTCATCTCGTGAGGGCCACGTGGCTCAACCTTCACCTTATCAAGCCTGCAGGTAAGAAACAGAAGAGTCAACATTTTAAAACAGTTTAAAATTTATTTCTCAAATCAAAAATTTTTGACAACATGATTTTATTTTACAGCTCTCAAATATGCTCCCATACATTTAAATGTAGCAAGCACCATCGGTTCTTGTGACTGCTGTTGTAAATAAAAATATTTTGTTTATGTACGTAATACTGAATATAGTGAAAGGTTTGGATAAGATGAGAGTGAATAAGTAAGTAATAATTGATGATGGGACAACCAATTTAATTAAAAAAAACTTTCATTAAGTCAAAGGGGATCAGTGTGGTTCTTCATCATCTTCAAAACTTTTCATATGGCATACAATATCATATATAACCTGCAGTCCATCTGGATTTCATTAATATTTCATTACAATAGACTGTTACTGTAAACAACTGTAGTTTATCTGGTAGCTTCAGTCCAGGTGAACTTGTTTATGTGTATTTGGCGCCACCTACCGCATTTTCAAGTGTGTACAGTATGATTGAATTTCAGTCTAGAGCCCCCTTCTTAAAAATCTTACCCTGGAGGTCCAATTCCCTGCAGAGTTTAGTTCCAACCTTGATCAAACACACATGCGTAAGCTAATCAAGGTCTTCATGATGACTAGAACATCACAGGTGGGTAGTTTGATTAGGGTTGGAGCTAAACTCTGCAGTGCTCCGGACCTTCAGGATAGATTTGAGGAACCCTGGTCTAGAACTTCCCAATGTAGTCCTACGTGGCACCCCTCCTAGGATGTTTTAGATGTCTCCCTACATTAAACACCTGATTTTACACATCAGCTTGTTACTTTGTTAATTCAAACCTTGGTTGCATCCGAAACCGCCTACTTCAATACTATATAGTAGGCGAAAAGCAGTAGGTGAGGCAAGTAGTATGTCCAAATTCCTAGTATTCCAAAAACAGTAGGGGAAAAGTATCTAGATGACCCACTAGTTCCGACAAGATTCCAAAGTGTTCATTTGATGGACCCTTTACTATCCTGTGAGCCCCCCCCCCCCCCAATGAAGAAGGAGGAGATGTGTTGTTTTATTTAAAAATGTCCAGAAGCAGTTACGCGGCTCTATTAACTCTTTCTCCGCCAGCGTTTAAAAAAAAAAGTTGCCAGCCAGCGCCAACATTTTTTATGATTTTCACAAAAGTTTAATGCTTTCCAGAAAATGTTTTTCTTTAAATATATAAACATACAATATTTCAAATAAAAGAAAAGACCCTCTGCTTTTGTTCTCTTTTTATAACTTTGCAAATGGTTCCTCCAAAAATACAAAATCTTGAGCAAAAAGCTGAGATAATTGCATTTTTGCGAAGGACATTTGAAAAAGATCAGATTCAGAATGATCCTTAAAACATACACAGAGTTTGAACGGTTTGCCCCATGGGGAATGCAAATACAGAACCTGCTGTCACAGTATGCCATTTCGGACGCAGACCTCTCCAACATTCTGGGAGGAAGCTAATGAGCTGAATCAGGTGTTTCATAAAAAAAAATCTTAAGCATCCTGGGAGTTGGGAAACACTGGTCTAGAGCTCGAAAATAAGACAAAATCGTTTATTGAGAGGCATTTCTATGAAAAAATATGTTTTATATTCGGTGATACATTAAGTTAACACCTACTGTGTTAAATCAAACTCTAACCAATAATCTCTACCCCTGCATGGCCCATTGAAACCAAAAGCTTTCAGTGTAATAACAACTAAACTGCAATAAACTTTAACAATAGATGCGTCTTTTAAACCAAACAGCTTTCAGGGGTTGTTCTAATAAAAAACATTGCAGTGTCTTCATTCACAGATGTGATGTTTTGTTTCTCAAAAGCGAGTTAAGTCTTAGTATCGTGCGCGCACACAAAACACAAACAGGCTCAAAATCTTCCTCTGTACTTCGAAAAGGTGTGAAAAATCTTTGCCTGTGAGATTCCTTAGAGGAAACAAGTTGAAGAAGTTTTGTGTTATAAAGATCTGCTAAAGTGACTCAGTGTCCTCTGAGATGTTAAACTTTCAAGTAAATGCAAGTATATATTTTTTCACAAGCTGAGATCTTAATAGTGTTTCTACCAGCAAGTGTCTTACCTCTGGTACATTATAATTGGCAGGCTCATGTTGTTTCTACTTTTTTAAATGTCTAAGTCTGTCCTTTTTTGAACCATTACATTTTTTTTTGTTTAATTACATTTGGCAGCAAAAACTGTAGCAAGTTGCATAACAACGATATGTGCAAATCCTACTTTTTTATGTCCTTCCTTCAGATTACTCCCATATCTGTGATTTGAATCGATTTGAAGGTTTTCTTACCTTCTGACTGGCTCCGTGTGGACCAATGCAGCATCAGTCATAACCTTCATCCATGACTCCATGTCTTTGGCTGCGTCAGTGCTGAAATAGTACGTCCGCATGTTCGGATGCGTTGCCTAGTTGAAGGAACGTACAGAGTAACCTAGAAAAAAGATCAACGCAACAGTGAGTATTAATGTATCTGATCTATAGAGGTGCATGTGACATGGAGGGAGCAGAGGTGTATTACGTCATTACAAACTGTGCTAACAGAGTTTGGATTAATGCTCTCGTAAGCTGCGTTTACATGGACAATTGTAATCGGTTTAAATGTTCAATCTGAATGAAAATGCTCCATAATCTGCTCAAAAGGACATGTAAACACTTGATCGGATTGATAGCTGAAACTGGATTTGCCAAAATATGATTATAATCCTAATTAAAGTCTTTTATCCTCACATTTAGTTCACCGCATTACTTTCTGAGATTGCATCTGTGAAGGACATAAATAAGGCACATATTTTGCTACGTACAGTTCGAAACAGTCTCTACATTGCCTTTAATGTCTAAAAGTGCTTCACATGCAAGCAGCTTACTAGCAGTGAAATGGCCTAAATATTGAAAAGTAGTTTTTTGCCTATGTGGTGATATTTTCAGGAGAATTAACATGTTTATGTGGAATTGTGCACATTCAGGACTCACCGTATTAGTGGAGTGCCATCCAATAAACATGCCGATACAGCGCCAACGAAGACAAGCCAAGCCATTGATGGAGAAACAATGAGAAGATTGAGACATAGAGTGAGTCAACACATTTCAACATTATCATAGGCCAATACCGAGAGGAAAAATATAATTAGCCACTAGAATTTAATAGCATAAAATGTTTCCATGCTTATTGTAAACTAATAAGTGTAAGCAAATAATGTGTTAAATCACCAGCATGTTGATGATTAACCTTAACTGAATCTTAAATATTCCTTAAGTGCCAAAGCTCAAGACATCCAAATGTTTGACCCCTAGAGATGTCAGGGTGCTCTTCGTCATTACAGATGGCTGCAAATCATTTATTAGCATGTGTTGCTTTGAAACACTGCTGTATTTCAGGTTTAGTGGAGAGTAGTCAATCATTTTACTCCCTCTCTAATTATTTTCTTCTTAAAGTTACACAGAACATTTACATAAAAACATGGCCACATTTCAAAGATTTTAAAAAAACAGGTTCTGACCTTAAAGGCATATTTTCTGCTTATATGGTCATCTACGGACAGCATAGAGATGTGAAAACTGGGAAGAAGAATACTGCCCAGGATCCCTTCTTCCTTATCATCTAAAAGACAGAGAGACAAATGCAGAATATTTACATCAGTTTCACAAACTTTTTTACAATGACCCACCTCTCCAAATAAAAAAGTTTTGTCATGACATACAGTAGATACACAACGGTCACAAAGTATGAAGAAAACTCTTAACCTGTTCAACTTTATGTCCAAGCAAAACAATAGCTGAAGTATGTCTGAAGTAAATAATATAAATTTGTAAGTACACTGTAAAAAATGTATTGTTACACTTACATTTTTATGTTGATTTTACTTGCTTTATAATTCATTTAAACTTTTTTTTTACAATAAATTATAAAAAAAGTTGAAGTTATTTCAACTTTATTTGTAATAAATATTTATTTTAATGGATAAATATTATAATAAATTTATGGCAACTTTTCACTAGTCAAGAAAGTGGACATTTGTTTTACTTCTAAATTAATTAAACTTAAAAATGTATGATATTTTTACAGTGTACAAGACTAAAGGCAAGGCTAAGTCTAAAGGCAAGACTGGATGTTCATTTATGGGGGGTTTGATAAATGTTTCAACAAGGCTGATGGAAATAATGGTCAGCTGCATCAATAATGGTGTGACTGCTTTAAATAGTGAACTTCATCACTTTATTTCTGTCACACCAGCTTACCAACACAGTGATTGACAACTGTGTTATCTAGCTGTTAATATAACTGTCATTTTTAAGAACCAGACAATATATTTATCAACCACAAGCTTGCGCTTTAACTGATCAAGTACAGTTTGTCATGTAATTGACTATCTGTAAAAAATCGCATAAAAATAAGATTGAAATCTTACCAGTGCTTACCCGTGGAAATCTTTTTTCTCATAAATCTTTTTTTTTTGTTTTCTATGCACGCATCAATTAGGATTGCATTTATCTAATAGCACCACATGAAGCAAATCCTTTCAAAGTTACAAGTTTTGAGTCTATAAATGTTCACAGGCATCCCACACGCTGAGTTCAGGAGCGCTGTGAGATGCTCAGATCTGTGATGCAGCGTTCAGAAGACAAAAATCCACCAGTGGCTCACAGTCCACCAACACACAGAAGAAGAATCAACAAATACAGAAAGATTTAAAAGAGAAACTCAAGATGAAGAAGTTTTATAGCCAGGAAAGAATGACAGCCCTTTTTGACAGATTTTAAATTCTCTCATAGTCAACATAAAATGCCTCACGATGGTGTGTATATATATATCTATATCTGAAATACTTTTTGTGTTTTAAGCCCACATGAAGCCTATGTCAACAGAAATCTGCACTACAGAATTGAATGCCTGTTATACCTAAACTTCCACACCTGTGCCTATCGCTACTTCCTTATTATAATCACACTTTGAAAAAGTTTAAAATAAACATTAATAAAATGTATATTTTGTGCTTGTTTTAATGTAATGATTTTACAACAAGAGTGAATATTCTCAACTCTGTTTTATGCCAACACAAATGTATTTGCCATTTCTGCCCTAACCTTTGCTGCATATCCTTTAAACTACTGTAACAATAAACTACTGTAATATTGGATTTAGTCAATTTTAGTAAACATATTACTAAATAGCTTTTGGTGTTTAGGTATTTGGATAATCCGGCAAAAATGATGGCCATCTGAAACTATTTAATCCACTGTGGCGATGTAACTGTGTGTAGTACCGTCTACCACAGACAGGGGGCACGAGTGATCTTACACTTCTCTGGTTATAGGCGAACACCGAGTTCAGAACCTTACCTGCCCTACATCATTTACATCCACTTTCATTTACAGATGCCAAACCGGTCTTTCCTGAGCAATATTCAATACTCCAGAGAAAGAGAGAGGTGATATGCAATCAAAGCACGTCTCCTGTGTGGCTACAACACATCTCTCTTCTCCATCAGCCAATAAACAGTCTCGCCCCTCATGGACCCGGCCATGAAAGTGTGATCTGATTGCACTGGCAGACTATTTAATTGCATAATTAATAGATATCTAACAGCAGGAGACCTCGGGGAGTAGCGGGGCGAAGTTCGGCAGTGAGTGACATACCCGTCCAGTTCCGACACCTTTGGGCTCAGATGACTTGACATTATACTTTCTGCCTGACAGTATATTAGTAGTGCTGATATGATTCGATATAAATTTATCTTATATATTTCACGAAACTGTAATAATATTTTTATATCAATAGTATATACGGTGAGAAACCTTTGAAGTAAAGTACTAGAAAGTACATCTTAATTTATCATATTTAAAATTACAAAAGCTAAAGAAAAATACTGCAGCACCAAGCGTATCCGAAGGCTTTCTCTGGGTTATCAAGCAAAACTAGTAGATAATCATACACTTGATCATTTAAAGGCGTATACTGTAACTAAAAGAAAAAGAGCAAGGCATTATAAACGTTCAACCCCGTTTAGATGTGCATTTATATAAACTGACATCCAGCTCACCTCTGTAGTAGAAGAGACACATGTCTGACAACACAAACCACCTCTTCTTCCACATCTTCATCCCAGTGCTGTCCTGCAAGGGTCCAATAGCACAACATGTGTCAATCATGCGCTTTAACCAATCAGAGTGCAATATGGGGCAACAGAGCCCACCCACTGCAGGTTGAGAAGTTCAATATCTCTCTTAATTCAGACAGCACCAGCTTTATTTTTTGATATAGCAAAACATTTGTCTGTGTTAGTATCTCTCAGTTTCTGATATTGTCTTCTATGTTTGTTAATCTCTGTTATTTCATTTGAGAGATGAATCACATTTTCATTCCTCCCTTGTGCTATACTGTTTGTTTGCATCGTGTAAGCTTGTAAATTTTAATATAGACAACAAAACCGAATGATTTAGTGTTTGCTTTGATGGAAGATGCTTTGGGAAGGGGACAGACCTTCTCTGAAGTCGTGTTTTTGGTAAAAACATGGTGCTTTTAAAGAAACGCCATGCGGGGATCAAACACACAGACATGACTGAGGCAGCTGTATCACAGCCTGCCGCTCGCTTTTTATGTTATGTTATTTTGTACTTAAGAGGAAACAATTTTTAAATTATAGACAAGTGCAAAATATATATTGTGGAGCTGTGCATAATCTTTTATCTAGCTTTGGAGGAAAACATGTCAGAGTGAACCAAAATCAGTGATAAAATGTATTAAATATTATAAAATATAAAGAGCATTACTTATGTGATTCACCATGCAAACATATGATGTGACACAAAGTAGGAGTGCTGGAGTCACATACCTGTTTATAAAGCCACCCGTTTTTCACCACAGGGGCATTTGGGTTCCTCCTGATGGAGTTGGATCGCTTCCCAAAGTTGTGGACTTTTTTTGAGGACCTTGATGGCTACAAACACAGGATGAGAGACTATTTCACAAAACAGCACTTTTGAGGATCAGGCTTGCTTGTATACATTATTCAGTGATAAGCTTGTAAATAATTTCAACTTGTAAACTGAATTTTAAACAGGAAACACTCTCACAATTTTCACCTCAATAAGCTAAATGTCAACATTTGAAGTATGTTAATCTGCTGAGATGGTTTATCCGTCTCTGCAAAATGTCATTTCTCTCTCTCTAATGAGACACAATCAGTCAGATGATTCTAGTCAGCGTCAAGCTTTTAAAAGTGACGCAGCTGTTCAGACTTCACGACCCCTCCAATGTACAAATGCAATAAATCATCAGAATGGAAAACGAGTTTCATTCTTAAGTCAAACTGACATTGTTTCCTGACTTGGCGGGGAAAAACAAACAACTAATACACTTCCTTCTGCCATGCATCAGCTTTCAGTGTGTGTATATAAATACATGTATGTGTATTTTTCTATGAGAAACAAGGCATGAGGGGGAAAATTAACAAAACGTCAAATTCTTGGGATCCTTCATTATTTGTCATATTCTGTATTAAATATTTCCAGAAATTATAATGGTAAATAAATAAAATCTAATAATATCTGCTATTATATATAGAGTAGATAACTTGGTAAACATTTTTGGCTATAATTTACTAACGCAAATAAACAATCTCTCTGTCTAGCACGCTGTATCCGGTTACCATTAATGTTACAACCCTGCACTCCACAGTTAACAGTGAATCACATTTTCTGAGTACACAACGCCATTATATCTACTATATTTCTAAAGTTATATGCATTATTTTCATGAGGAGACACATTTGTGAGACCTGCCATCTCATATAAATGCCAAGGATCTAGTAAAGCAATATCATAATGCATTACAATTTATTGTTTGTAGTTGCTGGGACACAAAAAGAAATTCTGCTGTCCATAACATCTCAGCGGGAAAAAACGTACACAAGCAGAGCTCTGATTTCCTTTCAGGATTGCACTTGACAGTCACATACGCTCATAAATAAGTCAAACTGTCAGCTTTTAAAGTGACAGCTGTATATGTTAATCAAAAAACTGCAACTTGATGTTGTATTTATTTGTCCATTTTTCATTTGTTTCTCTGTTCTTATTTTATCACTTACCGTTTACTTAATTATTTAATTAATTGAAAACTTTTTACTATTCATTTAAAACTAGGCGAGTACTTCTGTTATCTTTAGTGGTCACTTCTGATTGAAGCCAATCCTTTATTCCACCGATCGAACTCCTTTGGAATAGAATCAAATTGTAGTTCGGAGTTCCTATGAAGACTGTTGTTACAGCCAACAGTACAACATATCCCATGAATATTGTAATTTGTTGTGAACCTCCTGGGAGCGTTTTATTGATCTTTGTCTAGTAGTTGTGGCTGCTGTGACCATAGACTTAAACAGGGCGCGCAGCTGCCGGACACAAAAATGGCGGCGACAAAACACAGTGACGTCACATGGTCCGGATAGCCCTGAATGTGTTGGTCTCGCAATGTTTAAGGTGTGGTTAGTGCCTTGCTGGGAACCATCAAATGTTGACACAAACTTGTGAGCCACAGAATTCATGAATTGGTAATATGTTTGCTTAAGTGTTTCATGTTCATGTACATATTTATTTTTCTAATGCCAGCTGAGCCTCTATTTCATCACAAAAAAAATGGTTTAAAAGAACAAAGAAAGTCTATATTAACTACCAGTAGATCATGTGAACCCATTTCGGATGAGTGTTCACATTTCATCAACCAACGACAGCACATGAAATAGGCATGTGTGCAGTAATGAGGACATTAATTGTGTAACATGCAACTGATGCATGATGGGATCGCCCACTGTGTCAATAAAACGAACTTAAGGTCAAAAAGTTGTGTGTTGTGTGTGTGCGTAAATTAATGCTTTATTTTGGACTACTGGGTGTATTGTGTGTGTGTGTGTGTGTGTGTGTGTGTTGTAGTCACTCTTTGTTTTGACAGCTGGGGTGTGTTGTATGAGTTTGTAAACTCACACTTAAAGAGCACCTATTTCATTGCTAAAAACATTTTTTTTGTGTATTTGGTATAATACAATGTGTTTGCGGGGTTTATGGTTAAAAAACACATTATTTTCCACACAACGTAATTTTTTTAGCTCCAGATTTCACTCTCTTTCTGAAATGCATGGATTTTAAAAGCTTTGAGTCCCTGATTGGCCAGCTAATCTGTATGTTGTGATTGGCCTGAATACCTCTGACATCAACAGGAAATGTGACGATTCTTACCATGTTTGAAAGATTTGGTTGCTAATAGGAGTTAACTTACAGGCTGAGTGCGAAGTGGGAGGAATTATGAGAATGTCGGTCTTGTCTACATCACCAATCCCAGAACTTAAACTGTTGCCTACAATCCATGTGTTTGTTGTAGTCCAAGAAAAGAAATTTACATTGGAGCAAATAACTCGCATAATAGTTTACTTTAGGTTTTGTACCTTTTGCATATCATTAACATGTACTAATACACACTTACACACCAAAGAAAATGTAAAAACGTGAATCTAATAATAGTTGCTCTTTAATGTTGGACCCTCTTGACATTGGACTGGTGGGGTGTGTGTTTGTTTGTAAACTCACTCTTAATGTTGGACTGCTGGGTTGTGCTGTGTAGTCCGAGCCGCCGGTGTAGTTGGACGCTTCACTCATGGTGCTGGTGGGACGCTCTTTCTTTTCAGTCACTGGTGCTTTGGTCGCTGGTCTGAGAAGATGATTGACATAGACGAATGACATATTAAACATACAGACCATCAAACAAACCAGACTTACTAAGATTATCTTCTGCTAATGTCTTTATATTACAGCATCTACTGTGTGCTGTCAATCATGTTTTTAATTTGTCCCTTAAAGCATAAATGAACGACAGACTGGCATTTAAAGTATTAAACAGTCAAAAGCCTAGCATGCGGTGTGCTGCACTGGAAATAAGCTCTTAAAATCACTGTTATTTTTCTAAAGTACAGCCATTAAACTTAAAAACTAGACCACATATTAACTTGATTATATGATTATATCCAATTGTTCCCCTTATGACAAACAAAATAAGTTACTTAAAATGCTATAAATGGAATTATGGGAATTATATAGTCTTAAAAAGCTCAAAACTCTCTAATGTTTTGCATCGACAGCACTTAGCTTTGATTTCAGCTGAGCACAAACTGGAGAGAGAGAGAGAGAGAGAGAGACATGAGCGAGCAGACCCAATGCATCAAAGCAATTACTCACCCCATGTCTCCTCTGATCTACTCTCACACAATTGACAACCTTAAATGGCCCGCCAACTACAGGTCTGACAAATTACATACAAAGTTTATGACCAAGTCAACCAGAAGGGCAAAAGAATCAGGAAAGACTTGAGAAGTCAAAGTATTTTACCGTATATCATGCAACACTGGCGGCATATCCTCATCATTTAACAAAAGTAAAGGAGAAAACAATTAACCCCTGAGTTCCCTCAGAATGTGAGAGCTGAATATGAGGGGCATCGCCCCACAGGGTTGGCCTATATTCTGACATCTGAGGAGAACACTGTTATCTAGAGCGAACAACAGGGTAAAAACTTAGGCGGCCTAGCTTCTAGGTCACCTTGCAAGAGAAAAATGCCTCCCATTTTAAGGGAGCTAAACATAAGCACTGGTAAATGGATAGATCAGGGGTAGGCAAGTTCGGTCCTAGAGAGCCGCAGTCCTGCATATTTTAGCCTAAGCACTGATAATCTAACCTGCTGTCTAAATCCTAAAGACATTGATTAGCTTGTTCAGGTGTGTTGTGTTAGGGTTGGAACTAAACTTGCCTACACCCGGGATAGATGATGCATTAGGAGTAGGGCTGCACAATTAATTGAAAATAAAATCACGATCCTGATTTACACATAAATGCGATCTTCTTTCTCAATGACGGCAATTCACTTGCATGTACAGTATTTACTGTATTCAGATGCTGCATTCACGTATTTACTTTACAACAATCCAAGATGCGATATCAGTAGTGCTGCACAATTAATCGCATCGCAATCGCGATGTCAGCCTGTGCAATTATATGACAGCAAAATGTTGCAATTATATTAAATAAATAAATAAATGTGTGGACTTGTTAACACAAACTTTCTGATAACAGTTTGATGATTTTTCTTTCTGTTTAAAAAAATAAAGAAAAACAAACAAAAAAGGCAGTGCATGTGTGGCATGCACGTGTGCGGCGTGCGTCGTCACTTGTGTGTGCACAGCGCGGAAATACCAGAGCGAAGATGGATGCAGAGGAGATTGACAGTGATATGGTAGCTAAAAAAACAAAACTCTACGTCTGTTGTATGGCGGTATTTTGGATTTAGGATTACTGACACTGAGCAGTTGCTACATCACGTGGCAATTTGAAAACATTTCTAGTTTTACAAATACACATTTTAGCGTTATCACTAAACTGTGTGTGGATTTTCCTTAAAACCCATCAAGTTGACTCATGATACCACCCATTATAATCGCAACCGCACATCGCAATATTAGCACCAATAACCGCAAAGGGAAAAATTACCCAAATCGTGCAGCCCTAGATATCAGTCAAATCGTGTCACACTTACACAAACCAAACCCTAATCATTCACCAATCAGACCTGATCGCTTCTCTCCTCTCTCTTCCTAATTTTCACATGCTCTGCTGTCACTCCCGTGACATGAACATTAAGGGTGTACTCACACTATCCAAATTGACCCACAAAGCCTGCTTCGTTTGACTAGTATGATCGCTCTGTACCGCGCCCAGATTGGTTAATAGCGCCCTGGCTGGGTTGTAGAGGTGGGCTGGACACGATTCCCATGGGTTAAGGCGCGAAGGTGCAGTGTGATCGCTAATCGCGCCAGAGCGCGTTTCAAAAGGAGAGATGTCAATTGCGCAACCACTCACCTTTATCTGCCATTATTACAATGCGCGCTGCAGGGTTACGTGAATGTCCGAGCTTGTACACGCAACAGGTCAACTAAGCAATATGATAGGCATGTGAAAGGGCTGTGTGTCATCGCGCACAAAACGACTCTTAATAAAAAACACAGACTTACGATAGGTTCCAGTGTTAAGAGAGTGCTTTACTTCCTGCTTTGTTCAAAACAATCGACGAAAGCGCACCCAGGTTTGGATCGAAAGAAGTACAGTGTGAGTGTGTGCTTCTGGGGGAGTAGTGAGGGGGTACAATCGTGCTGGGGCATGGTTTGGTTTAGATAATTTGAGTGCGCCCTGACCCCCCCAGTCACATTAGCTACAAGAGACAGAGCGACAGGCTACCATTCATTTTCAATGGGAGTGGCCGTTTGCCAGTGACAAGCTCGCCGCTGGGCGAGCAAGGTGGGCCAAAATAGACAAGAAGGCTATTTTATGAAATGCTGAGCGATGCAACAAAGCGACTGCCAATCGGAGTGAAGTGGCAGCGTGACGTAGGTCTGTGGCAGAGTCGAAGAAAATAATTCAAGCTGGCGGAAAATGCGTATTTCTGTATATATCTGATCAGCTTGGCATTTTATCTCATATATTTTGTTACTTTTATCGAGAAATAAATACTTTTAAATCCAAAAAAAAATTGTTCTTGTAAATTAACAATACCTCTGAAGTGACTTTTGATACCGCTTTTAGATACTAGCCAAGGAACGCCCATCAAGCAAGTGCGTGTCGCTCGGTGTCGCTCACTTTTGTAGCTAATGTTACTGTAGGGTAAGAAGGCAGCAGACCTAAACACATAGTCGATGGCTAGAGGGGATACAGCTACGGCCAAATCTTGCAAGATACTGGGCTCAGGGTTAGGTTTGTATGGGGTATGATTAGGATGAAAAACAGCAGTTCTGGCTAGATCAAATACAGCTATGGCCTAAATCCTGTGAAATGTTGGGTTTTATAGGTAGGATTAGTATGAAAACAGCTCTCATCCCAAAAGATTTCACGGAATTTTGCCCATAGCTGTATGCCTTCTAGCCACAACCCACATAGTTGCTAACTTGGTAGATTTGGAGCTGCAATTTTCACACAAGAGAAAAAAAATGAACGCCATTGCAGAAAATCCTGCTGGCCACGGTTAGAGTGAAGATGCAACAATATTTGTTTCGAAAAAATACCTCTGTATCACTTCCACAAGTTCCTCATCAGAAAGTGTTTTTAGCACAGGGAAACATTGTAACATGCCTGCTTTCCTCCCTGAAGCCTCAAAATGTTGATCGTTTAGTGTTTTTAAAGTTTTAAGGCTGGCCAGTTGTAGGGTACAAAATTTACTTTAATTCTTTTTATTTCATTTGTTTTAGTTATTAAATGTTAACATTCTATTGTTAATGTTTAACATGTTTATGTTTTATGTCTCTTTTAAGTCCAGCACTATATTACAACTAAAAATGCTGGGTAGCACATTTTTTACTTGAGTGCAATAAATGTTTTGTTGAAAAAAATTCTGAGAAAGTCGTGATTTCCATTTTTGCAAGAATCAGGAAATAAAACATTACTCATGCATTTAACACAGATTGTCTGAATGTGTGCTACATAATGACACAAACACCCAACTTGGACACAAAGAACCACATTGAGAGATGATGCAAACAGTCAGCTGATTGTGTCACGCAGAAACTGTTTAACGAACAAAAAAACACTACAAGATCACTTTTTGACACTTTCTAAGACTGAAGACGGTCGCTAGGTTGTCCTGAGTGTTATTTCTAAACATCCTAACTATCAATGGCATTCTGAGTTACACTATAAGTGATGCACTAATTGTACATGACAGATTCATTTGAGGACCAGGCTTGCAGGTCCAGGCCAGTACAATGATCAGACTATGACCTTCCAGGCCACTGAGCTCAAATTAAATTGAGCATTCAACACGGCTATTAGCGTTCATTAATTAATCTGCTTTCAAATAACGCTTAACCACGCTGGCGGCGGGCATCGCTCTCGGATGATATGTGACCTCTCTTCTTCAGAGGAACACTACAGTAGGAGGTGTGAAATTACCCACGTCACCCGGCTAAACCACAGGGGTAACTGACCGTGAGTGAGTTTGAGGAGAGGTTGGAAATGTTGGCTGTTGAAAGGGTGGAGCTTAAAAGTTTAAGTGCTTGGTGATGTCAGTAAGAAAAAAAAGTTGTTTCAGAGGCGGAGCATTTAGTTAAATGATTATGTAAAGCAACTCTTTAATGTAATATGCATAATGAATCGTTCATATGGGGTGAATTTTTATTTAACACAGGATTTGTGCTTTACTTCAGTATAAATGCGTGAAAGCTGTACTCTGTAAGTTTCAATTGCCATCCTACTTTGTATGACAGATGTTTTTCCCAAAAAAAGTAAGATGACACTACATTCACAGCTTTTTTGGCACAAAATGGCGAAAATACAGAAGCAGGCATGTAGGACACTTAAAAATAAAGTTACACTGATTTTATATTTCTAGAATATATTTTTATCTCACTGTTCTAGTTAACATTTTTAGTATATACGTTTAAAATGTGCTATATTTTAAATGCAAACTGTAGCATAAACACCACCACAGATGCTGTAAAGGTCTCCAAAACGTTACCAGAAATTGATCACCTATTATGTAACATCAAGCTTTATAATGATCCGTCTTAAGACAGTGAATCCAAATAAACTATTGTTTTATATCGGTCCAAAACTTGATCCGTTCCCGGTCTCATTCACAAACAGGTAGACTCATAAAAAACCATGTGACGCGACGAAGGACAACACAATTCATTTCTGACGGAGACCAAGCGTTCGATCCCCACCGACTGAATTCATGATTCATATTCAACGTGGGTAAGACAAATCGGATGGCAAACATAAATCTAGCATATCTTCACATTAGCAATGCATAGTAGGATATCAGGCAATCCAGTTCAAACAGAGTCTTGGGTTAGTGTATGAGCAGAATTAATGAGACAGAAGCGCAAAACAACCAGGGATGGATGGAGGCTCTATTATTTTACCAAGAAGCAAATGAAGCTTAAGAGAAAAGATGGCATGAAGAAGTCGACCACTCCGCTCTCAGCAAAGCTTTACCTGTTTAAAACAGGATGGACAAGTTTCCCACAATTCAGGCTAGAAAACAGAAAAGGAAAGACAATGAACTGAATGAACAATCATATCAGGCCTCAAAACAACTCAGAAGAAAATTATAATCATGACACATTCACCACAAACTCAATAAAACCATCAAAAACAAGGAAGATTAATGGCAACCCTGCTGAAAAATCCAGAAAAAAAACAGCTTTCGATAGAAGCTGGTTTTATATAGTTTCTTCAAATGAGGTCACAAGCTTGTTTTAGGGTTTTTGGCCAGCTGGTGGACTATATTGTGGTCCTGCTGGGGTGGTTCTTGTCCTTAAACAAAGCTTGACCACCTGAAGACCTGTTTTTTTCCAGCAGGGCTACAAAAAGGAAATAATGCAAAGAGGGAGCAGTGAAGGTTTGAATAGGAAGGGTAAAAAATAATGACTAATGTATGCATAAAATTTCTTGGGTCTCAGCAGGACTCTAATGATTTCAAAGCTTGAGACAGTCGCAATCTAATTTAACATGAATGTTAAATTTAGTTTCATTAACTAGCTTTGTGCCAATGCATTCAGTAGTGTTGTCACCTCTGATGAGGCCTTTACAAGTTGATTAATGCGTGCATGTTTGTTTGTGCTGTAACTGGACATTTGAGTATTATTTAAAATGTATAAGACAGGGTCAAAATCACAAAATTTACAAGTCCGGCCCAATGAATCTGGTTTTACTGCGATGTGGGAACAAGGGCGCACGTATGATTTTGTCACTGTGCAGCACAAGTGTCTAGCACTTGTTATGTAGTCTGTGCGAAAGCTGAAACAGATCAGTGAGGTGTAATTCTTGTTAAAAGCGTGAAGGAAGCCGTAAGAACGATGTGAGGGTGTAGGTGTAAGAAAAAGCGTCCGTGGGCCTACGTAACCTTGTTATCGGGAAAGCGAAGCTCCAGTGCACCATTTAAACCCATTAGCCTTCTCCATTAGCGTGCAGGAGAGGCCACAAGAGCGGCGAGATGCTTAGCATCTTCTCCCACTTGCTTTTAAAATGGACATTTAACAAGACTTTTTTAAGAAGTCAAATAAATCATTGGTGTCCCCAGAGTACATATGTGAAGTTTTAGCTCAAAATACAATATAGATAATTTATTATAACATGTTAAAATTGACACTTTGTAGGTGTGAGCAAAAATGTGCCGTTTTTTGGGTGTGTCCTTTAAAATGCAAATGAGCTAATTTCTCTACTAAATGGCAGTGCAGTGATTGGATAGTGCAGATTAAGGGGCGGTATTATCCCCTTCTGACAACAAAAGGGGTGCCAACTTTCAACTACCTATTTTTTCACTTGCTTGCAGATAATGATTTACCAAAACTAAGTTACTGGGTTTTTCTTTTTCACATTTTCTAAGTTTATAAAAGCACTGGGGACCCAATTATAGCACTTAAACATGGAAAAAGTCTGATTTTCATCCTATGTCCCCTTTAAAGCAGCAGATCCGTGAGGTGCTATAAGAATCCAATATGTACAATAACAATTCTTTCTATTAAATATAATTCACAATGTGTTGTGTGTAAAGTAAATGTGCATTTCAAACTTAAGTCCTCCGGAGGGTAAGGACCGGGCAGATTCATCAATCTGTCAGTCTGTCGATAGCCTAGAAAAGTTTATTGTCCAGCTGATTAAGACAAATCGATGATGTTAAACAGCAATGCTTTATGCGTGTCAGATAAGCAGATTGTGTTCAAGGTAGAAGCAAAGGAAATCTATGGCTTAATGACGAGAGCTTTTTTTGAAGAACTGCAAATTGAAAATTGCATTTGATTCAGTTTGACATCTAATTAACGCCTGTGATTGATCTTTTATAAGAAATGAACTATGCCATAGGATTAAGATCTCTATCAAACCGACTGACCGTATCTCTCACCCTCTATTGATTTCTGTCTGCGACAATCTAAGAATCAAAAACAACTGAAACATATATTACCGTTAACAAATTCATAAAACAAGTGAATAATTCACAGGTGCCAACAAAACAATATACAGATTCATAGTACAGTAAAACTCAGATGTGAATAAAAAAACGCCAACCAAAGCAGATGCTGTAAATCGATCAGATGCTCTCGACCAATCAAAGCCTGGATTACGTCACGTTCTCTGCTCCGAGATAACATGGCAAGCTTGACATCACACAGCGCAAACTTAGACACACACGGTGAGACTTCTCACGTTTTCTAACAAGGCACAAAGTAAAAATAAGTGTAAATCTCATTAACATCTACCTCGCTGCATTACAACTAAGAGCGTGTGATGGAGGTGATAATTGAAACCCTGAACATCAGAAGGGCAAAAAAGCACTCCCTCACTATACTGTCATATTTTATTTCATTGGCTCAAAAGATGCTGTTTAGATCCTATAATTATGAAATAGGAGCACAATAACAGTAGCTTATACCACGCATGTTTTTCAAGACTTCTAAAATCATATAGCTCTGGGTGTGAGCAACAGACTGAAGTATAATTATATCAAAGTCCTGCATCATGATTGGTTAAAGGAATATTCAATTTTCTTTAAAGAAAAATCCAGATAATTTACTCACCACCATGTCATCCAAAATGTTGATGTCTTTCTTTGTTCAGTCGAATAGAAATTATGTTTTTTGAGGAAAACATGCTGGATTTTTCTCATTTTAATGGACTTTAATAGAGCCCAACATTTAATACTTAACTCAACACTTAACAGTTTTTTCAACGGAGTTTCAAAGGACTATAAACGATCCCAAACGAGGCATAAGGGTCTTATCTAGCGAAACGATTGTCATTTTTGACAAAAAAAAAAAAATGCACCTTTAAACCACAACTTCTCGTCTAGATCCGGTCGTGATGCGCCAGCGTGACCCCACGCAATACGTCATGAGGTCAAGAGGTCACAGAGGACGAACGCGAAACTCCGCCCCAGTGTTTACAAGTGTGGAGAAAGAGGACCGTTCCGACGTTGTTGTATGTGGAATGATACCAATTAATGTCTTTGTGTCAGTTTATTGTTTACAATGGTCCGCAAATGTGCGTTTCATATATGTAACACGTGACCTCTCTACGTCACTACGCATTTATGTTAGGTCACGCAGGAAAGGACCTAGACAAGAAGTTGTGGTTTAAAAGTGCATATTTTTTATTTTTCTTGTCAAAAATGGCAATCGTTTCGCTAGATAAGACCCTTATGCCTCGTTTGGGATCGTTTATAGTCCTTTGAAACTCAGTTGAAAAAAACTGTTAAGTGTTGAGTTAAGTATAAAATGTTGGGCTCTATTAAAGTCCATTAAAATGAGAAAAATCCTGCAATGTTTTCCTCAAAAAACATAATTTCTTCTCGACTGAACAAAGAAAGACATCAACATTTTGGATGACATGGTGGTGAGTAAATTATTTGGATTTTTCTTTTAAGAAAATGGAATATTCCTTTAATGCGACATAAGTGAAAACCAATGACACATTGTTGCACTGAGCTGGTATGATGAACGTGCACATGGCATATTTAAATATACATTGATGCCAAAGCATTTTTGCTCACACAAAGCTGCTGTATGGTTTATGATTAAATGCACTATTCGTATGAATGTCGTTTATGGTGTGCATCCATCTTGTCAATTTTCATTAAATGGAAAACCACAGCATGAAAACTACTAAACTTCTGCTGTTGTGTTTGACAAAAAAGCTATCAAAACGAGGCACCGTACATCATCCTCAGATGCAGATATCTGCTGCACAAACAGTTCTTTTCATGGCAGATTCCCATCATCTCCTCAGAGATGGAGGAGTGTGAGGTTTATCTACAGGACGATTTAGGCAGAGAAACAACAGAGATTAAACTGGCAGGTTCATCCACAGCCTTCAGCGGTGAAAGTTAGCATAGAAAGTTTTTCACTTTGCTGGAGGACACAGGAGAAAAGAGAGAGGAAATCATTGAGAGTGAGAAGTCTTTCAGTCGAGTTTTTTTTAGCAGTTCAAAGCATTCAGCTTGGCAGTTATCAAGAGAGCAGCAGCAGAGGTGAGCTGTGAAGAGTCAGGACTTTATTCCTCGTCTGGGCCGGTCTCATCCGACTTCACCTCGAATATCCGATGTAATGCAGCCCTCTGGTCTGTTAATTAGTAGCAGCTTTGTGTGAAATTGCGGGGGTGTGTTGATTATTTAGTGACTCACTTGTATTTGATGGTACACACATAGTAACACATGCATCCATTAGCAGACAGGCTGTGAATAATGTTAAGAGAATCTCACGAAACTCAATCAATGAATGTCTTCTTGGTCATTTATTTACATTAACATTAATGCTTTTGGCAGATGCTTTTATCTAAAGTGACTTACAATGCATTATTCAAGGCATGTTTTTATCAGTATGTGAAAATTGAACGTTGTTTAACACTTTACAGTAAATTTGTATTTGTAAACATAAACTAACAATGAGCTACGTAGTTTTTCAGCATTTATTAATCTTCATTAATGTTAGTTAATGCCAATAATACAACTGTTTGTGTTAGTTTAAGTGCATTAACTAATCTAAGCTTAAAAAATTAACATGAACTAAAATCAATTAACACTGTAGAAGTAATGGTCACTGTTCGTTTTATGTTAACGTATGGGTCAATGACATGACATGCATATTTTTGTGTCCAGAGGCATTTTTTTTTTTTTTACTTTTATGACATGTGTCGCTTACTAAGTTTAAATACATTTTTAGTATTTTTTTTAATAATAAATATACATTAATATTTTGGTATCTTAAATGTGTACAATTGCAGGTGGTGCAACTGTCCGAACAAATAAACAGCTATTAAAAAATGTGTTTAAAATACAAAAAAATTCAAAATAAGGCACTATGGCATTATTTTACATTCAAAACCTTTCCTATAAACAAATTTTACCAATATCAGTAGTTTTAAAGATGTTGTGATAATTGAATAACTTCCGTCCAACAATTTGAATGTTCTTAAATGTCAGTGTGGTACAACCGCAAACACAGGCCTTTTATTAAGAAGTAAACAAGCAGTAACAGTAAACATGACACTGCATCATTCAGCAGACCCCAAGTGACCCTTCTGGCTAAATGAAAGTTTATTGATTTGTCTCAAATACTGAAAAACAGCTACTTTCATGTAATGAGTAGAATGGGACACTTTATCCGTCAGGTGGTACAACTAGGGATGCTTCACGATTAATCGCGATTAATCTATAGCAGAATAAAAGATCATTTGTGTGTGAACTGTGTATAATAATTATGTATATGTAAATATGCACACATGCATGTATAACTTTAAGAAAAAAAAAGTACATATTAAGTATTTATATGTATATATAATATAAATTATACATAAATATACAATTGTATATACACATGTAAACATTTCTAAAATATATACACTAGTGATGCACCGATGTATCGGCCGCCGATATTTATCGGCCGATTTTTGATGAATTTGAAACCATCGGCATATCGGCAATAGCACGAGAAAGGCCGATACCGATTGTTTATTAATTAACTGCATAAAGAAATCCATTATATGTAAAAAAAATAAATTAATGTCGTTAATAAAATAAATGCTGAATAGCAAAAACCACCTTTGAAGGTTGTCATGTTGTCTTATTATATTTGTTTTAGCTTAATTTGTGCCTCTCTTATTATGTTGGTCAGTTGAATGTTAATTAGATCCAATCCGTGTTCAGGTAAAAATAATTTGATGCAGAAATAAACTAGCTAATAGACCAACTGTATAGTATTGTATGTTTAATATCGGTATCGACCAGAAGTTTTCTGTTTAAATCGGTATCGGCCCAAAAAAATCCTATCGGTGCATCCCTAATATACACATGCATGTCTGTGCATTTATCTATACAAAGTTATTATACACAGTTCACACACATATATGATGTAAACAAAAACTTTTATTCTGCTATAGATTAATCGCGATCTTAACGAGAATCGTTACACATCCTTACCAATGTTAAACAAGTAAACGCCATTTCATCTTTTAACAGTTATTAAAAACTATATTTATTGGCCTTGGTACAACAGGCAAAACCTAATACAGGCATCCAAGTAGTAGCCTGTTCAATGTGAATAGGTTGAAAAGTCATGAGGTTGTACCACCTGACATTTTTTTAGTGGGGAAGTTAAAAACCCTGTGAAAAAAGCACTGGCATTGTTTTTTTTTACATGCATTGAAATGTTATTAAACAAAATAAATGTTATTCTAAAAATATGCATTACATTAATTTTAAAAGATTTTTTAAAAATATGTCTTTAGAAGCTTTTTCTGTGATTAACCCGATATGCATTAACTAATGTTAACAAATAACGCTTATTGTAAAGTGTTATAATTTTTTGAAAGACTTATAATCTATACATAATAGGAATGGCAATTTGGGGGGTCCAAATTATGTAAAAAATCTCCCAAAGCAAATACATCTTAAATGGTCTTAACATCCTAGGATTAATTTGCTTAAAACGTACCATAAGAACAAATTTGTCTTTGGTTTGAGGGTGAAATGTGACTTGGACATGTTTTTGTAAATTTCACCCAACAAATGTGGCCATCAGCAACCTAATGGAGAATAATGATGCCTTTATAGTCTGAGTGGCCCAGAAACAACATCTCTCCAACTTATTTGTCTCGATTTTGAATGGACCACTTTAATTACCTCATTCAAGTCATTATACTCCCTTACAGCATTCATTACGACCCAAAAAACTGCCAGATAAGTCAAGCTCCAGCAAGACAGTACTGGGCTACATTAGTAAGCATATATCATGATATTGATTTTTTTAGTTAAAAACAAAGCTTTCGGTTTCTGGCAAAACTGCAGAAACTGAAGAACCAATGGGGAGAGAGAGAGAGAGAGAGAGACACAGAGAGAGAGAGAGACACAGAGAGAGAAAGAGATAGAAATGACTCACTGTTCGTTGACGACAAAGATGCAGTTGTCTTGCGATGGAACGCCTGTGACCGGATGTTTGCAGGTCACCTTCCGCTCATTGTGACTATGAGAGAGAAAAAACAAACAATAAATACGACAAGGTTAGAGATGTGTACGAAGACTTTCACACCAAACTATGACACTCTACAAAAATAAAGCTGTTTGAAATTTGCACTTTTTAAAACTAGAATATGCAAAGAGAGACATGATTTACATAAACCCCTGCAGGAAAAATCCAAACCAGCTTAAGATGGTGAATCTGTTGTTTTTTGGAAACTCTTGTTGGTTCAGGTGAGACTATTAGAACTAACTAGCTTGCCACAGGGTTTACCAATGTTACCATCCAACTCATCCATCACATAAACCAGCCTGACTCAATTATTATGCAAATAAAACCTACACAAGGCACAGTTAAACACCACACAAAACCCAACAGATCAACGTACATCCAGAGGCGTGTCATTCAAAGATCACAAACAAGCCTACACACCTTAAAACCAGGTTGAGTTAATCTCCTCCAGCTAAACAAACAGATCCTATCATCAGATACCAGCTATCCTGGATCCAGTTAAATACGAAAAACATCACTGTCGACACATCACTTACACATACATCTCTACACACCTTGAGCGAGGGGTGGTGCTGAACTTCAACATGTCTCTTTCCCCACTGGTTTTATGTTATATTCCCTCACTGCCGTCTCTCTCTCTCTCTCTCTCTCTCTCTCTCTCTCTCCTCTTATGTCTGACTACTTCATCCCCAATGCAACCATGTAGCTGTCGCTGCCACATTTCCCAGTCATACGCCCGATCATAAGAGCAGACAGACACCCAGCTGCCCACCCTCTTCTCACCACAGTCACACAGTCAGGGCAAAAGAGAAGACAGAAGAGGCCGTTCACACCAGAGAATGGACATTTAGTGCTGATAAGTGCACACAACGGCTTCTGTGTCTCAGGCGTCTCTGGGCTGCTGGGTAACGTGTGGACACATCGGGCATGCTGGCGTAAAACTCGTGAAGGGTTATATTTCGCCTTGAGATTTAAATCGAAAAATATATTTTGCACAAAGAAACCACGCTCGCTTTACAGATCCAAATGAGCTTGCTTTTAGCTTATTTCCTTGTCTAGACTGTAATTTAGCATAATTTGAATACAATACAGCTATATTATCATAATGCTTACTTACACTTTTGTTTAAATATCAGAACACAAAGAACACAAGAACACAAACCTATTACGTTGCCAAAAACAACATTATTTGGTATAATACAATATGTTTGCATGGTTTATGGTTTATGGTTCAAAAACACATTATTTATCACATACTGTACATTATTGTTGCTCCTCTATGCCCAGCCTCCCTGAAACGCATTGATTTTGTACAAAGCTCATCGTTGTGAGAAGCGTCCTCTAATTTGACAGCTTAGCAGTACATTGTGATTGGCCTGAAAACATCTGACGTCCACCATAAATGTGACGCTCCTTACCATGTTTTAAAGATTAGCACCCAATGCAATACTGGCAGGAGTTAACATCGTCTTAACTACCTTATCAATATGAGCCAAATCTGATCTGGAAAATGCAGATGACCAAGTTGATTGATCAACTTTTCCAAGTGCGGCTTGAGTAGGACATTACAGATGAGCATACATTTTTTTTTTTTTTTTTTTTTCGTTTGCCCATTCAAGAGGAAGAAAAATTTTATGTATGTGACATTTCTCTGTTGTGGACGTGATGAGTATAAAAGCAGTGCTTGCCCAACTATACTTTTTTAGTTTGAGACACTTTAACCGAGACCTCGAATGGGTATTTTAAACACAAAAAAATGTACATCTGAGAAATCAGTATGTTTGAAAACTTTTTTTATGGTAAGGTTCACATGTTAACTAAAAAAAGTTTTGGATAGCAGCTTTAAATGGACACTCCACTTTTATTGAAAATAGTCTCATTTTTCCAGCTTCCTTAGAGTTAAACATTTGATTTTTACTGTTTTGGAATCCATTCAGCTGATCTCCAGGTCTGGCGGTACCACTTTTAGCATAGCTTGGCATAATTCATTGAACTGATTAGACCATTAGCAACACGCTAAGAAGTAACCAAATAGTTTCAATCTTTTTCATATTTAAAACTTGATTCTTTTGTAGTTACACTGTGTACTCAGACCGACAGAAAATTAAAAGTTGCCATTTTCTAACCAGATATGGCTAGGAACTATACTCTCATTTTGGCATAATAATCAAGGACTTTGCTGCCATAACATGGCTGCAGTAATCGTTCCCTTGGTTACTCGCCATATCTGCCTAGAAAATCGCCAACTTTTAATTTTCCGTCTGTCTTAGTACACAATGTAACTACAGAAGAGTCAAGTTTTAAATAGGAAAAATATCAAAACTCTTTTCAGTGTGATGCTAATGGTCTAATCAGATTCAATGGATTGTGCTAAGCTATGCTAAAAGTAGTACAGCCAGACCCGGAGATCAGCTGAATGGATTCCAAAACAGTAAAAATCAAATGTTTAACTCTGTGTTTACAGTATGTTTAAATATTTTAAAAAAATTAAGTTTCCCTTTAAGTATACTTAACCCCCAATTAATTGAATTCTGTGTTATCATTTCACACTCATATTATACCAATAGTTAAGAGATAACTCTACTGTGGCTATTTAAAATCTGATGTTTCACACTGTACGTTACTAAACCCTGGGGAAACGTTCTTATTTGCATATCTGCAGTGCCAACAGTCACGTCTGTATAAATACAGCGCATGAATGCTTTAAATAACTGCTTGTCTCACGCTTTCGCATCAGTGAGACATTTGTTAAAGAGAGCTGCTGCTGTTATACCATTCACACTTACTAGCATTAGATTTTCATAGCAACCAACCAACCAAAACACCTTAGCAACTGCATATCCACGCCCTGAGTAACACCCACCACCGCGGAGGAGTCATAAATTGAAAATGTCATAAAATCTAGATAAGAACATTAACACACACGCCCACCATCGACTGGATGCATGATGGATTGAAAGGCAGGTCTTTATGTGATTAGCATCCTTCCTTAGTGAGCGTTACCATGGAAACAATAAATTAACCAATACGCATAACCACTAAAGCAGAGTACATGTTTGTCCCAAACAACCTGCATTTAAAGTTTTGACATCAATTCAGCCAATTACCTCGCTCACAACAAGTTGTTAAAAGAAGAGGAGAAAAACAGCGAGAAGGAGACTGAAGGATCTCATCCAACCCCCAATGCAAAACATTTAATAGATGATGCAAACCTTGGGCTGTTACTACTGCAGACTTGTTGGTTCAAAATCTTTTTCAAGGAGATTGTGTTAATATGTATAGATATATGTGATGACACTGAGAAATTTCCAACAACAAGATACTAAATATACATACATATCATCCAGCCGTCAGTCATGGCCACTGATGGGATGAATAATGTGACACATAACAGAGCAACGATATTTGACATAAAAATAATCTCTCTCTCTCTCTCTCTCTCTCTCAGAAGTGCATCTGAGCGAGGAAGTCACACTTCACTTGCTTTTGTCACAAGGACAGAAGACCTGGAGGGGAGTGCAATGCCTGCGTCTGGTCTAAAACGCTGCCAGGCCTGCAGGGAAAAGCAGGTGTGCAGGAGAACGGCTCCATGAATGCAGCTTTAGCGGTAGCATCAAAATCTCCTTTTCAAAACCTTTTCGCCTGCGAAATTCCCTCAGCACTCATCACTCACTTTAAAAGTTTTGAGGATATGACTAAACTGACCCTAGTGTCAAAAGACCTGAACTTGTTGCTCTTGTGCGATCAGATTTTTTTTTTTTTTAATGTAAATGAAAATTCACTGTCAACTTCTATAAAGATATAACACATGAGGTGTAGATTCGGTAACAGTCAGGTGAATTTGATAATGATTCTTCTACCGAAACATTAAGCAGACTAGCAATAAAATCAACAAGTGTTTTCTCTAGTCCTGCACGTCGATGGCAAACAAGCAGATTACAAATCACTCTAATTGTTGTAAACACAATTTGTCAAGAACGAGCCAAAGGCTGAGAGAGAGCGAGAGCAAAAGATAGAGAAAGATAATAACCCGAAGAGGTAATCCTTCTAAAACCAATGCATGTAATGTAATATGACAAGACTTTTGCAATGCATAAAGCACACTGAATCCCACAATGCAATGTGGTCAACCTGCCACTAGTATACCATTCACTCAGTTAAAGGTAGGGTAACATATTTGATCCTGAAACATTTTTAGTTATGCTGGTTAAAAGTCTCCTCACATCCTGATAGCAATCACTGTGTTAAGTTGTTTAAATGTATTTGTAGAAATTTATGTCATCTGTGAAAGGCGTAGGACCAAAAAATGTTCAACAAATCATAGATTTCGGTCCGAACGGCCGTTTCCTTTTTTGTCCCTCATACGTAATCGTAATTTGAATTCCCACCGCGCAGCGAGTCTTTGCAGACACCATACGTCATCGGCGCGTTCACGTGCGCTCACCTCCTGTAAACAGCGAGAACAGCAAACTTTTCTGCTGAATTGACAACCTACACAGGAGCTACAAAACTAAAGGCATCTTTTATAACAACAACAGCAAAAACTGCCTGGATCAGCAAGAGCAAAAACCCAAATTAACATCGGTAACTTTACTGCTTTACCACGAGATGCAAACAGCTACAGGAGGCAAAGGGTCTGAAAGGGTCGTTTCACTGTTTATTTTGGTAAGGTAGGTACGCGATATGTTTGTATTGAGATGGATTCAGATATTCTACTTTGATGAAACATTGTGTTGCTTATGAAATTTGTGTTAGTTTACGGATTAGCATAACGATATAGTTACCACGTCTACACAAGCGAACGTGTGCTTAAACTAATTCTGATGTAAACCAGTTGTTTATGTTGGTTATTTTGGAAGTGTTATTCACTTTGTACTGCAAAGTTTTCTCACTGGTGAATGAGACATGAGATGTGACCGTCTGATCTGTGCGTGTTCATGTGGTTGAAAGAGGCGTGACTTTGGATGGCGATTTGACTTGAGGGTGGGATCGGGATTTCATTGCTAGGTGGCTACCGTTAGCATTTTTTAAAATGTGTTACCCTACCTTTAATGCCAAACGTATTCAGAACTAAACAGTCAGTCCATGGGGCCCATATGACCACTAAACATATATAGTCTCAAGAGAAGAATAAATAATTGATGTGTCTCAGTTGCTAAATTTAGAGTTTCACATTCTCTTAAAAGGTTTTTCTTTTGGAAATAAACAATGTTGTCATTTTCAGCGCATTCAAAGACTGAGAGAAAATGCACAATGAAGCATGTGCCATTCCCATAAGCTCTCTGCGGCCCAAGTGGTGACCTTTCTGAAAGGTCAGTGTGCCCTTACACCCTTCTGTTACCCTCTTTACACCAGACACAATCTCGCTTTTTTCATAAACTAGGTTAAAGTATTGACATCCTCACATTTTCTTGCTTAGCAGCAGTTTGATCTTGGTTTGAAGTTGAGATAATGAGACAATCCACATCAACTCCGTTGTGAATTCTTGGATCAGGGTCTAAATTCAATTTTAAAAAGTCAACATCTTTAGCAATACTAAAGGTCAAGGATCAAGTGCAGATCTTAAATTTTTGGTCTTTTGGACCAAACCAGGTTGCAGATCTGAAGTAAATACCTACTGTTTTATATTCGTACTAAATATCCATCACATGATTCATTTAAAGTCCATGTAGTCGATCAGTTAAAACTCATCTTTGAGCATTATAATAATGTAATTTTTTTTCCTGTTGACAGCAATTTCTTCATGCTTTAAACAGCTTGAATGTAACTCTACACCCTTGACTCATTTAGTATATGTAGATCTATAAATATGCAAATTAAACCCCACCTCTACTCTTTTGCACCACCTCGGACAATAGATATATGTACACATAGAGGCTATATTCTATATTTATTTTTAAGCACTGATGTTAACAGGTTAAAGCATTCCCAGGGCACATATGAGCATCACAGAAGATGAGCTAAAGCAGCTGTGATGCGATCGTTTCAGGGCCGAGCTTATGCAACATGTATACGTAATATCTATAGCTCGAACTACTGATCCACTCATTCAAATGTGATGTGGGGATTGGTTACATGTTTGTGACGACGTAGGAGACCAAAGAATTTTAAGTCGACTTTGAAAAACTCAGCAATGGTGTTTGTATCAAAGCATATTACAAATACCACATATACATATAAACAACAACAAAAACTTGATTTTCACCACGGGTGACTTTAAATTTAAATCTTTCACCGCCAGCATTTAAAAAAAAGTTGCCAGCCAGCGGCAGCATTTTTCATGATTTTCACAAAACTTTAATGCCGTTATTATTAGCGGTATTGCGGAAAGCCGGAAATATTCGTCATTGGCAGGGACGCGTTTTCTCTTAATTGATGAGATAACTCGTCAATGGCAGTAAAAGAGTTAAGACTCTATTGCCAATTTATGATCCAGTCCAGTTTGAATGAATCATAAATGTTAAATGACACATTGAATGAATGAATCTCTTCTAATCTGAGAGCTTAACACATCATTAGCAAATGACTCTCAGAATGAATCACACTATATACTATCTGAATGTTCATTGTAATGCCTTTATAATATTGCACTGTTTGAAAACAGTTTGAAAAACCTTTGCAAATGCCAAACCGATGATAAAATCTTCATTTGAAGTCTCTAAGGAATGACCTCTAGTGAATAACATTGGTGGCATTTACATCTAAGAAACCTTTTATTTAAATACCGGCATGCTTTGGTGCATTTAAAGAGAAATATTTAGAACCTACTTAATCCTGAACAGTCTTATGAAGGAAAAAAATAGACTTTTGTAACATTAACTAAATCTAACATAACCCTAGCCCTAACCTGCAAATGGAAATAAAGACCCTGTCTGTGAAATCTACGAGATTAGAAGCATCAAAGTTTGATTTTACTCAATGATTTCAATCTTCGATATGACCTTACTCAGTCAATATTAAATATATCATGTTTATGTTTTCACAGAATGTTATTTAGGATTTGCTTTCAGTGATGGTGAATTTTATAAGCAGGTTAGCAAGGCAGACAGTATGGGTTGGGATTTCCCATCTGATGAACACTTCAGCATGGCCAGTACATCAAGGCTTGCATGCAACAAAACCCTGGTAACAATTTACCACGCACCTATTTTTGGCATGGTGTTATTTAAAAGACATTAAGGCTACATAACACATGTGAGGTTGATAATGTCTCGATTGCACCTGCTCCTGCAATAGCAAGTCCATTACATCATAAGCATTCGGCTAACCGCTCACATAGGAACTTCTCTCCCGAGTTTACAAAAATATTGCACAAACACACACACACACACACACACACACACACACACACACACATTTACTCATGTCTGGCCCTGCTTTGGTGTTGCTAATAGTAACCGCTCCAGACGAGTGCGTCTGTAATGATGGGGCGGCGGCGGTCCAGCTGCAAGCCTGATGTATTTTTGTTACGTTCCCCAACTAAAAGCATTCAGAGGAAAGTTTGGGTTAAACAACATGAAAGCCTCATTTGCAGCCAAACAGAAAGAGAGAGCAACTCATGCCAAGATGCTCAAGAAAGCATCGTCATGGAGACAGAAACTGAATTTCTGTTAGCCGGATATCAGCAACTTGCAGGGGCTGCCAGATAGTCCTTCAAACACCAAGCAAGGCCTTTTCGGTTTACATTCACCACCTTTAAACATTACACATGCCGATAAACACAGCTAAAAGTATTTCAATCAAATCAAGTGTACGAGTTGACGTGAAGATTTCATTTAAAATGCATAGTATTTTTCTTTCTTACTATGGATGTCAATGGTGCTCCTGTATCCTGCTTGATACCAAAAAAACAAAGAAATTTTTGAGGATGAGCAAATAATAAGACTTCATTTTTGGGTGAACTAGCCTTTAAGGGTTTATATGCTGTCCATGAACTAAAGTGGATTGTTAATTCAAACAACACAACTTCTGCTGTCAATCTATTCAGTGCCAACCAAGGGCAAAAAGTGACCAATTATTCTCCCACAGTCTATATAAACTTATATGAGGATGCTTTGCTTACAGTGCACAATGTTAAATTAACATACACCATCTCTGGAGAGCCAGTAACAAGAAGAAAAATGTCTGGCAATTTCACTGGGAAAAAAAGGAAAGAAAAGGAAAGAATTTAAAGTATGCTTTCATTATAATCTATTTTAACTTGGTTTCCTATTGAAAAGTCATTTGAAATACTTTAAGTCAAGTATTGTATTGCTCACACGTTTCTATTCTAAGTAAGAACAGAAGGCGTCTGTGGGGTGGCACGAGGGTACACGGACGGATGGCAATGGAAATTGTTTTATCTCTGCATGAAAAGAAAAACATTTCAGACTGTCTGCTAAAAGAGCCACGATCTGAGACTCAGCACATCAATAAAGCAAAAAGTCATTACCGTCGCACAGAATACGTCGAGTGCATGAATTTTGAGCCATGACAACACATGCCATCTGGTTGGATAATGAAACTCAATTATAACTAGTTGTACGGTAGTAACAGCGCAAAATACATCATACACACTTTCAAAATAATCCAGTTCACGATTACAGCAACTTAATGGTTCTTATGCAATCACTACAAACAAAGGTGATACACATCACCCCAATGCATAACTTTACCATAAATGCTTCACTATAAAGTAGCTGGCACTGCTCAATAATGTCACGATATACTGGTATTGCAAATTACGGGAAGATCAAAAACCATGATTAGAGATATTGTGTTTATTCTTTTGTAAATAATTCAGTAGCCATTTATAATTTTGCCACAATGGTTACCAACAGTTTCTGCCCCCATGTAAAAGAAAAAGATGAATTTGACTACGAATTTAAAAACGGAAAACATTCAGATAGATATCACAATGATATTTTTATCGGGAGTTCATTTGTACCGGCTAGTGATATCGTCACAGCCATTGTATGAATAAAGGATCTTCTTAACGCAGTTAAAATGGTATGAAGAGTTTGGTTCCAAAACGCAATAAACGCCATTTTCGAAAAAAATGAGTTAGTGCCAGAATCAGTATTATATCAGGTCAGTATTAAAAAGTAAATTCTTAATTTTACGCAAAATCCAATATCCGCCGTGTTATTCTGTCATCTTTTCTCCCTTTTTTCCCAAAACGCAATAAACACCACTCCTCCTTTTTTACAGAATCCAATAAATCCGTTCCAGAAATAACAGCGCACAATTCCACGCAATGTAAACAAACAATGGCGGCGCGCTGAGTACACAGAGTCCTAGTTTTCCTCATCTACTTTGTACTTCGTGATCAACAAACAAACAACAGAATAATACTTTAATAGCATTGATAAACCTGTGATGGTTTACTGTGACGGGAAAGAAACGTAAGCATCAACATCTAATAATTTACGCAAGAGGCACTCGGGAGACGGGTGCTTGTTTGCCCGGGCCGACAGCATCAAGTTTCTGTCACGATAACACATTGACCCCAGGGGATCTTATGAAAAACTTTCCATAATTTTACTCAAAGTCAACGAAAATCGAGCAGGACCAAAACATTTTACAGCTGATCGCTGTGAAAAACGTTAAACGATGACGTCAAGTATAACCGCAGCAATGGCAGTGTTCTTAATATGACAAACTAAGTGTTTTGATTAATGACATTAATGTTTATATTTTTAATTAGTGTGTACAACTAGTCAACTAAATGAATATAACATGGCAAAGATGAATGCACATTTATATAGGCTATTGATTCAATAGATTTATAGCATTTTGAATAAAAACGTAATAATCTGTAAGAAAAAATAATCTGTTATTATAATAAATCTTTGAAAATCAAGTTTGGATTTTTTTTAGGTTTTTATAACCTAAATATGCTATGTGAAAGTTTGTAACAGAAAATAGTGGTTTTCATCTTGACACTTTCTTGGTATAGAAAACACGTTTTTACCGAAATTTGTCAAAATGGATTTATTGCCGAACACTTCATTTATAACAGCCTCATTTTATTTAGTTTTACTCAAAGTGAAATGTACTTTTTTTACTCATATCTTAATATGCACCGTTATCTATTGGTAATCAAGGTCACATCACCATTGGCTCAACCATCCGTGTTTGAGTCAGGACTTCCTGTTTGTCCAAACAATGGAAAACCTCATCATGCGTTCTACAAAAGAAGATATAAAGAAAGGCTAACAAGGCCTTTCTGACTGATTTTGCATTCACATCCATTGTTGCTGTAAGTGAATAAATCTAAAGGGCCCTTTCATTCTCACGCACTTGAGGCTGAGCTTCTGCGAATGCGACTGGGCAAAAGACAGCAGGCGTCCGGGACGATTGAAATAGGCCGGTAATGATGTCTCAATCCATCTCCCTCTCTTTATACACCATCTGTTTCCCATCAAAACATGAGTTCGGATCCATTCTCGGGACGGCAGGATTATTTTTACACTTCCGACTGACACTCGAAACAATTTGTCCATGCATATGAAGGTACAAAGCTATCACAGTAGAATTTAGATGAATGCAGGGAGATATGCATGATGAGTTGTCAGGCAAGCCAACAGCAATGCAACCAGTTTGACATGTCCGAGTTTAACAGAAAATAGAGGAGGGCATTATTGTAGCAATCTGTGGGCACCCCAAAATTTATGACATGACATGCCAAAGGGACACACACAACTAGTGGATGGTGCTGTTAAAAACAAAGACACAGAGTTTGGCTTTCCGGCACATTTGGGAAAACCACAAGCAGAAAATAGCAGAAAGAAACGTTGTTGTTGTTCACACAATGTTTTATTTGTGGGAGTGATGTGAAAAAGTGCGAGTTATGCAATATTTGGTACACACCATAACTGTATTCCTGACCAGAATTCAGGGATTGGGTACAAACAGTCTGGAGTGAGTCAGCTGTTGAGTATTAAACTAAAGTAGTGTTTGCTAAGGGAAGAATCAGTGTGCTGACTGCTCAGACACTGAAGAATGGAAATACTGCCCATGAAAATCATGTGTGTATCTGTAGTTTGCCAGAAACATGTTTGTACTGAAGTACACGATTCTGTTCTCAAACCGAGAGACCAGCAATGGATCACAGTGGGAAAGAGACATGTATGATGGAGGGCATTTGTGACCAGTCACGGAAAGTAGGGACACAAGTCGGATCTGGGCATTTTGAGTTATTCACATATTCTGAAAGTGCAGTTTCTAAGCTTTCCAACGATGTGTGACACATGGAAATTTGATAAGATTTGGAGAAGTTGTGGCCATTTGAATATAGGAACTCAGAAATACTCAAACCGAGAAAATCGAGACGAAAGGGACTCTTCTTTTCAGCTGGGGGAGACAATAGGGCTCATTTACATCTCATTTAGCTAAGCCATGCCCCCTGTAAAACCCTTTTTGAGATGTTCTAGCATCATATGTAGTATTTTATGACCAAATGACAACACGCAAAAATAAACATGACTCTTTTTACCTTTGTGGGGATCACAAGTCGAATCCAGTCTGTTTCAGATTATCCAATGACCATATTTGTCCACAAATGCGTATAATCCGTGAAATATAGATTGTTTACATGAGATTTCGCATGAATGTCTGGTAATACAATATAATATACAATCTGAAGACAATTTAAATCGTAACATATATGAGCTTACACTCCGTTAAACACATGAACCCGCCTTCAAAGTTTGTATTTAAAATAGGGAAGTAGTATAATAGATCATCCAAACAGCGCCGTCGAAAACGTGACATCCTTTAGAGATGTTACCAATGGCTCGCTCGTTCCTCCATCAGCCAATGACTTCGTGGAAAATATTGATAGACAAAACATGTAGCCAATTATATGAAGAATACAACGATATCTGTGTAACTTCTGTGTGTTTGGACTCATGCTGCGCTGTAGGGGTGACCCCGACTAGTCGAAGAATCGATGCATCGATAGGAGAAGCCTGATTCGACTACCAATCTCACAGTCGAATCGTCGCAGATGTGTTATGAAATGAGGATCATTCAATTTTGGCCGTATGTGCACACATTATCTGATTTCACATATAACAGCTTTCTCACAATATATTAATATACTGCATATTATGATAATGCTGCAAATAATATGTGAAGTAGCAGCTTTCAATAAATATTTTTAAAATGCGTTAATAAATCCAACAACCCCTGTGACCGGGCTACACGTGCATAAGAGGTTTCTATGTTAATAAACCATTGCCTCTTTGTTTCTACATTTAAAAGACATAGCTGGCAAATGATATTATGCCTTTCGTTCTTTTAATAATTTCTATATTTTATTTTATTTATAAATCACTTTGGGTTATCTGATTTAACTATTTGGCTTGTGTTTTGTTTCCGTGCACTTGAGGCATTTTGCATATTTGTTCTGCACTTTGTTACTTCTGACCTTATTTTATTAAAAAAATGTATTTATTATAAACGTAAATTCTGATCTAATTTAAGTATGTACATTTTGGATTGCTTTTCGTTGTATCGATGTTGCGCTATTGCGTGCTGGCCATGCTTGCGCATGTAATTTAGCCGAACGGGCTAGGTGCTCTGCATGCGTCTCATATTTAGGAGTTCATCAGACTAAACATTAAAAAACGGATGTTTTTCGACGAGTATACGTTTTTGAAATGTATTTAAAACAAAGTGGTTATCTTGTCAAAACAGGTAAGCCGTTTTTTTATTTCGGTGATGAAACGGAAGTATCTGCACCGAACCTATTTCTGCCTGACACGAATGTCTTTCTTGTGATTTAATATTATGGTGGGTCGGTGTTCACTTTCAAATGATAGCAAAGAGATTCCTGAAATAAATAATATCATCCGGTCTTTCTGTATCTAAAGTGAATACAGAGATGATCAAAGTCAAAGCAAGCAAGCAGGTATTTCTGTGCTAAATAATAACGCGTAGTGTCTATAAAATCATTAATTTCAGTGTTTTTCTTGTTATAAATTAACGTTTAATGAATTGTATATAAAGATTAGTTTTTATCATTTACAGTCACAATCACAAATTATTTGTCATTTCTCATTTGTCGTTTTTTTTGGTCATGACTGCTTTGACGCGCTATCTCCAAATTAAATAAAAACACTGAATTGTAGCCGGAGTTTCCAAGGCAGGATCACCATTTTTTTAGGTTTAGTTATCAAAATGTATTTTTGTGTGATGTTCTGTAGATCGTGGCTTTAAAATGTTATGAGGAATAATTAAACAAATGTTGCCTTACATTTGACCTTAAAAAAAAAAAAAAAAAAAAAAAAAACAATTATATATATATATATATATATATATATATATATATATATATATATATATATATATATATATATATATATATATATATATATATATATATATATATATATATATATATAATGCATCGTCAGTTTTGTCTTCGTTTATTACTTGAAAGACAGTTTTGGTCACTTTATCAGAAAGTTGTTGTGCTGCTTGTGAAAGAAAATAAAAGTTACCAATTTGTACCTGGTCTGGCCCCCTCCCAACCCATGCACACAAACATAGATGATTCGACTATCGGTCGACTATGGAAAGATTCGACAATTCTGATTCGAATATGTAAATCCTTAGTCGAGGACACCCCTACTGCGCTGCAAGAACTGACATAGAGATGACGTCAAAGTACCGCGAGAGCGAGTCGAAATTAAACTACTCCGTAAGATTTCTTGAAGCGCTCTCGCGGTACTTTGACGTCATCCTACTGCGGCACCGCATAAAGTCAGTGACGCGGCTGACGTACGATGCGGCTGACTGTTATTTGTTCCGCCCCAGCTTCTTTTATTTTTCTTTTGTTTTGTGCGCCCGAGCTTTACAGTCTGGGGAGACGCACGCTATAAGTTTGAAAAAAAAAAACTTAGCAAACATGTCTGAGGAACAGGGCAGCGCGTCACTACAGTCACGTGACTTCACGCTCGAGCCGGAAGAGAAGACAATGCTGAATAAAGTCGTAATTCTGCTATTTTTGGACCAAACTGTATTTTCGATGCATCAACACAATCTTACTGACCCACTGATGTCACATGGACTACTTTGATGATGTTTTTATTACATTTCTGGACATGGAAACCATACATAGATTTTCAATGAAGGGGAAAGCTCTCGGACTAAATCTAACGATAAAACATCTTAAACTGTGTTCCGAAGATGAACGGAGGTCATCCGAGTTTAGAACGACATAAGGGTAAGTCATTTATGACATTATTTTCATTTTTGGGCAAACTATCCTTATTTAGTAGTCACGCTGTTCCCTTTGGGGGCGGAGGCGAAAACAAAAGCTTGTACAGTATGTAAATATACACACAGACAATGACGCCCCCCGCTGCACGCTAGAATCTCCGGAAAAACAAGCCTATTTTAACCGCAAAATGTACGCTTTTAAATATACAAAAACTGCTATCTCAAACATGGAGAGGCTTCTTCGTGATCTCAACTAACAGATTCTGCAATAAAACGAAAATCACAAATTTTGAAAAAAAAACTTTGTTTCTCATTTTCTCGAAACTTGTGCTGCCGACTTGCGTCCCTGGTTTCCGTGACGGGTCACATTTGTTCATAAGGGAGGAAAACAGTGCTGCTCTTCCCACAATGGCCTTACGTACTTCCTAAAGCACACATCTGTGTTCAGCCACTGTAACTAAATATTGCCTGTAGACTTATCCCATCAGGGTGTGTGGGACAGGTTATATGTGACACACACATGCACTTTAGCCTTAATCACAGACACATATATACAATTTCATGTGGTTGAACTTTACTTCGAGCAATGCACTATAAAAAAAAACACTGAATAGTAAACTATCAATTTAATCTAGATGTACATGGTCATATTAATAAACTCTTATGCAGGTTTGATTGAATTTCTGTTTTGAATGTTTAATTATGAAGCTACTGTCCTTCACGCATCTCCGGCACACTGTTTTAGGATGAATGCAGAATGCAAGATGCATGCGAAATGCCAGACGCGTGTTGCCAAGGTAACAGGTAAAAGGGGTTCTGGCAGAGTGCAAGATATACCACGTCGTCTAGGACAATGGGAGGAAAGGCTAGTGAAGAAAAGAGAGGGACATTTCGGTATCTTCACGTTGTCACTGTGACCCAGGAGGTCAAGGAGATAGCGGTGCACAGGACACATCAGCTTTGTCAGGCACATTAAACATCAGGGCCTCAGAAAGGTTTGACCTTTCAAGGTAGACAGAGTTAGCAGGTGGGATCATCTGGAATGGAAATGTTTTTGTCAAGGGGCTTTTACTAGCCAAGATGATCCTTCGGGAGATTAAACCAGCCTAAGATGGTCAGCATGGTCTAGTATGAAGGTTTTAAAGTTTGAACAGTCGGGAAGTTTAAAAAAAATTTCCTCCAATGTTTGCTTTGAAATGCCAAGGTCATTGAGCGCTATACTGTAGATGTCTGCAAGTGTTTGAAGTAAATGGCACAACATTACTTAAACTAACTTGGACTTTTTTCTCCAGATGAGCAGACAGATGCGCAGACAAATGTTAAGTATTCATCAGACCTCTTTTAGAAAAATAACACTGGCCAATAACAACAGCAACGTTGACAGATCATCTCAAAGGACCACACAAAATGACACATTAATATTTCATTATGCTTTAACCTTGCAATAAACATTTTTAAAAGCAGATGACATTAAAACAACAGCGAAGTATTGAGCGACAAGACAGATGAAACTCAGTTATCAGAGCGTGACGGCTCCCCTCCGGCCTCCATCAGCCAACACGACAGCGTGTTGAGGTGAAAGAGTCGCCATTCATTCTGCAGAGCCGGTTTTCTTGAATGGAAAATGTGCTTATTCAAAAAAAATAGACCTTAATGCTCGAAATGCATTATTTCTTACCTAAAATCGTTTTAGCTTATGTTGGAAATTCTGAGGAAATGAGACCTCGCGTCCTCTGATGGATATGAAATTACACACCAAGATTTCATAAACTGTTATTTTCCCCCCATATGCACAGAGTTTATTTTCCAAGTTGGGTGAAAGTTGCCGAGCCACGGGTTTTTCGCTGGAGACAGTGGTTTGGCAGATTTTATGGGCTATTTCAGGATACTTTTAAACCTAATATGTGCTGAGCTACTATATTGTATTATCGGTTGACAGCTAAAGCAATAAGTCACACGGGATTGTGTGTTACAGTAATTTTATCATGGTTTACAGGTTGTTGGGATTGGGTGTGAGTAAACAGTTAAATGACAGCAGTGTACACAGCCTTAATTGCCTTAAAGCTTTTATAGCAGCTAAATCAAGTCACTTATGTTAAAATGATTTAATTAATAACAGAAGCACAAACAATTCTTCTGACAAGAAAAAATTGTTCATTAAACAAACCTGTTTATGACTGCAAAACAACATAATCAAATCTTCCTTGAAAAAATTTTCATGAAATTAAAATTTATATTAAGTGCAGTCACTGGTTTGGGAGTATCAGCATCTTTTTTACAGTGTCTTTGAATGTGGCTCATCTAAACAAATGTTTAATTTTTTTATACTTTATAGTCTCCTCTCTTTACTGCTTAGCTGTTAAATCACTGCAAAGCTGTTTGTGCAGCAATCTTGTGCTCTTCCTATTACTATTTGTGCATTGGCAGATTTTTCAGTGTGGAGAGATGGCATCCAGCCTGGTTTCCCGTTGCGCTGGAGATCGCGGTGAATTGCAGATTTGCCTGTGGGTGGAGGCCACACTCAGAGCGACGTCTACTTTCCTCTGCTTTCTACTCTGAGCCCACACCAAACGCTCATCGCTCCTGGACCACACCGCAAGATTTGCGCTTTGCAGCCAAGTCATGCTTTACCGGATCTTTAAGCAAAATCTTCTGAATATCTACCTTGCTAACGTTGGGCATCACTGTGTAGTATATGATTTGACAAGCCCAGGAAACAGGCCTTTGATAGAGCAGATTGTGAGACTACAGGTACATAATGTGACTCATGGAGACTGATAAGAAAATAACCCAGCATATTATTATCAACTCAATCATTCATGACTTTAAAAGCTATGCACGAAGCTCTTACATCTTATAATGCAGAGAATTCACTCACTAGCATTACGCATAAGCCTTGCACACAACATGCGTGTTTACTCAGGGAGTTAACGACTTACAGTTAGGCCTTAATCCACAGATGACAAATTCAATCCTTTCAATTCAAACTCATAACAAACTGCAGTTGGAGATGAACTGCATGATGATTGGAAAACATTTTGCGGTTCCAGTATCAGGTAATAAAGTTGCGAAAGTGGTAGTATTCATGTCTATTTAGTAATATAGGGGTAACTTAGGTTAATTAAATATAGTGTCCGTAAAAACAGAGTTAAATAAAAGTGAATATATAGGGTCAATAAATATAGGGTTAAATAAATAAGTGAATAAAGGTTCAGTAACTATAGGGTTAAACTAATTAGTTTATATAGTTCTAGTAAATATAGGGGTAAATAAATGAAAAGAAATATACACTCTTAGAACGAATGTGATAAAAACAACACATTAGTGTTGATTCTGGGACAACACACTAAATGCGTTGTCCCAGAATTCACCGATCTCCAAATGAAAATAAATATAGGGTTAGTAAATATAGGGTTAAATAAAAGAAAATAAATATAGGGTTAGTAAATACAGGGTTAAATAAATTAAAGTGAATAAAGTGTTAGTAAATAAAGGGTTAAACAAATTCATTAACATACACTGTAAAAAAAAATCCGTAGAAATTACAATGTTATTGCAGCTGGGTTGCCGGTAATTTACCGTAGATTTAAATGTATGTTATTTACTGGCAAGAGTTTGTTCAAAGTTAAATACATTTTAAATATTAACAAGTCTTTATCTTTAAAGAATAAAACTATACAATAACAGCCTCATGCAAAGCATTCTGGGAACCAGAAATCATCATGAACCTTTTTCTGTTTTTTGCTTCAGATTTTGTTTCCCAGAACATTTTGCTTATGCTGTTTTTTTAGTTTTACTCTGTAAAGACAAAGACTTGTAAATGTTAAATGTTCATTCAACTTTGAACAAAATGTTTTCAGTAAATAACATACATTTAAATCTACGGTAAATTACCGGCAACCCAGCTGCAATTTCTACGGATTTTTTTTACAGTGTAGGTTCAAAAAACATAAACGATAAAAAATATAGGTAAATAAAGGTAAGTGAATATATTGCCAGTAAATTATAGGATTTGAATAATGCAGCGTACATAATTATCTGTAAAATATCTATACAGATAAAAATCACTGTAGCTTCATTTACTCAAATTAGAAAGAATGCAGAAAGAGAAGGGAGATGAATTGTGCAATAATAAAAAACGCATCAAAATGTTAATGCAAATTTTTCTGGGGCTCTAAGGTCTTTGTCAAAGAGTCGATTGCTGACACCCAGAGTGACCTACATGAAAAAGCCTGCATACAGAGCAGATTTTTAAAAGCAGTTAGCAAAACACTTCACCATCTGACTGAATTCAGAACAAAATAATGATCAGTTAGCAGAGGAAATGTAATATACCATAATGACATAACTATTATTATGCTTTGTCGTCAGACCCCATTTGCCCATTATAATTAACATCCACCGAGTGTTCATCTAGATCAGGGTGTCAATCATAGACTGTTAAATTGCTCACTTATGGACTTCATTTGCATGAATGAATATTTAAATAATGAGTTACTGTAGCGCTATCCAAATATGTCATTTTGTCTTAGACATTTGTACACAACTCCAATAGCATATTTCAGTCTGGGAGAACAAAAACTCCCTCTGCTTTTCATATCCATTAGTGCCAATCACTATTTCAAACGAAAAGCACAATAACATTTTGTTAGGCAATAGTCTAGCATAGACGAAAATGGAAATAAATGTGGCGCTATAGTTTTACTTGTTAAAATCACTCAAGGCTTTCCAAACAGTTTACCTCGAGTGCCTTCCTGCAGTGCACTATTTATGTTACTCACCGTTATCAATTGGTAGCTAACGGACATAATTTGGCCCATTAGATTCGGCAACCTACTTTAGACATACAGTATTACCAATAATTCAACACGAGTATGCAGACAGTCTTAAGCGTGACCAAAACCACAGTATGCATTCATCGGAGTCTACGTCAGAAAAAAAAGTCTTAGCCATCCAACTAAACAGCATGTGGTTAATATTCGCCCGTCCACGTGTATGCTTGTATCAGACACACACATAAAAAAAAATGTATGCAGAATTTCTCAGAAAACAAGTAGAAACTTGGTAGAAATAAAAACAAAAATATCCAAAAGCAACTTTTATATTATGAAGAGTTTGTAAATTATAATATCACACTGGAACAAGAAAAATTAAGAAATTAACTGAAGTACTGCTATTATTTAGAGCACAGGTTTTTGGGACCCACCTGTGGGTCACACAGTGGGATAAGGTGGGTCGCGCAAAATCACTTCACCGTTTTGGTGAATGACACAAAAACGGTTTAGTCAAATTAATGACTAGCAATGATTTTGATATGATATACCATAAATTAGTTTGATATTTCAATTGATTGACATTTCATCAACAAAATGACAAGGAAAATAAAAACAACTAAGAGATCAAATGTGTACTCCTCTCTTTTTTCCAATTAAAAATATGTTGGTGGGTCCCAGGAAAGATTATACATATTCAAGTGGTTCGCAAAATGAAGAGTATCCAATTCACATTTATTTCTGTCTTTATTCTTCACGCTATTCCAGCATCTATAGCTATATATCCATGGCTATATCTATTGCTTTTGGCCTGTGGGAGGAAACCAGAGTACCCGGGAGAAAACCAAACCCACCTTGAAACAGGGAGAACATTCAAACTCCACCTGACCTAGCCAGGGCTCAAACCAGGACCTTCTTGCAAAATGGTTTTACTGATATTGATATCAGTTATTTGTCCCCTGTATTCTTAATTATATATTGATCCACTGGTTTTGGCTACCCACTGTGCCGCCCCTATTTACATTTCAAAGCATCACAATTACTTAAAAATTCCCGTCAATCATTCAAAACCAGTGGATCAATATATAATTAAGAAAACAGAGGACAAAATAATAAAACTGATATCAAAGTCAGTATTAAAATGTGTAATGCTCATATCAGACATCAACTCCCATATATGATGCTGCGACACATCACAAATATCTGAACAAAAATTGAGGACGCAGTCCATCAACAGCAGTGACATCAGTTACGTTATACTGTATATTGACGGGTCCTTCTCTATTAGCCATCCAATAACTCATGCCCACTGACTCGCAGCGATGGTCTTCTGAAAGAATGGGGGCAGTCAGAGCGAGCGAGCACAAGAGAGAGAAAGAGAGAGCTCATCGGTGCAGCTGGCAGGCATAATTGTGTGCTGCTGACTACCGTGTGTTGTGCACATTGTGTGACATTGTGCTGCACGTTGCGAAAATCAGCCCACTGTGTGTCGCTACACAAGTCTGTCACACATACGCGGTGGCCCTGCAACAGACTGCCACTGTGTCATCTTTAGGGTAGTAAACAGTAACCATTCAAAGTTAATGTAGCTCAGTAGTGCACTGCAGTAGCAGCAAAAAAGGTCACAGGTTCAATCCCCAGTGAACACATGAAATGTGTCGATTGAATGCACTGCAAGTCAGTTTGGATGAAACCGTCTGCCAAATGCATGAATGTAAATGTAAACACTACAGCAAGACTCTGTACACACCATCAGGTAAAAGCCCGTCTCTCGCTTCTAGAATGGCCTCAGTTATGTTGCTTGAGGGCCGGGAGTATGAAATCATAAACTGATTGGACACAATTCTGCAAGGTTTGGTCATGGGGTTTGACCGCATGGATTTTCTGGATTGGACAGAATGCTGATGGGATTTGGTGAATAAATGTACAGATTTCATAATTGGACAAACGTCTGTGGAGTATTTTGTAACCGAATGATTTACACTTGAATGCACTCAACACCTTCCCCCTTAACCCCCCCTCCCCCAAATTAAAATTTCACCATTGCACAATATGTATTACTCAAAGTCTGATATGCTTTCAAACCAAATTTCCAATTCTACAGTTTACACAGAAGCCAATGACTGATTTACAGGGCTCAAAAGATATTGAAATATCACAAAATTTGCATAATGTAATACACATACCCAATGGTATTAACTGAATGATTTTAATACTTCAAAAAGTTGTGTAAGCTTAGTCAAGGTTTTAGATAAACAGAAGAAAGACTGATGGGGCGCACACACCAAACGCGAAGCATGTGTTCCTCGCTCTCCATTATTCGCGGTAATTAACTTTGCATCATGCATGCGTTTTCGCGGCAATCGCACAGGCAAATTTGCGTCATTCACCACACAGTCTATTTGTGTCTTTGTATGTAATCTACTCACGCAAATGATTCAATTCGCTTCTGGTGCGTATTCGCCCCATTAGAGAGTATGCTGCTTTCATAACACAGAAAGAATGTGCAAAACATTATTATATCATTTTAAACATATTATTTTTCTTCACATTAGTACAGCCCTATTCAGCATCTAACCTTAAATCTTAGCCTACTCTTAAAATCTGAAGTCAGCAGCACAGACGACATTCATCTACCATCCCGTCCTACTCGTATAAATCAATCCACACTGTAAAGCATTACTTCACATCACATTCAATTTCCTCACTTCGCTGCGGTGTATTGCTTCATTTGATAGCACTATGTAGATGTTTTATGGCCAATATACGCAACGCTGAGGCTGTTTTGCAGCCTTCAGAGACCGTTCCAGACGCCAATCGATCCACAAACACCAGTATTCGACACCAGACAAAAATATTGGTGTATAAGTATAGATAACATGGTTAAAAAGAGAAGTCAAGATCGGAAAATCAAGGCTGAAAAACATCAAGTAGACTATAGGGAGAGCTCACCAACAACATCAGCCAGCAGGATTAAAGCTTTTTAATGTTTTTGCACACTAACTAAACACTGAAAACCAACAGCCTCTATTTTTTGTCATTTGGAAGAAGGAGAGCAGGGAAATCCGAGGGGATTTTAGGGGAATGAGTTGATACAACGAAGGCTGGAGAGATTAGGGACACAGATTGGCGAAGGGCGTCTTGCCAGGGCTCCTGATAACACACAGCTCCACTGCTTAGATGAAAGGCATCCAGACAGAACAGAACTGAAAAGTGTGGACCAGACTCGTTTCGAACCAGCCAAACACATAGACAACTAACACTGTATGTGTAGGGTAAACGCATATCCGTAGGTATTAAAAACAGGACAGGTCGAGAACAGAGGTGTGATTTGTCAGACCTGTATCAGTCACTTAATAGAAAATGTGTTTGATTCATGCATCGCCATTTTTCCGGCATTACTGAATCTGTCAATGTGATGAAAAATTACTGCAAATAACAGCATGAAGAAACCAGTGACACGACGAGCCATCAACAGCACTGATGTACAACTTATAAATCAAAATCCTGAATCTGACATCTCTGACAAACAAATCTGGATGAGACCACCAAGCAATAAAAGCTGGTTTGCAATAAGCGATTATTTAAAAGGCCATCTCGATTCGTATCAGCATGCGTTGTATGAGGCTTGGCACTGTAATATCCTCACTGATGGAAAAAAATCCCTAGCACCACAATATTAATCACATGGTCTGCCAATACTAGCAATTATCTCCTGATGGATGACTGTGTTATTGTAGGAGTCATACTTGGGGCCAATGAGCATACACAACTGATATCAAAAGTCCCAAATTGCCAATAGACCAGTGATATCAGTGAGGGTAGTAAACATTTTTATTATCTTAGACGGATACACTGAGACACGGATACAGAGAAAAACAAACACAAACACATGCGTGCATCCACACAAATAGACACAAAGGGAGCAGTCTGTCTTGGCTCGTATCGCTCGCTCCCACATAATTGAGATAAACGTGTCGACTGTCCGATCTGCGCAGCTCCGTATGAAGTCCACCTCATCCGCTTTGTAGTCTGAACAATCCTTTCCATATTACAGCGTGCTGCACGTGACATATAAATGCGATGCAGTTCAGGAGGACCATGACCAGTTCACATAGGTGTCTGATATTAGCCACGTAATGTGAACAGTCAAGCACAAAAAAACTGATCTGAGCCAAGAATCCGAATTGAACATTAATGCTTGCAGTCTGGACGTAAACATATAGAGACACACAGAGACATAGCACAGAGAGAGAGAGAGAGAGAGAGAGAGAGAGAGAGAGAGAGAGAGAGAGAGAGAGAGAGAGAGAGAGAGAGAGACAGACAGACAGACAGACAGACAGACAGAAAAGAGACTTACAGACATAACAGAGAGAAACAGACACACACAGACACATAGGTACAGAGAGACACACACAGACAGACAAATAGACATAACAGAGAGAAACAGGCACATACAGACCTTACAGAGAGAAACAGACACACACAGAGAAACACAGAGACATATGCACAGAGAGAGAGAGAGAGATGCCCAGACAGACAAAGAGACATACAGACATAACAGAGAGAAACAGACAAACACAGAGACATAGGCACAAAGACATACAGACACACACACAGAGAAACACAGACACATAGGCACAGGGAGAGAGACGCCCAGACAGTAGGGCTGGTACGGTTGTAATTACCACCGCACCACCGCGGTGGTGGAGTGCAACTGGCGGTCGGGAAATGCGCCCTGCGGTGGTGTGCACCTCACAAATTATGAAAAATATAAAAAAATTTCCAAGGGAAGGCAACTGATATCAGTGATGAGCCGCTGGCTTGGGGGCGGAACAATGAGGAAGATATTGGCTGTTTCTCAATCCGAAGACGTCGTACGTCATCAAGACTTATAACATTAACAATTATAAAGTTGACTATTATTCTTTGTTAATCATACATTGATTTAATATGCTTATGACTTGCAATATCTGAAAATAATACACCAGGCTTGATGACATATACAGCCGCGACCTCCGGAGGCTGCAGCCTTCAGATTGAGAAATGTCTGTTCTCAATTGGTCACGAAAAAGTATCAATCTGCGCTACCAGTACATCATCAGAACGCGTTTTCAACGTGGCTGGAAACATTATAATGCCAAAAAGGTTTCTCACTTGTTGTTTCATGAGTGGAAGTGCTACAATAAACACACAGATATGCGCCGATCCCCTATGTGCTAAGGGCTCAGCTCGAGCAGCCACCAAAATTGCCAACCACATACCCACAGTTGCTTCACGTGACCGCACCGCTTTCCTCCTCTTCAAAGCGCGTGGGCGCTTCATAGCGTCTTTCGTTGCTAAGTAACCTAAGCATTGCTTGACGCTGTGACGAGCACCCACCGGCGGAGAAAGAATTTGGCGCCTATACACACCCACGTTTGTTAAGAACTGTATAGCTGATCATCGTTTACATTTCAAAATATATGTATGCATTATGTATAAGACCTAGGGATGCACCGATACCACTTTTTTGGAATACGAGTACGAGTACTTGCCGATACCGAGTACTTGCCGATACCGAGTACTTAACCCCTTAGGTGGCGCAAATACCTTTAGAGTGAGGGGGTTAAATTGTGATATACATCTTCAAATTAATATTACTCTGGCATTTTTTGGTCTAGAAGCCTAATCTTGGTCTTGTTTTAAAGAAGACACTTTTGGGGATTTCACAGAGGTGAAACGAGGTGAACATATTAAATAATTAAATTGTTATAGCAGTTTACATTTGTTTTAATAAATAAAAATAATTCCATAACATATTATTTTTATAAATAAAATTATAAAAATGTAAATGTTTCACAAAAATAATAATGCAAACATGAAGCCATAAGTCTCAAGTAGTTCTGATCCAAATTTCAAGTTAAAATCACAAAAAATGAGGTGTGTGTCACACTTTTAGTGATTTTGCCAACAACTGCCACTAGGTGTCAACGGTTTGCAGCATACACTTGTCACAAATTATTCAATTACTATCACTGCATTATTATTACTGCAAAAATGTTTTGAAATATGAAAACTACATCCTTAGAACTTTCCAACAATATATAGTTTGTCAACATTTTTGAAGATTTATAATATGATATTAGAATTATGAATATATAAAATTAATATGCATTCCAATGGGGGGTGGGGTCATGTAACTAAAAACTGTCACTACATTATTTCTATCATCAAATGACCTTGAAATATGAAAACTACATTCTGAGAGCTTTCCAGTGATATATAGTTTGTCATGATTTTTTATGGTTTAGAGCAGGGTTTTAGTCTTATAAATACGTAAAAACAAATTAGGCCTACCTGTGGCCCCGTGACATTTTAGAAACTGACTCTCGTTACGTCATAATTTTCCCAAAATGGCAATGAAATATGAAAACTACACACCTAGAGCTTTCCAACAATATATAGTTTGTCAAGATTGTTTAGGTTTAGAACAGGGTATTAGTGCTATACATTTGCAAAAACAAATTGAGTCCAACTGTGGCAGTGTGACATTTTAGAAACTGAGTCTCACTACATCATTATTTTCCCAAAATGGTGATGCAATATGAAAACTACACTCTTAGAGCTTTCCAGTGATATATAGTTTGTCATGATTGTTTAGGTTTGGAACAGGGTATTAGTGTTACAAATATATAACAACAACGTGGGCCCACCTGTATACCCGTGGCATTTTAGAAAATAGCTCTCACTATGTCATTCCTTTACCAAAATAGTGATAATAAATGAAATCTACACTCTTAGAGCTTTCAAATGATATATAGTTTGTCATGATTGGATAAGAATTCACATGCAAAACACTGAAGTAAATGTTGGCGTCCCGCTGGCGGGACAGTGACATTTATCAGGATATAAATGTTTTGAGGCGCACTCTCTTTAAAATTGAATCAATTACTCTCCCTACATCATTTATTTTATAAAACACTGTTGATATATGTATTCTAGAGGCTTAGACCTTTCCAACAATATATAGTTTGTTGTGATATACATTAAATTTATATGGAAAATATTGACGTAAACTTAGGTGTCCCGTGAGCGGGACAGCGCCACTTATGGAGTAATAAAAGTAATAAAAAACCTGATTTAAATTTACAGGTAACAGCTTTAGTCATATAATTTAACAAAAAAACAAAGGACTAGTTTTCCAGTTTGTTGTAAACTCTGCCTCTTTGGACAACACAAGAGGCATTAACCCCTTACACGCCGCTCAAACATAGACATTTCTCAGACCGTGGTATCGATTCCAGGTATCGGGGGACTTTTAACGAGTACTTTAGAAAATGTGGTATCGAGGCCGATACCCGATACCAGTATCGGTATCGGTGCATCCCTAATAAGACCTATATGCATCAATGTGCACGTGCGCATATGCGCATGCCCCCCACACACAATCTATAACCACCGCACCACCGTGGTGAATTTTTGCATCACCACCGCAGTGGTAAAAAACTGCCACCGTCACAGCCCTACCAGACAGACAGAGACATAGAGACATAACAAAGGAAACAGACACAAACAGAGACATAGGCACAGAGACATTCAGACATAACAGAAAGAACACACACACACACACACACACACACACACACACACACACACACACACACACACACACACACACACACAGGCACAGAAAGAGAGAGACATAAAGACAGACAAAGAGACATACAGACATAAGAGAAAAACAGAGGCACACAGAAACATAGGCACAGAGACATAACAGAGAGAAACAGCCATACACAGAGAAACACAGAGACATAGGCACAGAGAGAGAGAGAGACAGACAGACAAAGAGACATACAGACATAACAGAGAGAAACAGACACACAGACATACAGAAATGACAGAAACGCAGACACCCACAGAGAGAAATAGGCACACAGAGAGAGATACACAGAGAGACAAAGAGACATGACATGCAAACATAACAGAGAGAAACAGGCACACACATGGAAAGACATACAGAAACACATGCACAAAGCTACAAACACTGAAAAACACAGATGCAGACAGACATAGAGTCACTTAATATAAATCCAGTCAGATGCACCATCTCTCCCTCAACAACTCTATTAACATGCAGGTTTTAAACGGTTTCTCTTTGATGCATTTATAAAGATTTCACCGCTCAGTTTCTTTGTTTTTGGTGAGGACAAGCTGTTTTCTTCAGGCTCTGGGGAAATATCTGAACCCTGTATGAGCATTGTCTCTTACCTTTCATCACAGATAAGAGCTGAAAACAAAGTGTCCCACCAGCAACAATTCAGAGGAGACCTGCGATGAGAGCGCTCGCATTACGCAGGCGCAGCACGCATCCGTGCTCGAGCTAACCTTGCCTTGTGTCGACCCCTGCTGACCTCTCATCCTTTTCTCTCTGTCCCACAGAGACCCTCACACAATCTGACAGAGCGGCGAACAGCACAACATTAATGCGCCAAAACCATCTGACAGAACGCTGAATACAGAGGAGCAAAGCAAAGGAACTAAAAACATAAAGAGAGCGGAGAGAAACCTCTCTGAAATGTCCACAGTTTGATGTTAAAGAAAAGCAGATGGATGTTTCAAGATAATTCAAGACTTTTTAAGATATGCTTACTTTAAAAGTCAATGCCATAGGAACTCAGATTCAAAGAAACCTTTCTTGTCATCTACATAATGGAATACCAATATGAGATAGTCTCTGTGGTGCCAGAGTATTAAATGATTATGAATTACTGGTTCAGGGAAGAAAAACATATCACATCTGGAATTAAAACCTTCAGTGCTTTTCGGATGAATTCAGTTTACAGAAATGCTGAAAGGGTGGACATGTCGCTTCACGCGCGATACGACAGCCAGTGAGCACAATTAAGTTTCCGCAAGAGTGAATCAAAGAGATGATTGCTGCCGCTAGGACGAATTCTGCCCAATGGCAAAGAGAAATCTGTGATGTGTTTTGTAGGCTGCATTGCTGTTTTTCACTTGATTCTTGGGGTACTTGGTTCACATAATGCAATCCATGCCATATTTTCTGCCCAGTTTGGGACAGGTGTCTCCTGCCCAACCTAACACCTCATGTGGGAGAGAAAAGTTGACTCATATTTGAAAAGATATCAGGTAAAAAAAAATTGGGTCACAATATGCCATCTGGGATGGGTCATGGGTGGCATAAAAATGTTGTCCACAATCCCCAATATATTCAAACAGACACCCAGTTATTAACACTCTCTTGCATCCATAAATGGATAGTTCACATAAAAACTTTGTCATTATTGTAATTTACTCACCATCATGTGGTTTGAATCCCCAATTTCTTTCTTTGTATTTCAAAAGGTTTTTTGGTTACTGAGGTGGTCACCATCCCCTCAAAGAACCCAAAAGTGTTAATATATAACTCCACTCAACTCAAGCTTATATATTTTATAGATATATTTTAAAAGGGCACTCCACTTTTTTAAAAAAAGGCTTATTTTTCAGCTCCCCCAGAGTTAAACAATTGAGTTTTACAGTTTTGAAATCCATTCAGCTGATCTCCGGATCTGGCGGTACCACTTTTAGCATAGCTTAGCATAATCCATTGAATCTGATTAGACCATTACTAATCGCACTCTAAAATAACCAAAGTGTTTGATATTTTTACTATTTAAAACTTGACTCTTCTGTAGTAACATTGTGTACTAAGAAAGACATAAAATGAAAAAAGTTTTAAAAATGAAAAGTTGTGATTTTCTAGGTCGATATGGCTAGGAACTATACTCTCGTTCTGGTGTAATAATCAAGGACTTTGCTGTCGTATTATGGGTGCAGCAGCCGCAATGTTATTAAGTAGTGCCCGAAAATAGTTCCCTGCTATTGAAAGTAACCAAGGGGACTATTTTTGGGCGCTGTCTAATATCATTGCAAAATCACAACGTTTAATTTTCTGTCGTTCATAGAACACGATGTAACTACAGAAGAAAAATTAAGTTTTAATAGGAAAAATATCAAAACTGTTTGGTGATTGTTAAGTGCGATGCAAATGGTCTAATCAGATTCAATGGATTATGCTAAGCTATGCTAAAAGTGGTACCACCAGACCAGGAGATCGGCTGAATGGAAACGGTAAAACTCAATTGTTTAACTCTGGGGAGCTAGAAAATAAACCTATTTTTAAAAAAGTGGAGTGTCCTTTTAAGTGTCCCGAAGACATACACTCCTCTACTTTCTTGTGTGAATCCAGTTGTTATACACTAAGAAAAAAGTGTACAAGAAGGTACAAAAGTTTACATTATCAAAAAGTACACTTTTGAACATAAAAGGTGCATATTGGTACCTTAGAGGTACATACTGGTTCCTAATGGCGCTTTTCCATTGCATAGTACACCACGGTTTGGTTTAGTTTAGTTTGGGTCGGGTCAGCGTACTTTTGGGAGCTTTTCCATTGGGTGCAGTACGTAGTACCTGATACTTTTTTCCGTACCACCTCTGTTGGTGTTCCAAGCGACCCGAGCTGATACCAAACGTGATGCGAAAACACTGTAGATCACTGATTGGTCTGAGAAAATCGTCACTAAGCGTCATCGCTATAATGTAAAGATAAGCTTTACCTTTAATGCTAGCTTGCTATCTGTGCTCTGCTATAAGTTCCCAAACTCCCTTTTAGTGATGAAAAACATCCACTCGAAGGAAAAGCTAACCACGCCAAGTTGGGTGAGCTGACCCGACCCAAACTACAGATGTGGCCTTTAAAAATGCGCGTCTCTGAGAGCAGAATGCCGCGGAGACTTCCGAAATTCTGCGAGATCCCGCAGAAGGGGGGTTCGGTGGGGGATGCAGGAAATATAAAAACCTGTAGAGGGCAGGCGTGTTTCATGTAGGCCATACTGACGACAATGTGTGTGCTCGACTTCATGCTGAGCGTATACTGTATGATATTGAAGTAACATGACACGGATTATCGATGTTTAGGCGATAGACTTTGATGTCATACAAATGCATGCTTTTTGGCAAACATTTTGTTGGCGAAGTTTTCTTTTGCCAGTTACATAAACAGTCACATATTCTTCATAAAAATCAGACTCAAACGCGCATCATTTGTCTTATTTTTTCCGTGTACTTACAGTAGAAGAGACGTGATGTATGATAATCGAATCTTATAACAAAATAATTCGCGAAGACCTTTGAAGAGACCGAGCGCATTTACGCAATATCATTAACTATCTAATTTTACATTTAGTTCATTTTTGCATCTGAACGTTTTAATAGCTTTAATATGGTTGTGTTGCGCTTTTCTGCATTACTGAACAGTAGGCTACTTTTTATATTATCATGTTTCCCTTTACATGGTATGAAACACGATAAAAAGTATGCATTGGTGTTTAATACATTTCACTGAGAATTTGTGTAATATGTTATACTTTTGTACTAAGGAAATAAAATCATATTGTGAGTGTAAATATTCATAAATTCGAGGAGTTTCTGAGGTGTTTGTCATCGGCAAAATGTGCAGTTTCTTTGTTGCGGATTAAAAACCGTTGGCTATGTGATTGTTTAAAATTGACATTTTTTCTACTTATTATTAATTTATTTTTTGCCTACATTTACTCAAATAATATCAATGTGAAAATATAAGTAAATCATACTTCAAGTTAGGCGTAAAACTTACACATTTTTGATGTCAAATAGAAATAATAATAATTTGAAATATTCAATTATTACAGTTTTAAAAACTTAAATATATTACTCTGACCTTTTTAAATATATTGACTAAAAGAGACGATTTGGCGAATGCCGCGGGAGAAAACACGCGTTTTTAAAGGCCACATCTGTAAACTGCGGGGTACTATGCAATGGAAAAGAGCCATAAGAGGTACATATCTGTACCAAAATAGTACATATGAGGACCTTTTTAAGAGGTGGTCACCATTCACTCTCATTATAACCAGTAACCCAAACCAACACTTTAAAAATCTGCATTTGGGTTCTGAAGAACAAAGAAAGTCACTGGTGGATCAAGTGACACAAGGATGAGCCAATAATGACAACATTTTCATTTTTGGGTGAAACATAAGTTAGAAGATAAAGGATAGAAGGATGATCACACCTAACCCAAACTGTGGGCAGAAATGCTTTTAAATACATAGCAAACCCAATATTTTGTCTACAAGCCTAAGACGTCCAGATAATAACATCCAACAGCATGCAAACAACTAACCTTTACAGTTAAGTAGCCACTTTAAAGATAATAACACCCAAACTGTGGGCAGATAGTGTAACTAGGAGGAATGGAAGTGGCACTATTTGAAGAAAATGTTTAGTCTACGACCCCATTACATCAAGATAGTCAATTATAAACTCTGCTATTCTTGTGCTTTTAGAGGATAAAGAGTGATTTTGGATCACGGAGTTGATGTAGTTTTATCTTCATTCTGCCAGGGTCACTTAGAATTTGGAGCAGACATCCTTAAATCTCGTTCCTCAAGAAGTGCAAGAACTTCACGGCTGCTATTTTCGGCCCAATTTCCATCGAACCTTTCTAAGTACAGAGCAAACAGCAGTTTAACACAAATCTCCAGAGAGTGAGACTGAGCTCACCGTCTCCACACCTGCGTCTATCTAACAGGGTGGTGTCTCATTAGCCGCTTATGCCGCCGTTCGCCAGAGACAGACAGCGGCACGCGCTAATCATTTTACAGAGGAGCAGACCGACCAATTTACCGCGACTACTGCTGACTAACACAAGCTTTGTTATTTCTGCCTCAGTAACATTTTCCTTTGTGCGCTGGGCTGATGGATGTTATAATTAGACCGATTTAAGGAAGTTGGTGTGCGTGGCGAAAGCAGAAGCATTCATTACAAAACACTTCTATATGAGCTGAATATATATGTGCACCTTATAGAGGAGATAAGGATTGGCTCTGTAAGATTGGGTGAGATATCCTCAGGGAGAAGAGTAGGCAAGGGTTGGGCTGCTTTCTGATAGCTGCTACTGGATGTTATGTAACCACAAACCTCACATGCGCACATCTTTAAATTGCTTGTATGGCCGCGCACTCACGCATGTTGGCATTTTAATATGCGCTTTTACGAGCCCCAGTGTAATTGGCTGTTTATGTGCGCATGCATATTTCTGGCTTATTTATCCCTAAAGTCATATTGTGAGTCACACATCCATATACAATACAGTCAAGAATCAGGGGGTTTACATACTCTACTATACATCCACTACAGTCAGATGCATGAAGGAAAATGCTCTTTAATAGGAGATTATGTCAGTCTGGAGTTGAATATTAACCTATTGTGCACTACACAGTAAATGAAACTGATATTCTGAACAATAAAAGGTTCAAATAGTTGCACGCTCATTATCTCATGTTTAATTCAAATACTAGGGCTGTGCAAAAATATGTCTAGTATCTATAAAAAAAAAAACACCAAATCCACGTGTGCGTCAAACGATCTCCTCCGTCGCTGTTGTAGTTGTCGCTGTCCAGTTGTCTGTTATATACAGCCATTCGGCGAATGTCTCAGAAGTTAGCAGGAGTGAGAAAATGGCAAAAAATGTAAAAAAGCCTGCAGCTTTCAAAGCCGATTTTTGGAAGCAAAAAAATTCAGCTCTTTTTTTATTTCCGATAAAGTATTGCAATGTATCGCAATCATGATACATTCCATCACGTCCCATGTATCGTATCGTGAGGCCCTTTCTAATACCCAGCCCTATCAAATACATTGCATAGTTACGATCTCGAAAATAAATGCAACTATTTTTGCTTGTTTTATTAATTTTGGTCAGTATGACCTTATCTCTTATCTCTTTCCCCGCCATTGATAAGTTAATTTGTCAATTAACTCTTTGCTCGCCAGAGTTTTTTATAAAGTTACAAGCAAGCGGCAGCATGTTTCATGATTTTCACAAAATTTTAATACCTTCCAGAAAATGTTCTTCTTAAAATATAATAAACATAGGTAAGGTTTCTTCAAAAACACAAAAATTAGCTGTTTGCCCTAGGGCGACACTTTGGGGTTTTATAAGTTGCGGAAGATCGTTACCTGGTGGATAATAGCGGTATTGCGGAAAGCCGGAAATACTTGTCATTGGCAGGGAAGCGTTTTCTCTTAATTGACGAGTTAACTCGTCAATGGTGGGAAAAAGAGTAAAGAGAAAACTCTTCCCTGCCAATGACGGATTTTTCTGGCAATCCGTATTTCTATTATCCACCAGGTGGCGCTCTGACCCAACTTAAACCCAGAGGTATCCCCTAAGGGGAAACAGTTCAAACTCAGTGTATGTTTTGAGGATCGCTCTGAATCTGATCTCTATCAATAGTCATTCACAAAAATGCATTTATCTCAGCTTTTTGCTTAAAATTTTGTCTTTTTGAAGAATCCTACCCACATTTGAGAGAACAAATGAAATTAGGAGACTTCTTTTAAAGCAGAGGGTCTGTTCTTTCATTTGTTATATTGTAGTGTATGTTTAAATATTTAAAGAAGAACATTTTCTGCAAGGCATTCAACTTTTGTGAAAATAAAAAAATGTAAAAAAACGCTGGTGGGGAAAGAGTTAAGGGATGTTATACTGAAAATAAAGTTACCCAAACACAGTGTGTTCTGGGTTTGTAAGCTAACAATGTGGCCAGCCAACCATGATTCATTATTCATGTATCAAATATATCCTGAAACTTTGCACACAATGTCCTCCAAACAATCACAACAGTTTGCTATTCTGAACGACCTGTTTTTTACTAAAATCAATGCAAGGCTGTGCATCTGTCTGAGATCTTCTCGCATACTTGGACTGTGAAGAATTTCAAACACTGCTTTGCTCAGGTCTGTCTGATCAATCTATACATTTCCAAAAGTTGCCAAATACATAAATACATCCAACATGAAAGTACATGTCTACGCAGACGGTACATTTACAACGATCAGCAATTGTTATACTGCAGAAAACCAGAGAGATTCTCCCCATTCGAGTCAAAATACAACGTGCAAAGATTATCTATGCCAAAGTTATCTATAGTATCTGCCAAAAGCACACACATTTTCACACAACACACACGCTTACCTGTGTAACACACTCAGCTGAGATCGGCGGCTACTGTATGTGCATCGGTAAATGTGAGAGTGAGTATGTGTGTGCCTAAACTGCCTTCACTGGCTCTCATCCATAACAAACCACCAATAGTTCTGTTCACTGGCGTCCTCTCCACCGGCAATGACAGGAGAGAGAGAGAGAGAGAGAGAGAGAGAGAGAGAGAGAGAGAGAGAGAGAGAGAAAGAAAGAGAAAGAGAGAGCGAGAGAGATGCTGTTTTCAGGCAGCTGCAGCAGCCAGCTGACCTCTCTCTCTCTCTCTCTCTCTCTCTCTCTCTTTCTCTCTCGCTCTCAACACAAAACACCAAGAACTGAACCAGCACATGCTCATCCATCATTTATGGCTATGGGAATATTTAGCAATGCTCCTGTTGATTTGCAACACATGAGCGTGGGTTCGGTTATCATTCCCACATTACCAATGTAAGTTACCATTCAAGTGAAGTTAGTCCTTCATTTTGCCTCACTAAGAAAATCTTGCGTCGTTATTTAAATCTCTGAGTGTATTTGCATGTGCAGGCGTGTGAGCGAGCCGCTGGCGGGTGCGACCTGCCCTGCTTTAGTTCCTCCGGTCCCATTGCAAAAGCCCTGGGCTCAATGTGAAGCCTGCAGGCTGAACTCTACACTATGCAACTAGGTCACATTAATGATCTAATACTGGCAATTGATTAAAACACAACTGAATGAGAGAACAGATAGACAGACAAACAAACAAATTGTGACATTCAACTCAAACCTGATTCTGGGGTTGCAAACATTTAACCCTAAATGACAACGATTGACGTAACAGCGTCTCCTTATGTATGCATCACCCAGTGCATATGTTGGCAACCTTCAGTGCCGTGTCCAATGAAAGAGATAAAATGTTTGCTGGGTAATGTTGTTTGTTTTGTTGCAATCATTGTTTACTTTGTTGGACCATATGGCGGCGGGGAAAGTAAGTAATGATTTTCCATTACAGAGAGAGACAGATAACAGTGGTGAATTCGATACAGTGCATACTGCAATCTAAAAATCATCCTTGATCTGAAATAACATTCCTATTTATATGATAAATGCAAGACATAATGTTCTTAGTAATAAACCCCCTTCATCATGACGCCAACTTGACATTCAGACGATCAGGGCCGCACACCCCACCGGAGACACAACAGTCACGCTGAGAAACATCTCATCATCTATCAAACACCCTTCAGACGAGATTACGCAACTAACGCCCTGTAAGCAAGGGCATCTTCAATCCCTGTAGTGCCCACGCAGACACACGGTTTCACCGCACGCCCACCTCTGTGAACCCATGAGGGGCGTCACGAAAACCTGCCTCCAGACAGAATCGCATAGCAACGCTTTAACATCCGCGCTCTGCACCTCGGTAGCCGCACAGGAACAGGCAACCGCCTGCATCAACTTAGCATCATGATGAAGAGTTTTGCATTTGGTATTTGTCACTTTATGACATCACAGCAATGGATACGTTAGCATCACATGACCGGTGTGTTTACATCAGTACTGCTTAGCTCATTTACATACAGAAGTCTTAAAGGTACAGAAGCCTGCCCGCTTCATTTTAGAGGTAAAACTACTGCTTTGAAATCTTCACATTACTGTACATCTCTGTTAAAACCACAGTTAATTACTGTTAATTCAACACAAACTCTTATTTACTATTGAATACAGCAACAGTTGGAGGTGGTATAACCTGACACACACAATAACACATCCCTGAGCTGGTGTATTAGCTGTCAGGCTGTCAAAGCTCATAATACAAAGTGTTAAAAATCATAATGCACTGAACCTTCTGTTACAGCACAAACAGACATCGGCCTGTGTAATGTCCAAACACACAGTATAGATTAAAAACATCCTTCAGCTGTCACATAAACGGCTTTAGTTGTGATTGGATATTTGGATTACTAGGAATGGAAATGAGAGTCTTACCTGCTCAGATGAACAAAAGATCACGCCGCACATGGAAGAAAAACAAAGACAGAGCGAGGTTAGTGCATGTTGCCCAAAATGAAGGTAAAACACAAATCAGCATGAGATTCAGAAGACACAGACTTTAGCTCAATACTGCCCCCATCTGGCCACCGAGCAGACACGCAGGACACACTTTACAAGCAGGTGCATCACTATTCAATTTAAATCGGGTCTAAAGTACATAAAACATATCTAGCTCCTTGTGTTTCAAGTCACAGCCATAGCATTTAGTGTAATGTTGTATTTACTTTAAGATTATTAGCCAAAATATTTCCAGTGTAGCTGTGGTTTGTGTGTGCAAGGGTGCAGGGTGACAGCTGCTGCTGTGTAAAACTCACAGCAGGGCATCACACATACACACAATGGGCTCTAGGAGGCTCTATACACCCGTTTATGAGTCTGTTTAGGTCCTCAAAAAATACAAGGGATTCTGCAAATCAGGTGAATAACAATAGCAAGTAAATAACAATAGCACAATAGCAGATGAATAACAACAGAAACCTGAATATACCTTGATGATAATTTTTTACCGCAACTACATAACAGTAAAGCCAATACGGGTATACTGATGACCAACAAGCAAACTCTTCATGAACCCATCTGAACTAAAAAAAATAATGAATAACCAGTATCAAGCATTCAATTCACTGGAAAATGTTTTTTTAACCCTTATGGCCACAGGTATGTGTGTAATAATAATAATAATAATAATGTGAGCAATGTGAGCACAGGGTTTCATCGGTCTTCACTTCCATACAGAATCCCACACAGACTGCCTCATGGAAAGATTAAATATAGCATACTGATGTCTAAATATAAATATGATACTAATTTCTGTGATTCGATGACAAATGGAAATGGGCAAGCAATGCCCTCTAGTGGGCATAACCTGTAATCACAGAAAAGATGATAAATATGTCATTTTAAAGGGCCACTCCACTTTTTTTGGAAAATAGGCTAATTTTTCAGCTCCCCTAGAGTTATTAAATCCCCTTTTTGATTTTTACAGTTTTGGAATCCATTCAGCTGATCTCCGTGGTCTGGTCTGGCGGTACCACTTTTAGCATAGCTTAGCATAATCCATTAAATCTGATTAGACCATTAGCATCAATGAACAGAGGTTTGATATTTTTTCTATTTAAAACTTGACTTTTCTGTAGTTACATCGTGTACGAAGACCGACGGAAAATTAAAAGTTGCAGATATGGCTATGAACTATACTCTCATTCTGGCGTAATAATCGAGGACTTTGCTGCTGTACCATGGCTGCAGGAGGCGCAATGATATCACGCAGTACCCAAAAAAGTCTATTGAAAGTTACCAAGGGGAGTATTTTCAGGTGGTGTGTAATATCATTGCGCCTTAGTACACGATGTAACTACAGAAGAGTCAAGTTTAAAATAGTAAAAATATTGAAACTCTGGTTATTTTTGAGCACGATGCTAATGGTCTAATCAGATTCAATAGATTATGCTAAGCTATGCTAAAAGTGTACGTGCCAGACCCGGATATCGGCTGAATGGATTTAAAAACTGTAAAGATCAAATGTTTAACTCTAGGGGAGCTGGAAAATTTGCATATTTTCAAAAAAGTGGAGTGTCCCTGTGATTCAAATCTAATTGAACAACTGATTACTGGCAAGTTCAGAGACAGGCAAGTTCAACTGCGTAAAAAAGTTTGTACTCCTCTGGCCTTGGATGCAATGTTATGCAAAAGCAAAAAACATTGCTTACTGAAAACAATGTTGAAATATAGACAATATTTGTATATTATGATTCAGTTGAATATAAAAGCATTTGAATTAATAATACAACCTTTTGTCCTAAATCCATTATTACAAAAATTGTAAAATGTAACTAATGTATTAAAATGAAAAACTTAAACATCACAGATTTCAAACCTTATACTGTAAACTACAATAACCGGCTTATGACACCGACCATATGATTGTTCACAAGAGAGTTTAGTTTAAATATAAATACTTTCCTTACAAAAAACCCATCACTTCATTTCAGAAGATATTTGATAATTAGTTTTTGATTAAAGGATGGATGGCTTTAAAAATGGGGCACTATCCAGGTGGATGCTGCACATTGGTGGTGGTTGAGGAGATTCCCCCGTTCATATGTAAAGCCCTTTGAGTACTGAGAAAAGCGCTATATAAAATGTAAGGAATCCAATGTCATTATATAGGATATTATAAACGGTTAGTTCCAATCCTTGATTCTGATTGGTCAATAGGTGTGCTTTATTCATGATACTACACACTGCTATGACCACTTTACCCAACGGTTCTGTTTATCACTGCACCCTTAGCAACCACATGTATCAGTTTGTTGTTTTTATTTAAGCTTTCATGCATGTTACACATTGGAACACATTTTTGTTCATGGTCAGGGACTATTGTTCTAGCGGAAAGAATGCTTTTTATTGATTTAACTTCATGAAAGTTGCATTAATATTTGTTTTACTTTAATATTGTGTGGTAAACGTTTTATAAAAGCAATAAGGTACTTGAGGCAAGTGCTGTATCGTGAATAAGTAACGGCTGAAGGGGTTGCAGGCACGACTTATTCACGATACAGCACAGCCTCTTGTACCTTATTGCTTACTTATTTAATATAACTCTGTGTTTGCCAGTAAGAAAAGAGTCACATACACCTACAGGATGACTTGAGGGTGAGTCAATTATGGGTTAATTTTCATTTTGGAGTGAACCAATCCTTTAAGGTTTATTCCTGGATGTTGATGAAACATCAGATAGGTTCACAGAGGAATATCTTTCATTTCCTCTGCCAAACTGGTGGAATGGGATCTGCGCAGTCATGGCAGTGTGATTTTGGTTCCAAGTGAGCCAACACCCAACTCTGTGAATTTGGTCAAAGCATTAGTCAACTTTGTGATTCGTAAGATCTGCCCCGCTGTCATTAATGAATCATAATAATGACTTCAGCTACTGTAGTATGACGCACGCTTTTTCACTTCCCTCACAAGTCAGGCAGACAGAGCGATATACAGACAGGATCTATCAGTCTTACACTAGTGCTGGTCAGGAGATCATGTCGTGTTCGTGAGAGAGAGCCTGTTATCAGAGTGATGTTTGTTTGGTGCTCCTGTAGAGAAGCTGTTTTGACCAGAGCTGAGATCATTCAACACATACACACACACACACACACACACACACACACACACACACACACACACACACACACACACACACACACACACACACGTGTGATCCCAAACACTGTAAGAAAAAAAAACTGTCAAAATATGTACCCCAGCTGTCACTGGCGCACCACTTAAAAAGGCCCTAATATGTACCATTGGGTACATTTGGTACTAATATGTATCTTTAAGGTATTTAAGTCAACTTTAAGTAATTGTAATACGTTATAAGTTAAATAATATGTTTTTAGGTGCAAAGCTGCAATCTGTATAATGATACAGCGCCAGTGACAGCAGGGGTACATATTGTATTTTGACATTTTTTCTTACAGTGCACTTACTATTTTACACTATTTTTCAAATAGAAGTGAACTTCAAGTACCTGGATGGTGCACTTATTCAACCAAAAAAACCCTGAAGTGTTTAATAATGGACACTAAATGATCGCAGGTTTGCTTACATAGCAGAAAACAGGAGGATCTACAGACGCTGTGCAAGCAAAGTTAACCTGCGGAGATTACATTTCACTCTGATAGTTTGAGGTCATGTTGGGCAAAGGTAACACGGACATCAAAAGTATATTTAGCTTATTTTATACTGACGCACATTGTGTTAGCATTTGACTTCTTTTAACCTTGTCTGGGAAACCACTTATAATCGGGTAAGTAAAAAACATTTTCAGTTGAGATAAAAGTAGGGCCCTGATTTCCACGATGCAGAAAACATGAACAGAATCACGGAATAGAGACAGGAAAACGGAATTGACCCTATAGTGCGGAATTTGGTAAATTTTGTATAAATTATTTTTTAAAAGCCATTATAACTTATTTGCAAATATATCAGTTTGTTGCTGTGGTATATTTAACCGGCAAATAAAATGACAGAAATGTGTGAAAACATTTCACTGTTTGCACAGGACGCAACACTGTCACGTGATTATGCATCATCAACATAAATATTCATTCTGAATGGAAGAGACAATCTGAGACCACAAAGTCTCAGAAATCTCAAAAAACTGAGAAATAAAAAATTAAAACCCTCCACACATACACAGTTGTATCCAGAGGCTGGCTCTAATGTATTTTAATGGCCATCAAGCAGTTTTTTATTTCTGTTTTTCTCTGTACTGTTTCTTTGTCTGACTACAAGATATAGTGTTGGATTTTATGAAAATCGATAAGTATTAAAACACTACCAAAATGTACCTTTGATGCAAACCATTAATAAACGGTTTTTGAATTATATAATAAATGTAATCATTCTGATTAATTAATTTTTTTCAATTTACAGAATCCAGAAAAATTAAAAGAGAATAAAATGAAATCCCAAATAATTTTAACGAAAAAATACAACAGAATTCAGATATATAAACGGGAAAAAACGGAATTTAAGGAAAAAAAACAGAATTTAAGGTGAAAAAACGGAATTTGGAAATAAATTAACCAATTTCATAGGGCCCAATTGATGCTATGCCTACTATTAGTGCATAGTTTATAGTACTTTATTTGGGACCAATGTTTCTTGCTACCACATTTTTATTTTGCATTCATGCATTTAACAGATGCAGATTTACACTACATTGAAGCTATACATTTTATCAGTAGTTAACGCATTGCTCTACCAATAAGCAACACAAAAATTTATTTGGTTTTATTTTCCAGTTCTCTCTTGCGCAATGTGAGAAAGGGAAACACGCTATCTGAGGTCACATACAGGGCACGAGGCTAAATTGCGCATGCCATGAACCATCGAACTGTGCGACGCACACACGCTCCGAACCAAGACAAGCAAACCGAACGGTTCAGATTTTTTTCATGAACCATGCCACCCCTAATACCCTATAGTAGAAACATAGTATAGTATAGTATAATAAAGTATATTAGTAGCTCTCGCTCTCTCTCTGATTTCCACAACACAACCCTTTAAAAACAATGACTACACTGCATTTCCTCTCTCTATGTTCACAAGGAGACTGTGATGAATATGATGCAGCACACCATGTGATTGGCTGTCGTGAAAGCGCATCTCATCGAATCATCATCAGCAAGGGCAGATCTTTGTTTAGCATCACTGAATTCATACATCATGATTTTCAGATATGAAAAGCGCTGAGGAGACCACCTGTGCATATAATAAACCAGTAAATCACAGCACGACATTTAAAGTCAATGTGAAACTGCCTTCACAATTTTACCAACGAGTTAATCCAAGGCAAATGTACAGTGTGACGTAAGGAAACTACCGTAGAAAGACAAACCTGGACAAACTTAAGTTAATAATTACCCTGGGTTAACCATTATAAGTATGTGAAATGAGCCATAATAAATAAAAATTTTATCAGTAATGGATTGATAATGAAAACTGGCCATTCCAGGAACATGAAATAGGGTCAATTTAGATATCATGTTGATTATAAAGATTACTGATTGTACATTGGGAATCATTTATTATTAATAAATGTGAGATTATTCCAATAGATTCTCTAAAAACAAGCAGAAAACATCTCAGAGGGTTGAGATTAACATTTATTTGCTTCAGGGTGTAATTTAAAAAGCCCCAGTGCGCACACACGTTCAGTAACGCTCATTAAGTCTGATGTTGCACAGCTACCATGACATATATATGATGATCGCGTCAATCATCTCCATCAAAAATCCTCTCCCATGGCCTCCTGGCATAGTAGTGTGTCCATCAAGTGCACACTTCAGTATCCAGCCAAAAGCACTTTGTTATCCAAACATCGTATCACTGGCGAGAAAAACAATATCACACCGTATCATGAGGAGATGTCCAATTTACACCCCTAGTCTGTAAAAATGAACAATGATATAAGTTCTCATAGCAACATCCATCTGTAACCATACATCAGACTCGACTCAATGTGATCACATGCTCGCAAGAGGGGAGAGCCTGCTAGCGTAGAGTGCTCACTAATGAGGGTTAGGACGTAGCCTTAGCAGCAGCAGACATCCAGACGGCTCACTGGAGTGCAGTACATGTGATTGATTTATTGGGCCAGCCGCGGCACTGAACATCTACCTCCAGCTTTACCACAAAATCTCATCCTATGATACACAGGAGGTAGAAACAAATGATCGTGTTCTGACACAAACTCTTGCGATGCAGACGGTCCACTAGAAAATCTACTAACACAGTTGGCTGGGTGCTTTTATGCTGGATGTCAACAATGGTAAAATAGACAAATAACTGCAGTATGTGTTCAACATTGCTTTTACCAGAAATCCATTATTACAAGAACAAACTCGTAGAAATGGAAATATTGCTAAATGATGCAATAGATGTATAATATGATCTAAATATTTGACTATATATAACTTTTTAAGTACTAAAATCATTCAGTAATTGCAAACCATTGCTGTATGCATGATGTGATACGCACATTTGCAAAATGTTGATAAATGCAATAAATCTTACAGAGCTATATACATTTTTGTTGCAACCGTATCTACAAAGTTAGAAAATGAATAATTTAGTAGAGTTGAGACACACCAGAAACTAATTTCGGTGTAAACAACAAATTAAATGCATGTTATGACAGCCAGACTGGAAAAGAAAAATATAAAAAAATGGCGCATCTGTCGACTAAAGGCACATACTTCAAGCATCGAGACCTTACTGACTGTAAGAAGAAGAGTGATTTAGTTTTGCGCTGTCATGCTGGTGTTCACAGGCAGATCCAGTGTTTCTCTCATTCAGGGCGATTTAACAGACATAAGAGGTCTCCTGTTCTGTGTTTACAGTGGATTAATGAGCAGCACGTGAGAATAAATGTGTTCATTCAGAAGCCGGGCACATTTCAATTACTCTGCTCCTCCGGCGGGCTCACGAGGGAGGTCGCTGCCGGGTAACAAGGTTAACAGCACCGCAGAGCTCAGACCGTTTACTTCATTCATTCCATCACGAACGCTTCTGCAAATTGCAGGTCTCTGCAAACGCAGGCAGATTCGTTTAAAACCTTGAGGAACAAAACACTGAAAAACACAACACTGGCTCTCCAAATATCAGAAATACACTAATAACGGTAATTTCACATGCGTTCGCTTTGCTTTGCTTTCATCTTCGAATGCACTTTTGCATTCGAGATTTGGAGAGAAATAACATTTGCATTTCATAACTGATACAATCTTTTATTTGACCGTTTCATCGGAGCGATTACGGAAAATTGGAGCAAACTGTGGGCTGGTGGTAACAGCGGTTCTGTTATTTCAGTGATAAAGTGATTTCATCACAACACACTGAGTGTCATTATCATCAAATTATGTTTCAAGTATAATCGTATCTGATGACCATCCCTGGGAAATCTATAAGGATGGCTAAGGCTACGGATCTGCTTATGCAATTTATCTGAACATTTTATCATGAACGCTTGTAATGTCACTCAAATAAACTTTCAGACTGTAGCGGACGCATATAATCAGACCTGTGCTCCTGTGATTGGCCTGGGAAATACAAACACATTCATTTTTGTTTTATCTGAAAATGGGAAAAGTAAGCATAAATAAATAAAAGAACTAAAGTGGTATTTTAAAAACACTAAGTTTTCAGTTACAAATTAGTCACCAACAGCTCAACAATGTCAGACGGAAGCCATGAAGAACATTTAACACTGAAGTGACAACACAAATCCTGAAGTAACTATTTCTTCTGCACATTCTGGGCCAAAACAGCCTACGGTAGCCTCGACTGTCATCTACAGCTTTGCCAACACCATGAAAAGTGAAATATCTCTCAGCTTTCTACAAGTTTTCCACAGATCCTTTAAGGGGAAGTATAAAACAAAGCGTTTAAACGCAGCTAAAAACACCATGCGGATGCAAACCAGGGCACGGTTATGACAAAAATCATAATTGTTGACTATTCACCTTGATATTGTAATTGCGATTATTAGTGCAGATTAACAGATTTTACAATAAAGTTTTAAGATTTTGTTTTATAACTTCATGTGAAGTAGCTGCACGGTAAATTGTAAACATCCAAAACTACATTATAAATGTTAATAAATAATTATGGGAGTTATGTTGTTTATAAAAATCCAAAACAAATGGACAAACTTATAGATTTTAAAATCTCTGATTCATCACTGTGTTTGGTGCACAAACATACTGCCGAAATGCATAATTTCATTTAATTGAGACTTGTGGCGATGATGTAATTGTTTTACCTGTAATTGTAATCTTGATTAATTTTTCTAATAATTAGGCAGCCCTAACGCCATCTGTGGTTGTTTGCCAGCATTTCCTCAGCTAAGCGCTTTGGTTGCTTTTGTTCTGATGCGCAGAGTTTAGTCCCACCCATCCTCCACCGCTACCGTCACTTTTCACTTAGCCGCCCATTAAAGAGCTGAGCGTTTCAACCAAAGTTGAAAATTTTTCAACTCTTGGGTGCTGCTCAGCTCTGAAAAAACGTTGAACACCAACTGATGGTGTATTTTAAAAGCACAAAGCTTTAACGTATGCCCAACGTAGGAAAAAAACCTTAGTGTACATGCACCTTAGACTTCTTAATCCAGTAACACCTAAAGTCATGTGTTCCTGAAATAATAAACTTTGCTCCTCCCATACTCATAGACTCAGAGAAAAACTATTTTTGGCTGAATGATTTCATAAAGAACCTTTAACATCTGCAGAACCTTTCTGGTACACAAACTGTTCTTTGTAGGGCTGCAAGATATACTCAGTTAATCAGAAATAATGCAAATGTGTACTGCAAAGGTTTGCAATAACTGATTTTAATACATCAAAAAGTTGTAGGTTGATAGAGACTGGTGATACAAAAAAGTGATGCTTTCCGTTATCCAGAAAGAATGTGAAACATTGTACGGTATGTTGGATATATAATTAAGATTGAATTAGATTTTACAAACTTAAAACTAACATATTGCATAGCGTACCTTACATAACTTATTGCATTTTTCTTTTAATATCGTGCAGCCTTGGTCTTTCTAGTAAATAAAGTTTCCATAGATGATATAAAGCTTTTAATATTTTAATATCCTTTGACTGAATGGTTCTCTATAGAAGCAAAAATCTTTCTTTTAAAGGATTGCTTTTATTTTTAACAGTGAATTTCCGTTTGCAGACACCTCACACATGCATATGAAAGACAGGGTTGTGTAAGTGTAAGTTTACAGGGTTGTAAATATGGGTGTGGACCGACTCACACACTGTTAAACAGCACAGATTTGTCTTCTGCACACACGTATAGGCAAATATTCAACAAATACAAAAAAAAAAAAACGTTTGTAACTTACACTACTAATCTACTAATAAATAATTTTTACCTTCACCAAAATACACAAGTGCACAAAAGCAAATGAGAAATCTTGGCCAATCAGAGCACTTAAGAAAAAGCAATATGCCTCATCACCGCTGCAAACTGATAGAGACAAACCCAGATAAAGGTGAAAACTATTTCTTATCATTATTCCCACTGCTGCATAGCACCTGGTTAGGAGACAGGAGCTTACAGAGCAACTTCTGCTATAAGAGTACAGAGATGGTCTCTGTTTAGCAATAAGAAAAATTCCCCTTTCATTCGCCCTCAGGCATACATATGGCAGAGCTTGCAGTGTGTGGTGTAGAGAAAGGGGACGAGTCGGCCTGTTCTTTCTATGAATAAGACATTGAGACAAATGTACAGCACAGCCAGATAAGACTCTGCCATAGCAGTCCTCTCTAAAATGACTCATCTGAAGTAGTCTAATTTCATGTTCTGGACTGTCTGTCCCGCATCAAACAGCTGCGCAGATCTGCAGGACTGAGCTGTGTGCATGCTAGTGTACTAATACAGGTCATCAATGACAAATCTGCTGAAATTTAACAACAAGATACACATCACAATATGCCCCATAGTGCGATCGCACTATCATCAGCCTGTGAGATTGCGATTTCCTGATCGAATCAGGGGGCGGGCAATAGTTTACTCATTTGTTTATTTATTTGTTACATTTTTACTCAATTGTGACAAGCCACTTGACTGGTGGACAAAATATATGCTGAGTTACTCTAAGGGCAGCTGGACAAACCTTGATGACTGCAAACCCAGGATGCTATTAATCAGACTAGGGCTGCATTATGATTAATCGCGACTAATCGTTTGCAGAATAAAAGTTTTTGTACATATATATATATACACACACACACACACACACGTAAATACTTAAAATATCTATGTGTGTGTGTATTTATTTATACATAATTATTAAACACACAACACACACATATGTGATGGAAACAAAAACTTATTTTGCAAACAATCAGGCGCGATTAATCATTACGCAGCCCTAAATCAGACTTCATGCAAGGGAGTGAATACTGGTTTTAAACCCCTGTGCCCCTACCAACCTCTCAAGTCAGAGGAAATGCCATAAGCATGCAATAGCATCGTCTATTGGCACAACCCTAACTTTACCACAACAAATTTTTACTACAGTATTTTTTCATGTGAGGCATAAAACCTACAGTGAGTTTGAGGAGTTATTTATGTTCTTAGCATACAACTGCTCTCTCCTGTGTGTCTCGACACAAGTTGCACATTTGTAAATGCAACAGAGCTTATGGTAAGTGTTGTTGAATATATAGGCAGCATACAACATTGCCTCTTAACATTATCACTGCCCCACTAGAGGGCACCTGTCCAAAGACAGCCACAATCTCATAATCACTTATCATTCAGAATTCAGATATTTCCTTATTTGCCCTCTGAAATACAAAATATTATGTAAATAAACAGAAAAAAGTCAAGGATGCTGATGCAAGATGCGCAATATGAGAAGCAAGTCAAACCTGCACGTCTAAACAAGCCCAGCTGTCTTGTCGCACACAAACCTCAGAATAACAATAAGATTTGGTTCCTGCGACATGCGCCTGTCATGTCACAGCGCCTCGATTCTTCACATCTCTGCACCTGACTCCAACGCCTGATCTACAACCATCCCGGCCTATTTTAACAGTCGGCAGCCAGCGTTCAATCACCAGACAGGACATGAAAAGAATGCAGAGATCTTTCCTAATTTAACACTCTACCAGAGGGATATAAATATAGGTGAACATTTATAGATCTCTTCTTTCAGTTAAATTCCCCGGCCAACGACGGCACACATTAACTCACACGTATAAACAAGTCTAGACGTATTTTTCAAGTGAGTAAGGAGTCACCGAAGTTCTTGAAGGAGCAGGTTGAACAAGTATGAAGTTTCATAAATACACTCTTCTCATGACAAGATGCACTCGTGAAACCAAAGAAAAACACACACACACCAGAATCAAAAGGGCATGAATCCGAAGTGGGCGCTCACTTCAGGATGACAACAATGAATCGTGTTTATGACACAGCAGTGCTGACAAACTCACTTTTAAAAATCCACAGAATCGCCCACCAAACCCTGACCGTCAGGAATCTGGCAGCAGACTGCTAAACATTCCCCAGCTGAAAATATGACAACAGCTTTCAAACCCGAAGCCAATCACGGCAAAGAGCCAAAACATGAAACATGATGAAACACACACACACACAGAACAAACATAAGAAACACTGATACCACAGCAGATGCCTGACTGACAGGCTTTAAAAACACTTTGGAGAGAAACGCTTGGAGAAGAATCTGATGAGAATAACAATTAAAAACGTTACTCTTTGAAAGACAAACAACTGAAGAGGAACTTTGCAAAACCCCAGGGAATGTTACAAAGCAGATTCAATTTGCATTTACCGATATCTTCATCTCATATAGTTTGTACTTCATTTGAATTCGGTTGTCTTTGCAAAGTAAACAGTGAAACTAATTGGTTTATTGACAGGTTTTTTACTTATTACCAAATTAAAAACTTAAATGTTTTCTTTATCTACCAAAAAAATGCAAGTATATCATAATTTCATGCAACTATTAAGGGGTTGATTTGGGACAAATTTGATGTCCGCACCGGTGTGCATATATATATGTGCATATATATATATATATATATATATATATATATATATATATATATATATATATATATGCACACCGGTGCGGACATCAAATTTGTCCCAAATCATTAACATTGGCTGCTAACGTCTATTATTTTGCATTTTGAAGTAGACGCTATCTGACCAAGCTCAAGTTGTTTAATGTGCACTTTCGCTGAACGATACCCCCGAGTTGCCCTAGACGCGACGTTGCGCTGAGCTGCGCGTCCGGTGTGCGACGTGCTTTAGACGTAAATGACCCTTGATAAAAACAAAAGCCCATACACTGTAAACAATGTCATTTTTACATCTACAGGTCACCAAAAAAAAAAAAGATGCAGCTTGATGACTCTGTGAAGAAGTGTTGAAGGATGGGAGTCTTTACCACCACTGCTGACTGGAAATCAGTCTGACAGGTCTCACAAAACATCTTGATGTTTAACGTAATTAAATACAGTTTGCAATACACATCACGATACATTGGTATCAAAGTCAATATATTTAGGATATTTCCTATTTTCAGGAATTTAATAGGATATACTTTTAGAAAAGTTGTCATTGAGAACACACCACCATATACAAACCTTTAACTCTTTCCACGCCAGTGTTTTAAAAAAAAAGTTGCCAGCCAGCGGGCAGCATTTTATATGATTTTCACAAAAGTGTATTGCCTTCCAGAAAATGAAATGAAAAACTCATCATTGGCATGGCAGCGTTTTCTCTGGTGGGGAAAGAGTTAAGTTCAGTTTTAGAGCGTAACTAAACCCATGGTCAGAGCCTGACTCCACCCACTGGCAATATTTGAAAAAATGCAAGAAAAGTGGGCAGATCCCAACGAAGATAGAGGGAACGAACTAAGCTTGTTTGAAGTGTGTGGTAAGATAGTAACAAGGGCGTGGTGAGCTTGAACCTGCGTCCGTCACGAGGCATTTTTTGAACCCAACATCCAATAGGAAAATTCTACTGCAGTAGCCACCATTCAACCTGAAGAGGGCAGCAATCAGACGTTTTTACACCATATATTGTAGTATTGAAACACTTTATATCCAAATGTCAAAAAAGTTACTAAAATCAATGAACAGCACTAATAAAGCCTCATTCTTACAGATCATTTACTAAAAAAAGTTGGTTTCGGGTTTAGTTACTCTTTATGAAGAATGCTATCTAATGGTAGGGATGTAAACTGCAAACAAAACAACTGTCATGAATCTTTGTGAACGTATGATTTAGAAGAAAAAATGAATCGATATTGCGTGTTATTTTAAGAATCAACACAGTATTGCCAAACAAAATATCGCAATTTTCAAATATATCAATATTTTCTATACCTCTAAAAACAGGGGGTAAAATGCTTTTTAAACCTGCGATTTAAACATTGTTAAAAACATTTAAGGTACATTCACATTATAAGCGACTTTGTCACTATGTGTTGCTCATCTCTTTCAACGAAAAGTTTCTAAATCTGGTTGTCATAAACAAATGAGTACCGTCCATTCCAGTAACTAACGAGAGACGGATGACGTGAACTCCCGAAAGTCGCTCTTAATTTGGATAAAGTTAAACATTTCTCAACTTTGACGCACAACTGGACACGCCCCAATCAGTCGACAACAGTCATTGTCGCTCGTGTTCCATTGAAATCAATGAGATCGCGTCGCTCTGCTAGTCGCTGCTAGTCTGAATGCAGCTTTAGGATAATGCAAGTAGACATGTAAACAAAATACCTAACACTCTACAAATCTTCCATACTGTGCCTTTAAATAAAGTGTTATCTAACTGACTGTAGACATTATCTCCACTTGCTGTAATGCATCTCGTTCATTTCTGTGGTCCCACATCTCCATCCATGACCCCTGAACACATGGAGACAAAGCAGGTCAGCTGTGATGTTATAGTTGGAGGACCACAAGCCCCTGAAGGGTCCCATCTATATACTTTGACTCTGTGTCTTCTCATCCATGTGTCTTTCAATATGATCCATCTGTTGCTTTATGAATTCTGCCGTCTGTGTGGTCTTGTACAGCAATGACATGCAAAAAGACTATTTTTAACATCTATACTCCTCAGAGTATTGTTGTTTATGCGCTCTGACTTAGTCTCAAGGACATGCATATGTTGGCATACAAGTACAGTACATACAGCGATGACAGCTTTTCACATGATCTAACTCATGTGTTGACGGCAAGGGTAAAGTCATATACACATAATGTTTATGCTTAAACAAACCCTGCATTTGTCTATAAGGTTTAAGGTGCATTTTAGTGTTTTCATTTGCACAAATTTTGTGACTTACATATTTAGAATTAAGAATGTCAAATTTTATCAAAGCGCCCTCATTTTTGGTCGCAATACAAAGCACACACAAACCCGTAGCACTGTGTCGTCTCACACAATGTAAACTCCAATGCATAGACACGTTAATTCAATTTCCACCTCACAAAGCAATCCGGCCACCTTCATCCAGGCATCCTGAGGCCAGAGACCAGAACAGCCTAATTTGTGCAAACTCTTTTATTTTTGCCAAAGTAATTTGCATTAGCAGTGGGGACCATTAATCCCTTTAGCCTTAAAAAGCTTCTTAGAGGTCTCAGACCTCCATGAATGTCCATTGATATTTTACTCAAATAAAAAAACAAACAAATATTGTTCACTTTCTCTGCTGGAGCCTCCAGGGAATCAACAAGACGTCCACAAACACACTTCACACATGCCAGAAATGATGGCATTCAGAAAGGAATGATGCATGTCAAAAAGATGTATCGCAGGGGACATACCAAGCTAAAAATTAAAAAGTCATAATGAATATATATTACATTTCCACTCTTCAGCAAACTGAATGATGATTTGTTGTGACAGTATGTATATTTTAAAACAGTCACGTCTACATGCTCAGAAATAATGAGATGATTTATAAAGGCAAATAATTAAATATATATACACTGAAAACAGTACTTTATTTGTGGGCCTGAAATAGTGCTTCACTACCAAATCAGGTCACTGCAGAATTTTGAGGTTTTACACCTGCTGTGCTCATGTGACCATTTAACCATCAGAAAAAAACATAATAATTTGAGTTGAAAGCCGTTTTTGATATTTATAAGCAGGGTTTCCAACAGAATTTTTTTTAGTTAAGGTGCTAGGGTTGGGCGGGGGTGTTGGGGCCGGGGGGCATGGCAAACAAAGTACACGTCATGATGAACATTTTAATATTTTTATTTAAAACACTCAAATAAAACTTAATTTTAAAAGAAACTATGACAGAAAATGAACACATACTAGATTATTAATGAATTAAATGTTCTTACCTCTAACAAGAATAGCTGCGTGATGAAGTGAAACTAAAGGGTTAATAAACACAAACTGAAGCAGATGTTGCAGTGTAACGTCTAGCAAACGATGATAGATAGCGCAAAAATTGTAAAAACTGATTATTTTCCACTATTAATTGCATTATCTTATTGGAGTGTAACTACTGTATTATGTAAATAATGCACATAAATAACGTGAGCAGAACGCTCAACAATTATATCGAATCAAGAGGCACATAAAACCTAGCTAGCTGTTTGCTCAAACAACAAAATCACCAGCTAACTTAGGCTACTTTAAATTTGCAAGAACTATAGACTAATACAATAACAGGCTTAAATAAACCCAAAACACAAGTCCACATACAGTTCTCACGGACACGTGTTTTATCAACTGGCTATTATTAATTAATTATAAATTTTTAATTAATTAATTCGTTACATTTATATAGTGCTTTTCTCAGTACGCAGTACGCTTTACATATGAATGGGGGAATCTCCTCGACCACCACCAATGTGCAGCATCCACCTGGATGATGCGACGGCAGCCATATTGCGCCAGAACGCTCACCACACACCAGCTTATTAGTGGAGAGGAGAGAGTGTGATATTGCCAATTAGTAGATATGGGGATGATTAGTAGGCCAATGGGCAAGTTTGGCCATGATGTCGGGGCACACCCCTACTCTTTATCGAATGACATCCTGGGATTTTTAATGACCACAGAGAGTCAGGACCTCGGTTTAACGTCTCATCCGAAAGATGGTGCTTTTTGACAGTATAGTGTCCCCGTCACTATACTGGGGTGTTAGGACCCACACAGACCACAGGGTGAACACCCCCTGCTGGTCTCACTAACACCTCTACCAGCAGCAACCTGGTTTTTCCCAGGTGGTCTCCTATCCAAGTACTGACCAGGCTCAACCCTGCTTAGCCTTAGTGGGCAAGCTGTCTTGGGCTACAGGGTGATATGGCTGCTGGTTATCCTCCAGACATGACGGACCACATCTTTATCTAATTTTGTCCGTGTGGCGCACGTGCACGCTCGCGGTGTGAAGCTCTTCTGCGCCATTCTCTGAGATGTTTTATCAACTGGCTAGTTATCCAGTAACAAACATACAGTGACGGTCCTGACCACGTCTTTCTCATTTCGGCCGTGTGGCGCGCGTGAACGCTTGCGGCGTTAAGAGCGTCCGCGCTATTCTCCGAGATGACAGGTTTTTTGCAGTGAATTTATTTTTTTGAACGACCTAGTTAAGGTGGTAGGGTTTCCAAGCTTAGGCGGGCCACCCGAACTGAAAAGTGCTGCGGGAAACCATGATAAGATTTCATTGTGATTTCTATACAGTCAATAGAGTTGGGTAGAAACCAATTAAAATATGCAGCACTACAATCATACATTTTTTAGTAGGATGACAGTAGGTTAGTATAGTAACTGCTTTCAAAACATACCCCTTCAGAACAAATGACCAAATAAGGGTCCCAAGTTGTCATTGGGGCAGTACCCTTTAAAAGATCCTAATGTGCACCATTAAAGTACAGATACATTTGGTACCAATATGTACCTTTGTGGGTAATATGGGTTTTTTGATTGCCGATATTAAGAAAGCAATGTGGCTGATATAAGGCCGATTGCACACAGGTACCACTGGTACCATTTATTCTCGTGTAATTTTCATGAAAAGTTTCCAAAGTTTGCACCCTAAAGGGCGATTTATAGTCGTGCGTAGGTCCTACGGCGTAGCAGCTACGGCGTAGGTTCCGCGTCGGTTTGCATTTATACTTGTGCGTCGCCGTCCGCGTCGACGTGCAAACACACGCGAAACCGCTGGTTGGCAGTAATCACGCGTGTAACCACAGTAGCAGCAGAAGTCGTCAGAGAAGAAGAAGCTAAGCAAGTTAACCCACAAACGAAGAAGAAATAGCAACTTGTTGTGTATAATTTGAGAAGACCAGCAATGATGGAAGTAAATAAACAGCGACTTATGTTGCAGTTTGAGTTAAATCACTCCTCAACTTGGCTTATCTTTGTTTTCACCGTCTCAACCGGAAATACCTATGACGCAGTTTTTTTACCTGACGGGAGGGGTTCTGGTGGACCAATCACAGAGCTTGCGGTCCGCGTAGAGCCGACGCGCTGTTAGGAATTTTGTGAGGTGCGCGTCAGGCTACGCAGAGCTACGCACAGGCTACGGATAGCCTATGCCGTAGCTACGGCGTAGCACCTACGCACGACTATAAATCGCCCTTAAGTGCAAATTTGAACTCTCAAGGTGTACTTTTTGAAAGGCTACCGTCCTTGTGACGGCTAGGGACCATTATTTCTGGCAGTGTACACTAACGGTTTCAAAATATATTGACTTTATATATATGATACACTTGAAGATAAGACATTCATTGTTTATACAATCAGAAGACTTTTGCATAAGCTGCAGTAAGGACATTAGAGTAAATCTCTAGTCACTCCATCTTAGAAAACAGCGCTGACTTTAGCAAAATGGAGCGTAACAGAGATGGATAGTCTGTGCTCCTGAAAGAGACGCACCTCAGCGAGGGGCGAAGCTGGTTAGACCAAATCCTTCAAACTTTATTAATCTCATTCTGTCCTGTTCTACTTTAGCCCGACCTCACTGAAGGCTATACAAATGACCTTGTACTGCATTAGTTAACTAGCCAGAAAACATGACGTATTTTACTTATTAATAGCATAAACAGATTTAAAATGACATGGAGACTTTCTTACTCTCAGTCCTTCGATTGTGAATCTCAGATGCAACAAAAGATATTTAATAATAACAAGATGTGTCACTGCTATAGAGGTCCGGACGTCATGTGACCAATTCTGTGTATGCCCATACGGAAATGTAATATATGACATATATGTCCCTATATCAAAACCGATCTTGGCATATATGTTACATATATATGCAATATATTAATATCACATATATAGATCCTCTGGATATATGAATATATAGGTTTAAAACATATATGAAATACTCATATTAAAATGTATATAAATACATATATTAATATCACATATATAGATACTCTTGATATATGAAGATATATGTTTTAAACCTATATGAAATACTCATATTAAAATGTATATAAATACATATATGAATATCACATATATAAATAATCTTGATATATGAGATATATTTTTTAAACCTATATGAAATACTCATATTAAAATGTATATAAATACATATATTAATATCACATATATAGATACTCTTGATATATGAAGATATATGTTTTAAACCTATATGAAATACTCATATTAAAATGTATATAAATACATATATTAATATCACATATATAGATACTCTTGATATATGAAGATATATGTTTTAAACCTGTATGGAATACTCATATTAAAATGTATTTAAATACATATATTTAAAATATGTATATGTATGAATTCTTATATGGGTTTGTATTTTACAACCATATAAGATGGATTTTTACATGATACTGTATGCTCCAACCATATGATATCAATATGTTTTATGTCTAGATTTCTAAAACAACATAGCCTATATAGGTCTGTAAATATATTGTTTAAAAATTATTAGGGTCATAACATTATAACCCTGCCTAGTTTCAAACTGCATGCATTTGGCACAATACTATACTTTTATTATGGAGTTAAACTCCATGGGGGCGGTTTCCCGGACAGGGATTAGACTAGTCCTAGACTAAAACATTTTTAAGAGCTGTCCAAACTGAAAACAACTTGCACTGACATATCTTAAAATACATCAGGGCCCTTTGTTTTGCCTCAAAATGCATACAGGTAATGTTTTTAGTAAGGCATGTTTGTTAAAACTAGTTATATTTCCTAATTAAACTAAGGCCTAGTCCTTGATTAAGATAATCCCTGTCCGGGAATCCGCCCCCATATTACTCAATGTACAAGCTAGAAATTAAGCTCTGCACAGCACAGGTCTACTAAAGGGTTAATGGTGCCACATGGTGATCAACAGTAAAAATGACAAATTTGACCTCTTTGCAAAAGGAAAAACCACCAACATTCAAAAATGCATGATAACAAGGTGTCATTGCTCTGCAATCAAAAAATGTGGTTATAATGGAAGTCAATGGGGCAAAAACAGCCACTTACAATAAATGAGGAAGAAAACAATAATCAAAAGCCAATGTTTTTACTTTATATTTGACATGCCCAAGACTGCGAAAAAGGTTAAAAAAAAATCCAGTCTACTATCACTTTTTGTATTGAAAATTTGTCATTTAGATTTTCCCCAAATCCACTTATGAACTTGACAATTAAAGAGTTAAAATCATGGAAATTTTGTAAAAATTTGGTAGTTTTGATCAGAACTGACTAACAAATTTATGCAAAAAAGTGAAAAAATAATCTGATACATTTTTACAGATGTTTAATTTAGTGGATGTATTAAATTTGAACAATGCACTAGGGTTAAATTTGCACTGTGTACCCCTGCATAAAATAAAAACAGGAGGAATAATAAAACACACACTGTAAAATACAAGCTAAACAGCGGCTACTTCAGTTACACACAAATAGCTTAAGTTGTTAGCCCCTCCCATTCAACTGCTGGGTGGATCAGTGGAAAGCACGGACGACTTTCAACGTGAGGACCCGGGTTCGAGGCCCGACTGGACTCATCAGGTACATTACAAATAATAAATTGTGTTTGTGTGTTAAGTTGTGCGAATGGGTTGTACGTCCTACCTGTGGTCTGAAACATGCGAAAAATAGATAAAAACCACAGTTCAAATTTAATTATTTTATGATATATGATAAGTATATGTATGCAACATATATTAGACATATATGTGAAGTCATGTATGTCACATATATAAATAATTATATAGATGACATATATGTCTATGTATGTTTTTTGCACACATAGACATATATTTGTATGGGATAGACATATATGTCAATATATGAAATTGTTCCATTTTCGAATAGGTGTCATATATGGTTGTACATATATGTACATATATGTTTCTACTTTATATTACCATATATTTCATATAGGGATATTTAATATATTCACATATATTACAGTTCCGTATGGGTGCCACCACACTGGCAGGCAAGGACAGCCGGCAGTGAATATGAAATGAATGGCGCCAGCAGGAGTTCACTGCGCACTTTAATTCAATAGATATATATACACATGTATATCGAAAACCTAATAGATGAAACATAACAGATCCCTAAAATGTGTTTTAACATGTATCAGCTCAGATATTTTCCATATTTTAACTCTTTCTAGTCATTTCAAGGTTACTTTAAACATAAAACCCTTATACAACATGTTAAAATAGTAAGATTTGTAAGGTATAAACAGTCTGGTTTAAAATTATCAATACCAATGCTACTGTGCTCAAGCGCTCTACAATTTCCCACCAAAGGGGCGGAGTTAAGACTGCATTATGTCAACTGTAGGAGCTCTATTGCTATAAATGGAGTAAATTGCAAATGGTACATATGGCCGCTCTAGACCGCCATCCAGTAACAAGAGCCAATCGTTAACCATTAAAAAATGACAACCTCTGGGGAAGGGGCTCTGTTACCATTCACACAGCCGTATTACTTAACTACATTAAACTTTGTGCATCACAGTATCTGACAGGTCTTGCTTTAACACTAAGTCAAACATGGCGGAGTCTTGATGCACCTGTCTTAAAAAGACTTTTGCAACTTAAATGAAGACACCTGATTTAGGAATCGTTTTTTGGTTTATAAACTAAATCATTGTGATTTAGTAAACCGAAAATGTGCTTACTTCACAAGAGTTATAGTAAGCAGACTAGAGAAATGATAAGTGGCAATCTAATCCCCGTTTGAACCTGGCAACACACTGCAAAGGATTCAAGTCAATGTAATGTTATAATCTAACACAATATAAGAGAGAAGCACGTCCTTCACATACAACACAAGCACAGAGAGGCTGACACACTTGCTGCAAGTGAGTAATGCACAAACACGAAAACTAAAGGTTCATGTGTGATTTGGAAACAGGCTTTTCTTGCCAGGCAAGATTTACGTACCGCCTCAGGTTTAATGCTCTTCAGAAGTCTAAATTAAAGCCTTTCTGCCTTTGCGGCCAAGAGAGGCTTTCACCTCCAATACTCAACACAAACCACAGAGATGGGAAAAATTACACATAACCCACAGAGATTGAAACTGAAGAGATGGAGCCAACAGCGGTGGCACTAAAGACCAAATAACACAAGCATTTGTGCCATAAGAAAAACTGTTGTCTGACTATTGAGCTATGAGTTATAGCATTGTTAAGGCACATGATAGCTTGCTTAACTGTGCGTTCACACCAGACGCGGTAGAGGCGGCAAAATTGTGCAGAGTTGGACGCTTGAACATTTTGAGTTTACTCGCTTCATTCTAGTCATTCGAGACATTTACGCGGAAATTCGCATCATGGCTTCTGCGACTCCGCTCACTTCCTGTAATCACGTCAGTACTAGAGCAAGCTCCTGATTGGTTAACGCTGCGTGAAAATCCGCCCAAGTTCAGATTTTTCAACTTGTGCGTTTCCCGCGGCAACGCTCAATTCGTGCGGAACACGCCATCCGCGTGTTTTTGCCACAGTATGCCTATTCGTGTCTCTGCATTGGCTTAACATGTAAATCACTCAGTCACGCTTGCCGCCTCTTCTGCGTCTGGTGTGAACGCACAGTAAGCATTTTCCACTAAGTGGAAAATATGCAGGTTTTTTCAATAATGTGCCATAACACATAAGAACTCTTTCGTACCTGTATCTGTGTGTCTTTTTAACAAATGTCAATCTTCACTTTTCTCTCTTTATTGTACTTTATATATTATTTGTTTTTTATCCTTTTTACTCTATTGAATGTAGTTTTTTATGTAGGTCATGCAGCAATTGTGGAGTCCATAACAATTTTCCTTTCGAGGACAATAAAGTATACTACTACTACTACTACTACTACTAACAGGCTAACCTACACATACAATGCACCCAAAAAGTATTTGAATAGTTCCAGATACGTAACGCACAAATATCATTATAATATATGACAAAAAAAATGATTTAAGTCATACAGTCTGTTGGAGCCGATGGTGTAGTGGGCAGTGTTTCGACATACAGGTATGGTGCAGATGCATTTTTGGCGCCCCAAGCTTGAATCCAGACTCGAGGTCCTTTGTCGATTCCATACCCCCTGTACTTTCCTGTCCTCTGCTCACATACTCTTTATCAAATAAAGGCAAAATAGCCCCCAAAAAAAACTTAGTCATGCAGTCTATTTTCAAAATTTCAGGAGTTAGAGTCAAAATAATATTGTATGCTATTGGGACACTCTCTACTCTATGATCCTCTCTACACGTCTATACCAACTCAAAAGGGTGCGACTGCAGAGGTCAAAGCAATTACTCTAAGTACAGGAAGAGGAGGGGAAGCAAACCAAGCACTTGTGAGCGAGCGCGTGTTTGCATGCACTGTAATTTAGCAGCAAACGCTCTCGGTCTCATCCACCACCCCGGTCCGCCCGGTCTACTGCTGTTCTATTAGTGTGCCACGATAAGAAAGACGGACTCATCAATCCCAAGACTTTCATTGAGCAGCGCCTCAGCCTCCTATCGGGCAGAATAATTAAAAGACGGGCAACAAATAACAGAGAGGAGTTCTTTACACAGGCGAAAGAGACAAAACCACAGCTGAAGGTGAAGGATCGGCCCGGCATAGGGCCAGGATGTGAGGTCATAAATAAGGTACTCGGACACGCGCTGATTAGAAAAGCAGATCCCCAGACGCCGTCGATTTGTGAAATGGAAAGTGTCTGGCGACAAGGAGGCACCAAAGCAGAGGAATTGTGGGATGCTGTATGAATTTAATGATGGAGTGCATGCACTCAGCCACACGTTTCTGTCATTTAGCCCACACAAGCATCATATGCATATCACAGCCTGGCGTGTGTGCAACGAAGGATAGGGTTATTTTGATGCGAGTCAGATTCTCATGCACGGAACGTGATGTCATGCAATGTGAAGTGATGGATATCACAAGATGTGCAAATGAAAGCTCGGATCATAGAGCACCGAGCATCTTACTGGACTCTGTTACACTGTTTCTCCTGCATCATCGGCTGGAGGCGGAGCAGAGCGATGTAATCATGAGTTTGTGCATGGTTTGCTTTTTCCTGTAATTTCCCCCTCAGACAAACAATGAAAGGACAAACCCGCCTCGAAAACAACTCTCTTAGTAATCAGGGACTAATTACACAATGAATCCAATCAAAATCAATATATGGCCTTTCATATGTGTGACTAATAAACAAAATAAAAACATATGATCTACATGTGTAACAAAGCGCTATATAAATGTAACGAATTAATTATTATTATGTGCTCGCTTAATGTACACTACTAGACACACTTTACGCAAGTCACAGAGCAGATAGCAAGACACGCTCCCAAAAGCTTCACTGTAACCTTATAACAACATCTCTAATGAATGCAATGCGCTCATGTGCATTTAATTTTTACATGTGTGCAATGTCAAATGACCAAGGTGCAAAAACGGAAAAGGTTTTCCATATGAAGTCAAAATTAACATTTACAAAGTTGCAAAGAAGTATGTAAGGAGTAATTGATGATGGGCCGTTAAATTAGTAAGAAATAATTGACGACGGCCATTGAATTATAAGAAAATAATGCACACCCAAGGTGCAATGCGGCATGACACGTAGCGGATTTCAAATAATTCAAATAATTCAGAGTCAATTATTCCTCTTATACCACGGTTCCCAAAAACATTGCTCTGATGCCTACTTTTAAAGACATTTGACAAGTTAGGTGTGCGGTTATCAGAAATTAATGTATACCCACGGAACATTTCTCAGCCAATCAGAATACAGCATTCAACAGACCAGTGGTATAATTAAAAATAATGCACACCCAAGGTGGTAATGTGGCCGTTAAACTGCGGATGTCCTTATTTTCAAATAATTCAAAGGTCCGGAGTCAATTATTCTGCTCATACAACGGTGCTAAGAAATTGCTCTGGTGGTTATTTTAAGACATTTGACAGGTCAGATGTGCGTTTATTAAAAAATAATGCATACCCATGGAAAATTTCTCAACCAATCAGAAAAAAGCACTCACCAGCCCTGTTATATAAATATATATTACTGATTAATAATGTATAAAGTTAACATAATAAATGTTAATCAAAAAAGAAATGTATAATAACAGCAGTAATGTCCTAACATCAAGTGCCTCCAGCATGTAGACAGTTTGGGATTACTGGGAAGCAAAGATCAAAGCGAAGATAAGAGCAAAGACCTCAAGGCATTTTCCCCATCACCGTCTCTCTCTATCATACACAAATATAAGCACAGTGTCCGCTCTCAGACAGGATAAGAGTTTAATCCATCAGGAAGAAGAGAATCAAAGGTGTGTACACACGTGCACGCACTAACATGACCCTTACACACACATGCACAAGCTTACGGTTCCCACACTGTCAGCTCATAGTTTTACGCAATTCAGTAAGCGAATCACATGAGCTTCTCTCCCGGGACCAAAGAAGTCAACAAACCGGCCCGTCATGGGAACTCCCAAGCTGTTTTTACATGCTTGTGAGAGAGAAACAGTTTTCGTGTGATGCCTCATTGTGTGTTTGAATGTTTATGTAGATTCTTATGTGTATCTGTATCCCAGCTCTGCATATACACAGTGATATGACAAATGAAATTAAACTTCTAAAAGTTGAGTTTTAGTGTAGTACATTTCATAATCAAATGACTTATGGGGAGTTTTTATTCTCATTAGCTTGGTTTCCATCACACAGATTTTATGCGCATTTTAAAGTATTGTGTATTATAATTTACTATAGCAAATAAAGTCTACACTACCGTTTTTTGGGATGTGGCATAACAACAAGTTAAAATGACACATCCACAAAACATTTTTATGCAAATAAATGAAAATGTTTTATATGCACATATAGGGGTGGTTTCCCAGACAGGGTTTAGATTGTCCGTGAAATCGCCCCTTAAAGTTTGTTTCCTCATATGACCCTGATCTGGGTGACGTTGACTTCTCCATCATTGATCAGATGAAAAAGCCCTATAATCACAGCAGATCCTCCAGCCCTGCTCTTTTAAATGAGAAGGAACAGTCCATTAACTCTTACAGTCCACACTCAGCATTCATTACTGCTGATGTGTCATAGCTAAAGGGCTTCACGTCACAAAGACAAATACACACACCGAAAAAAACAGGCCGAGGTCAGCAAAGCCACGACCACAGTGAACACTCCATCAAACTTCTAATACAGAGATATGAATCATGTACTGCATAAGTGACAGGCCAGAGGTTAACATAGACAGTGATGGGCTCGGTTAGGTCTGTCTGGAAAGCCAGAGGTTGGAGATTTTACACAGGACTTAAATACTCATCACATAGCTTTCAAACAGCCGAGTAAACTGTGACTTAACCAGCCATGACAGCCAACAGCGCGGCAACAACAAATAGAGATTTACTAGGTGAGCCTTTCCATGTCTTGCATGCTTAGGACACCACATTAAAAGTTAAAGTTTAGAAACAAGACCTACACTGAGAGCTAAACCCCTCTCAGGCAATCCAAGCTGTTTTCTCTCTACTAGATCACACACTTGGCAGAGTCAACAACTAAAGTCGTGCTATTTTTAAAGCTGGCTGGTTCGGAGATATATTACCGCTCGCTGCTTAGGATTAATGCCGCCGGTGACCTTCTGAACTCTGGGAGTTTATAACAGGCACCGTGCCATCTTTTATGGCTCGCACACCACGCATTTCTTTATTTAGTAAACATGGACTGCGAGCACCTGCTCTGGACTGACCCTGTTTTACAAACCGGCGTCCAATGAAGTTTTTCTAACTTCCATCTTGTAGACATTAGTGAAGGAGAAGCCTTAGCATGCCATCTTAAAAATATTTATGAAATAGTTTCCAGCAGCACAGGCACTGTCTGATACACTGGAGAATATTAAAGCATTGGCTTGTGATAAAGAGAGCTTGTATGCATTTGTGGGTGTGTGCGTCCAAAGTCCGGCCCAATTTGTTGTCTTTACCTCTGGCTCATTCAATGTTTATTCTCTCAGCATGGAGCATAATAACCGTCTCTCAGCCAAAACCAGCCCTTTATTCGTCACTGCTACACTAAGCTGTTTAGCATTCCAGATGTTGTTTAAACCAAACTCTATTAAACAGCTTGCTGTGCACTTTACTTTCCTATTTCAACATATTTCTGATTGAAACAGGAAGTTGTGGGGTCCTTTTGCGTGAAGAGAATTATAAATTAGTAGAGATTCATATTTTTCTAAGTCTTCACAAGATGACATTGTTATGCAAGTGTACTCTTTAACACTCATAAACAGACTTAAACTCAAATTCTGGGTTTCTTTATAGGGTTTAATAGCTATTAATGGATCATTTGCCATTACTGGACTGTCCATAAGTATTAGGGAGGTAAGAAAAAAAATTGTTCCAATACCAATATTCAATTATTTAGTTTGGCATCTTCCGATACACAGACGGAAACCGATAGTTTTGCTTTTTGTTCCAGATATTATCAAGATAGTGGGAAAAATCTAAAATGTCTGATACCGATCATAAGCCTATCTAACGGTGCATCCCTTATCTGTCAATACTTGACAAGTTGAAAGCTCATTATATAAAGAGTTTGGTTCCAAAACACGATAAATACTTTTTTTATTGTTACCGCCAAAATCAGTATCGTTTCAGGTCAGTATTAAAACATCTATTCTTCATTTTACGTAAAATCCGATATCCGCAGTGTTATTCTGTCTTCTTTTCTCCCTTTTTTCCAAACCGTGTCAAACGCCACTTCTTCTCTGCAGAATGCAATAAATCTGCTTAACCAATCACAGCACACCATTTCACGCATTGTAAACAATAATGGAGGCGCTTTGAATACACACAGAATCCTAGTTTTCCTCATCTACTTTATACTTTGTGATTAACAAACAACAACAACAACAACAACAACATAGTTATTTTGATGGCATTGATAAACCTGTGGTGGTTTCTTGCGGAGGGGAAGAAACGAAAGTCATCAAAATCGTGTTCTCACATGAAAGCATCAAGTTTCTGTCATGCTAACACATTGACCCCTGGGGATCTTATGAAAAACGTTCAATTATTTTACTTGAAGTTAGGGGTGCACGATATATCGTTCAATAACGATATGTCTGTCGATATATCGTGCATCCCTAACTTCAAGTAAAATACTCCTTTTTTTTAATATTATCGGTCTGATAGCAAAATTAGGCCGATAAATGAAAGCCGATAAATGATGGATTATTTCGGTTTGTTGAACCACTTCCCTTGCTCATTGCTGACCATGTGGAGTTTTGATTGGTGCTTTCTGTGACATAGCACAAAGATGACACATGTTGCGGGCTTAAAAAGAGTATGCTAGTCTAGCGCAAAGACAAGATGTCCGTGGTCTGGGAGTTTTTCATTGTGAAATTAATATGAATATTTATCTGCCTATATATATTTTAAAAAAAAAAGTTCAGCGATGATGTCCCAAGGATGACAGCAGCATTAATGCCATAAATGTTTATTTTTTAATCAGTGTATACCACTAGTCATTGCATTTTGGAAATAAAAACATTGCATTTTGTGGAAAAAATAATCCGTTTTTATAATGAACCTTTGAAATTCAAATTATGGATTTGAATTTTTTATGTTATCAAGATGCTATTTGAGAGTGTGTAACAAAAAAATTGGTTTTCATCTTGTCACTGATTTATTGCGTTTTGTAACCAAACTCTACATAACCCTGGATCTCAAAGCCAGTCTTAAGTCGCACTAGCCAAAAATACACTGTATGGATCAAAATTACTACCATAAATATTTCAAAACTATGGATGCAGTTGTTTATTTGGACAACTTTAAAGGATTTTCTCAATATTTGGATTTTTCTGCACCCTTCTGAACTTCAAATAGTTGTATCTTGGCCAAATATTGTCCTATCCTATATACACCATGCATCTGTGGAAAGCTTAATTATTTTTTTAACCCTCAGATGATGTACAAATCTCAATTTCACAAAATCGACCTTTATGACTGGTTTTGTGGTCTAAGGTCACATACACAAGAAAAACCCTCCCCTTCTCATTTTTCTTCTCCTCTTTCAACAGCAGTCATCTCTAAAATTGTAGAAACTTAGTCATTTATTGCACTTCTCATGTTGTTGCATCGCTTTGTTTTCCTCACTGTTGTAATTCACTTTGGATAAAAGTGTCTGCCAAAGCCTAAATGTAAATGAACGGCTTCACAGCACAATATTTTAGCATTCATAGGAAGCAATAGAGGAAATGACAACAGGACTTGAGATATGAGACAATGCTAAAGACGTTTGTGAATGAGGTGGAGGTTTAAGTAAACAAAGGACTTGTGTTTCACATGAATGAGTCAGTCATCTGTGTATAATCGACAGGGAGGCGGAGCTATTCTCTTCTCAGGATGAGGTCATTTCCTGCCCAGACTCCCTGCTCTGTGTCATTTACTGTCAGGAACGCAGCCAACACAACAGACGGCTCAATTGCTCAACACCAGTCATTATCAGTCAAAGTTTAATAATGATAGTTGCCCGTTTATGACTTCTGGAGCGAGTGTTATAAAAATTACAGCATTTAGGCTTTACAACCACATGGCTGTGCATTCAGTGCTATATGACAAGGCATAAATAGTTTTGCTCTTATCAGCTCTGTTTTAAAGGCAAACTGAGTCACACTTTAATCAGGCAAAATTCTGCTTTTGTAAGACTTTTATTCACAGACAGACCCAAGTGAGAAAGAGAGATGCAGAGTCTCTCTTTTAGATTCCCTTTTGGAGATGTACAAATATTTTCCAATTTTAGTCGATTTAAAGAAGCCTTAACTATACTTTTATGTAGTTTAGCTTATAGGCTGTAATGATCACATACTTGATATAGACCATTTCAAAAGATGTAAACAACACTTGTCCAGAAAAACTTCATGTTTTAGTTTGTGACTGTTTTTATTTTATTTTACATATATCATTATCTTTAAGGTATTTCTTTGACTTTTTGATTCAGTTCTATATGTTCTGTTGGTTGTATTTTATCCCAACATTTATCTAGTGTTAAAAAGTGAAACAGGAAGTGCTTCTGGACCAATGTTGTTTACATCTTTTGAAATGGTCTATATGATTTAAGCAAGCAGCTCTCTATATGCCAACACTTAATAACTCCTAACCCATAATCTGTCCATCATTATCCAGTTCCATCAGATTTAAAGTGAATCAAAGACATCTACATTTGTACAATTTTGAGAGATTGATTGGTAATTGCTGGAATCTTCAGTAAATAAATCTAAAGGAGCTGCTTGTATTGTCCTGATATACTCCAGCAACATACTGTACAGAATTAATCGAGAGGTTTCAGAGCCAAGACACACAACTCGATCTGCTGTCTAAGACCTGGAGGACCAGCGGCAGACAGCGTGTGGGAGAACGTGAGAAAAATAAAAAACTATCCAATCTCAGCGTGTAAGAATTCAAAGGGAGTACTCAGCAATGACATTCAGGTACTGCAGGACAAAGACTTCAAAGTTAAATCATGACTGTACCATCTTTACTATAGTATTGTAGTATGGGTCAAACCAATTGCATTTATGCATTTTGTGTTTACATTACTTTTATCCAAAGTGACATTTAAGCAATACATTTAATCAGTATGTGCGAACCCATAACCTTTGCTCTGCTATGCAATGCTACAGGCTCATATGAAGGATAAAACAAAAAAGCTAATGAACACCTCACCGCACTCACATGTCCAGTTGTTTTCATACAGACTTATATATATTACATGCAATGACCTGGGAACCGCTTTAAGCCCAGTTGTGTTTTTTTCATACTAGTGTCGATCGGCTGTAAGCGCTATGCTTTCTCTGTAATAAGCTCCCTAGAGTCGTGCGGTCAGGTGACTTACAGCGGCGCTAAATTTATCTCTGCTCCATTTCTGCCTTAAATTTCACAATTATTTTTGTCACTGTTAGCGCTGATTATGTCGTTTCCTCTCATTTCGCCTGAATTCAGTTAACCGGGACTGGTGTCCAAACTCTTGCCAGGGCTTTGAAGTGAGTAATGAACTTTTCCTGCTAGGTGGCACGCTAATGTTGAGCCTACAAAAACACATATTAGCCAAACAATGACGACATCTAAACTTACACAACAGCTCTGAACGCCTGGCACAACAACAAAACAAACATGTTTAAACTAAACACAACAAGAACTACACAACTTTAACTAACTGTGCAATCAAACAAACTTGAATCAGACTACATGAATGCATATGAGAAAAAGTATTTTGTTACACTGAAGCATGACAGTAACTCAATTATAAACCAGAGACTGAGAGAGAAGGTTCATGTTTTTGACAATATCAATGGCAACAAAACAGCCAGAAAATTCAATCTGACATCACTAGGCGTAAAAATGGGGGCACTTTACCAAAGTAATCCCCAGTTACACACAATCACTGACATAATTCAATGAAAACTGCTATATTTCTTTATCATCACAGCAAAACATTGCAAATGACAGCCAGTCTTGTATTTAACATTTTACCAACACAGGGCTGACAGCTTTAACAGACTGAACTCCAGCCACCAGCAGATTCAATTCTCACCGTGTGAAAGAGCATCAAGTGACAAAGTTTCTGGCCCGGTACCAAACTCACGTCGTCCAGCGGCTCCTGTTCACCGCTCATCCTCTACTCGATCCGCTTTTATCACCTCACACAAAATAGGTTTAGCACGTTACGTAACATCATTAGCCAAAGACGGCCCTGAGCTGAGAATTAGAAGATGATCGTCGCAGGATGTGCTGTCAAACAACAAAATACACACAAACCTGTGAACTTTCATGTAAAAATAAAACCCTTGCAATTTGGAAATTTGCAAAACGCAATGGTTTGTGCCAACTGAATGATCTTAATACTTTAAATTGTACAGTAAATGTTTTTGCTATAGCAGAGAAACTGTCAAAACGGAGAGAGTGATGCTTTTTGTATGCTACATGCATGTTATAACATTTTCAGTTTTTACACAGTGTATACTTCGTTATAATTTTATTTTTATTTTGCAAATTTAAAACATTTTGCAACATTTCTAGGCATACTGCCCACTAGGGCTGTCATGGTTATGAAATTTGGCTGACAGTAATGGTCTAATAAATTGTGATGATTAATTGACTGTTTTATTGCTTTGACAATTAACCGTCTGTTTTTATTAATTTGACAAATCTATTAAATTATTTTGTTTGTTCATGAAATTATTTTTCACAAATTGTTGACATTGGTGTGATAATTGAAATTAAATATTTTGCAAGGTTAAATTGGCAGTAAATATTAATCAGATAACACATATTTAAACATATTAAAATATATTTTTTTAATGAATATATCTTTCAAAAACTAAAAATTCTTCATAAGAAATAAACACAGTTGAGTGTCTGAAAAAAAAGAAAAATGCATTCAAAATAAACTGACTATACCATAAAAGGCCTTAAATAGTAGCCAATCCTACTAAGGTCACATTCCTTACAGATCCTAAAGAATAGCATCCTCCACTTCCCTAAATTCAGAATTGCTGTTTTGGAATTGTATGTTTTACCTGGCAGTTCATACTGCTTATCAAAGTTTTGCAGCATTTATTTGAATGGCTTTGCAATGTATCGCGTTACACTGTCAGTTAAGGAGCGGCATCTCATACGGTCTCGTTAATACCGACACTGCAGCTCCCCTTATGTTTTTTAGAGAGATGTGCAATCATTGCGGTGATCTGAAATCATTGCGATGAGGTCAAACAATCGCGATGAGATGATTATTTAATTATTGTGACAGCCCTACCACCCACCTCTAATCGTATCACATTTCACATATTGTATTATTTAGCAAGTTATCGGATTTTCTTCAATATCATGCAGCCCTACCATCAACTGTAAAGACAAATCCATCCAAACTGCAACTCAAGCAATACATCCAAAGCTACAGCGTTCCAGTCTACTAAAACCTTACACTTGTTTTACAAATACATACGGTTGTCCTATGATTAAATACTATTACACTTTTAAGAGCAACATGGACATTTTAATGTATGAAGTTTTACAAGATGATTACAGAAGCTGGCAGGTGAATTATTAATAGGGGAAAAGAACTGAGTGTGGTGTAAAGAGCAAAGCCTCAAAGGTAGAAAGGAACTGACTGAGATTTTACTCGGCCGTCTTCCTGTGCGACTCTTTGAACACACAAAAACAGATGAGCTGTTTCTTATTATACTGACTAACAAAGCACAAAGCAACCACGCAATTTCAACAAACGCCTCACAAGAGATGTTATGAAGGAATGCAAACATGACAAACTACACTGCGTGTATACGGCTTATTCAGATAGGATATCTCTCGACCACGAATGACTGCAATAACCACGCTAACATCTGCAAAAACCCAGACTTTGTTTGCTTTGCGATAGGATAGAGTGGCCGCTATTGCTGCGAATCTAATAAAAATGTGAGCCCTTATGTAAACAACTCGGGATTACATCATGCAAATTGCCTTTAAATCACTGCCACATATGGTGGGTCTTCAAAGCTGTATCTGTAAAACTGCTTTTGAAAATTAATCACATAAGCGCATACAGTCAGATTCAGATCAGATTAACACACATTTACAAGCCACCAGTGTGGTCTCTCTCTCTCTCTCTCTCTCCTAGTTTAGTATTTGCTGGTGAAGAGAAAAATGCTAATTCATGGCTCGAAATTAACATTTTTAATAGGGGTCCTCCCAAATTTAAAGCCCCCATAAAAAAAATGCACTTTTAAATGTGTTTATAATATCAATAAATGAGTCGCAAGTGTGTGTGCAGAAACATCATGTTATTATACAAATCCATCTATTCTTCTTTGTGTAATCTCCTTTAAACCGCAACAGTCACACAAAACAGGCTGTTGGGGATCTCCTATCAATGTGATGTCACATTAATTACGGCCCACCCATAACCATTCACAGACTCCACCTTACAACCTTCTGCCAGAGAAACATGTCTTGATGTAGTCCAAAGCACATGTGTAAGCATGTGTAAAGTTTCATTGGTCCCTATAATATTAGGGAGCGTTTGTGCGAGTGCAAATGATTTTTGTGGTCCAACCTGTTGTAATTTCTTTTATGAAAGCTGATAGCTGATTTTAGCTGGCCGTTGCTGGTTAAGATGGTGGGTGAGCTGATCTTCCGGCCTGACCAGCTAGACCCAGCTTAAAAAGTGACCAAAACACAGCTAGACCAGCCTGCTACACCAGCAAAACCAGCTAAAACCAAGCTGGGAGACCAGCTAAAACCACCTCACCAGCTTATGTTGGTCTTAGCTGGATTTTTCAGTATGAAAGTGAATATTTTGTAAAGAAATTAAAACAGGACCACACAATAATTTGCACTCACACAAAAGCTCCCTAATATATTTTGAGGTCGTGCCAATTACATTTCAGGAGTGTATGCACCCAAAATGGTCGCAATTTTGAGCCCTGTAATTTAAATCATGACCCCTTTATGCTCTGTGGCACAGCACGGTCGCATTGAAACCAGACCTCTGCAGCAAATCTTTTAGGGTAAATGGTGTTTTGTAGTCCCCGTGTTAATATGCGACGCAGCTACTCCGAGGCCAGAGGAGCGCAGGTCTGATGTGCTTTAATGATACCGGCGGATTGTGTGTGCTGAAATATTTAAGCCAGAGCCATTACTGGGCTTTCAAACACGTGCTTTGATGATGTCCTCTGCTGGACGTGAGGTCATTTCATTGTGCCACTGGAAAAATGAGTCATTTCCTGACAAGATAGAGGGCTTATGGGTATAAGTGGAGTTTTGGGGGCAATTCTAGCAAGATGTGAGATCTGAGAGACCACTGGAAATCCTGCAGGTGAGTAATACCTGCTGTACATCTAACACTACTGAATAAAATTCATTAGATTTACTTCACACAGCTCTGCATGGCATGCATCGAATTTAAGCATAAGCCGGCATACATTTTTCTCAGTTTTATTTGAGATTTTAAGATTAATATCAGCTTGAATTGAACTGCATCCTGACCCAGCACACTATATATATATATGAATTAAAGTTTGCCAAAGTTAGACCCTCCTGCCATTTATCACTTCAGTAAGTTTTTCGTGCACTGACATGACCTCGAATCCCATATCACAGCTGAAGACCTCGCAGACTTCTGCCTATTTGTTTTTCCTACCGCAGTCTGACAGTAATTCATGTAGCCTGCAAGTCGTAATTAAATCAAACAAAAAAGATGTTTCGAGGGTAAATGGGAACCTGGGAAGGCGAGACAGACAGAGGGCCGTGAATGAACTGTAAATCACATCACATGTTATTATAAACATCTTCTCCACCGTCTGCCATCCAGACCGTGATTAAAACAATCATTCAACAAACCTCATTACTCAAGTTTTAAAGAGCGCCCGTGACGCTTCGCACTTCATTAGTCTAGAATCTCGGCCTTTAGCTACAGCACATCACGCGTGTATCATAACAGATACCAGAATCGACATTACAAATGCATTTATTAGAAACCAGTGGATCGTCATCCATCAATGAACAATCCCTAGAGAAGATCATCCTAAAGAGAGTACAGAATGCAAACCACATTTATTCTCTCAACTCACATCCATCTATCAGACCACCTTACCAGCACATCTGCTTCATATTCATACGCAAAACTCCTACGAATGCGTCGCAATACTCGTCGTGTCCGTCAACCAGAGCTGTGGGTTAGTAAATGGTCATCACGTGTGAGACAAACATGGGATTAAATGCTGGATTATCTGCTAGAAGAGATTAATGGCAAAGTGACCACATTTGTCAGGCTTAAGGCTCTGCCATACTTCAGACGCAGATGAATGAAATTCACTTTAAAGGCAGAAAAAAGTTAAAACTCCATTTAAACATCTAAAGTTTCCTTTGTCTCTGGAGGCGGGGTTTATACTGAGTATATAAAAAGTTGCTTTGTGTGTATCCTCCAACATCAGTCATATTACAGTTTGAAACCGTGTTTTGTTTACCTACATGATGGACATTCATCACAATGGTTAATAAATGGTGAATGAAAGGTCGCGAGTGTTTGTACAGATGCTGTACCTGCATCTGTATGCTCAAAAGTATTCATACACCGTTTGAAAAAAAAAAATGTCAAAATATCTACCCCTGGTACTTTTATGTATAAATTTGGTACCAATATGCACCTCTAAGGTACTAATATGAACTATTTACATTCTAAGCTGTATTTTTTGACAACTGGGGACCATTTTAAAAGAGCACCTATTGTCCGATTCACGTTTTTTAAATTAACTTTGGTGTGTAAGTGTGTATTAGTACATGTTAACAATATGCAAAAGGTACAAATCCCAAAGTGAACAAAGGGGCGAGTTATCTTCTCCAATGTAAATCTCTTTTCTTGGACTACAACAAACACACGGATTGTAGTCAACAGTTTCTTCCTGGGATTTATGGTGTAGACAAGACCGACAATATCATAATTCATCCCGCTTCGGACTTACAGCCTGTAAGGTATTCAGGCCAATCACAACGTACAGATTAGCTGGCCAATCAGGGACACAGAGCTTTTCAAAGTTTTTTAACCATAAACCATGCGAACACATTGTATTACACCAAATATACAAAATAACATTGTTTATTAGCAATGAAATAGGTGCACTTTAAACTATTTGTTCCTAACAGTGTAGTTGTTGTATATAACTAATGTCATTGAAAGGGCAACTTAAATTGTGACCGCTATGAAATTGTTTAAAATGATTGATTTTGTTCGAAATGACATCAGGTCAATTCGTTCTTCTACTATGTCTAAAGTATATTAAGGCCTTAGAGGAATTACTGGAGTGGGACGACACCTTTCCTGCGATCAGCCTATCAGCAAAGAGAATAAATGCTTTAAGACGATAGATCGGACGGTCTGTCAACTGCTGGCTGCAGATCAAAACGTCAAGCTAAAGTGGACAATTTTACTCTCTCAGAGTGAATAGTGTGTGTTTTCGTTCAAATATACAACAGGGGCTGGATTTGTTGGATGAGAACGGCAACATTTGCATGCATTTTGAATTCAAAGCATTGCATGCGATGATAGCTCTGGCTCTGAGTGAGGCTCTACGGCATCACATGCTGAAGGGAAAACAATCCCATAAAACTCTGGGTTTGGGCTGCGGTAAATACACTGCACTGTAAAAAAAATTAATTGCTAGTCAATTCAATCTACTATTTTAAGTTTTGTCTTGTGATAAATTGACATAACTTCTAAAATCAATTTGGAATTGTTTAACTTAATTTTTTAAGTTAAAGTAACATTAAAAAATATGTTGATTTGACAAAAATGTTTTTGAGAGCATCACAAAAAATTCCCATTTACCACATTTAGCCATTTGATATTCAGCACAAAAAAGAAATAAATAAAAATAATGCTATTAAATAAAGTAGGGCGACTGATTTGATGCAAACTGTAGTACTTTACTAACATCTACTGTAGTAGGAACTGGCCTGCTGGAGAAATTTATGACTCTTACACGGCTGACCGAATCACACTACACGGCAAAAAGACCCACTGAATGCTAATGGGTCTCCTGTATAAACTGAATGTGTCAGAGTCCACAAAACACTCCAGTTGGCTTCTTCAGCCAATGTCCCATTAGTACAGTACACTGACACCCCAACAGCACCCGCGTGCCAAACGGGAAGTGGTGGGAATTACTAGAAGAGGGGGCTATTTTGAAAACCAAAACAGAAGCTGATGAACGAGCAGTGAAGTGTTCGACGCTAAAGCCGGCCAAAACGCATTTGATGTGCATCAGCTGTTTGCTGCGGGAATCGCATGACTCCACTGTGAGGTCATAAACAAGATCTGCCAAAGAGATCTGCTGTCCTCTGGAAAAGTACATAAAGCTGGATTTCATTTGCCATTGCCATTTATTAGTTTCATGCCAATTCCTCGCTGTCGATACCCTGAGCAGAAACGAGTCTATCAATCCAGATGTCAAATAAAATCTGCCCGCCGAGTAAGATCACTCGAGGGTTAATGAGAGCATCAGGATTAAAATGTTTAAGTTCATGGTGGATTACATCACCAGCTCGACACAACAGTCAATGACCTTAACATTTATGTCACCTGTCTAAATTCACCTTAGTGTGATAGATAGATTAAAAGACATTTTAACCATCTGACTAAATCTGTTCCCTCTAAAAATGCAGACTACGGACCGAGAGTGTTTTTAAAGAGACTAAGACTGAGAGATCAGACTCATTTGGGATTTATTAATCTAGTGCAAAACACAGTGATCGCTCTACAGATCTACAGCTGATCCTCCTGTCCCCGTGGAAACCAGGAGGGCATCCAATCTGTAATGAGAAACCTCAGGTCAGTGCACATGGCCTGGTTGAGCTTCTCGAAAGAGGACAAAGTCAATTTCATCTGTAAATGAACCAACAAGTCTCATGCATTGGGAAATAAAAGTAAGTACACAAAGCGAATGCTAATGTTTTAAAGAGCACCTGTTGTCCGATTCAGGTTTTTATATTAACTTTGGTGTGTATTAGTACATGTTAATGATATGCAAAAGGTACAAACCCCAAAGTAAATGATGAACCGAGTTATCGTCTCCAACGTAAATCTCTTTTCTTGGACTACAACAAACACAGGGATTGTATGCAACAGTTTACTTCCTGGGATTGGTGATGTAGACAAGACCGACATTATCATATTTCCTCCCGCTTTGGACTCACAGCCTGTAAATTAACTGTTAGCAACTGAATCTTTCAAACATGGTAAGGAGCATCACATTTCCGGCCGACGTCAGAGGTATTCAGACCAATCACAACGTAGAGATTAGCAGGCCAATCAGGGACACAGAGCTTTTCAGATCTGTGCGTTTCAGGAAGAAAGTGAAATCGGGAGCTACAAAAATGTAAGGTATGTGGAAAAAAATTTTTTTTAACCAAAAAACACACAAACACATTGTATTATACCAAATACACAAAATAACCTTGTTTTTAGCAATGAAAGAGATGCGGATAAGGGCAGCAAGATATACAGAAATTATTGAAATATGTGCATATCAAAATGGTTTTCAATAGCTGAATGATTTTAACCCTTTATCAAGTTAGGTATAGTCAAAGTTTTAGGTTGATTTAGATAGCAAAAAGATGGGCGAGACTAATGGAACACACACACTAAACATGAATTCAACAATGTGCACGAGTAGATTATAGCGAGCAGTCGCAAGTAGGCGCAAGCAGACGAGGGCCAACGTGAAGCACGCACTATTTGGCTAAAACTCTTCTATGTACGAGTTGAAAACATTTAACTCAAGTAAACAGTTTGCATGACACAAAGTTAAATACCGCAAGTAATCTAGAGCAAGAAACGTAATGGTTTGCATTTGGTGTGTACGTACCATTAGAGAGTGACGCTTCCTTTTTCCCAGACAGAATGTGAAACGTGCATGTCGCTAATATAATTTTACTATTTTTTTGTAAATAATCTGATTAAATTTGATTTTACAAACTTAATTATCATATTGCATATATAGCGAGTTATCTCATAGCATTTTTCTTCAAAATCATGCAGAGGATACGTTGGTTGTCAATTGGGTCTTTTAAATCATTGACCACGTTTACATGCACACCAAAAATGCGATTATTTCCAATAATGCGAGTAAGGTCTTAATCGCAGTAAGATGTTTACATGACTGGAGCTAACCTCTTCACTCCGGTTTACATGCAGTTTTTATTTTCGGATTATTCACACAAAGTTCAATGCAGAGCACAAATGATGAACTCGCATATATGGTCCACTGTTTTAATTTACTTACATTAAATGACAAACACGTTGTTATAGATGTATTTCATTATCCGGTGCCGTGATGAAGATATAAATATGACAGTGCCTGTAAAGGGCGTTCACATGATATAAAAATATAGTTTTAAAAATCGTTTTATATTAAAGATAATAGCAGAGCTCACACAACAACTATAACGATAGCGATTTTGGCACATGATGAACGATAAACCATTGACAGCCAATCAAATCTATTTGAACTTGAAGTGCACGCGCACTTAAAATGCAGCAGAAAGCTCATTCATTGCTGAGGTTTATAACATAAAATTACCTCAGGTATCCAGCGCTGATGCTGTGAAATTTTTCTACCACACTGACTACGCCAAAAGGTATGATATTATTACACAAACTACTACATTCATTCAGTTGAGGACATCTGCTGGTTTCCCGCTGTGTAAATGCAACAAGAACAGCATATGTACATATTCAGTGACATGTAAACAATTGCAAAAAAAGTTTTTATTACAAGAAATATCCAATATTAGGTAATGCCGCGCTCGTTTTATCGAATTAGCATGAAGTTATCATTATGATGTGGTCACTAATATATTTATCATTATAATTATCGTTATAATGTCATTTAAAGGTTTTATACACTGCTGTCGTGTTATTTGAGCTGTTTCTGAATGAAGGCAGACTGCTGACAGCGAGTCGTGTTGGCAGAGTTCATGTAAAACTTCCTAATGTCAAGATTAAAACGAATTTGTGCTTAAGGTGCGTGACTAAAACACACGTGCACTTAATTAGTGCGGTATAAATGCGATTAAAGCGTTTACATGGACGCATACTGCGATTATAAACGGCGTACGCCACCTCTTTTAATGCGACTTTACTTATTGCGATTATGAGCTTAATCGCATTATTTTTATCGAATTATTGCGTTTACATGAGGTAAAGTATAATCGCAGTATTGACAAAATCCCATTATAATCGCATTATTAGGGTGCATGTAAACGCGGTCAATGTCTGCCGATATCACATCCACTGTTTGTATCACTTGATTACATGTATTGCTCTCTACAGATCCATGGCTGGTGTTCAGAAACAGGGTTTTAGTGTTCATTGTGAAGGGAAGTTAATATTAAATTTTCTTCCTTTAAAGAGGCAGCTGGCAGCCATTACGACGGCTACATGAAAGAAGTGCCGAAAATAAATGCGACATGAATAAATATTGTTCAAAAACATCAGCGCTTATCGTGGGAGCCCCTGCTCTTCACTTTAGGACAGGAAACGCATTATTACGATTCAGCGTGCACCACTTCTTGGATCAGACTTATCTTGGGAGTGGCAGTAAATTACGCCAGACCACAACCCAAGTGAGACAGCTGTTTCGAAAAGGATCACTTAAAGCACTCAGAATTCACATGTAAGACACGCACAAAACCAGAGAACAGAAAACAGAAAAGAGTGATGAAGATGTTTTATGGTTCACCGGGTTTCACAAATGAAAATCCTGTCAGTATTTACTCTTTTACTCAACTGTGGAAGACAGAAGACTTAAAAAGTTTTAGAAATATGATTACATAACAAATACATAATTTAAATTTTTGTTCATTTAAAAACAAAACATCGAGTCAGCTTTGACATTACTGACACCAAAAGTTATTTCTTGCATTTTGTGACCGGTGTGACACGCTACAGTATATTTGAAGGTAAACTAACAGGTGCACTTTACAAGGAAAGTGAAGCCCACAAACCCTTTCATGCAAAGAAAAGCACGCAATGCCCATGTTAATGTGATACTATGATGATAATAATAATAATAATAATAACTATCGTCATAAAAGCCTGCTATCGGCCATATGTCTGTTGAAGGTCAATACACGATAGTATCATCTATCGGCACAACCCTACGTTGGTCATACTTTTACAATAATGAACTGTATGACATGTCTTCATACAGTATTTGCTTCAAGTTACTGCAACAAAGGCATTCTTGTGAGGACACGCTCGATGAAAACTAAAGGAAACTGGTTTAACACAGAGAAAAATGTTTACCTGACCAACCAGATTTTTTGTTATATTGCAGCACTTTCTTGCACCTCTGTGCTCATTTCTGATCAAGCAAACAGAGTAAAATGCATACTGTTGGTCTCAGCAGCGGGACCATCGACTGAATCTACAGTCAGGTCACCCAAGGTCAGCTTCTTCTCTCCGGTTCAATCTCGAGAGACCGCTGACGATACAACCGGGGACGAGGATTAATGCGATACATTTGTTTGGCTTCGGCTCGAAAAGAAAATTAAAACCATCAGGCGCAAATTAATAAAGCTTTTGGAAGTCAATTAGATTAATGATGTTGCTGTTGGTCGGGTTCGACCTTTTCACACCTTCCTGTTAGAAACGGTTAAAGAGAAAGAGTCATATGGATAACCTCTGAATGCTTAACTCCTCATCTGGACTGTAAATCGAGCCTGTTAGACCAAATAAAGCCTCTGGGTGATGAACCGCTACACAATTAAATGATGTAATTGGATGTCTTATGCACTGTACACTTCTAGAGGTTTATTTACAAATTAATAATAAAATGCCATAAGACATAAATATGTGGTAAAAATTCTGTTTGGAAAGCAAGGAGAAACCAGAAGGACTGTTCATAATATTGTGGGATTATATGACTACAGATGTTAGACAGCAAACTAAATGTATAAATTTTTTTATAATATCTAAAAATATATTAATTATATATTTTATAGAGATTTTACTCACATATTGTTAATGCCATGTCATTAAATATTTTGTAAATAAACATTAAATGTTTTGGTAATATTAAATGCACATATAAACAGTAAAAAAAACATTATACAGGCACTAAAAGCTGGGTTACTTTCAACTCAGCGTTGGGTCAAAAAAGAACGAACACAACCAGCTAGGTTGTAATTTAACTTATATTTTAGGGGTGCAACAGATCACAAAACTCACGGTTCAGATCAAATTATGGTTTTTGAGGCACGGATCGGATCATTTTTCGGATCAGCAAAAAAAAAAGTATGGGAAAAATCTAATAACAAATCAAGAAATTACAAACATTTATAAAAAAGAACAAAGTTGCACATTATGTAAGGTCTAAAATCATTAGGTACAGAAATCAATTGAATAATAACACTGCATTTGTGGTATTAATTTAATTATTATATTATAAATTAATTATTATTTTTTAAAGCTTCAGAAGTGATTTTCTCTTTGTCATAAGTTGTTTGATTAACATTAATGAGACCGACTTAAGTAGGTCAATTGAGCTTACTGCCTCTAAGACCAAATATGCACAGACTGGATCTCTCTCTCCGTTTGTAATTTGCCCTGTGTCTGTGTGTGTGCACGCGTTTAAGTGGACTCAGTAGTGCACACACACAGACACAGGGCAAATTACAAACGGCGCAGCATAAACATTCTCCCACATAAAAACGTTATGTTGTTTTTATTGCTCTGTTAGCCAAATGCATTTTAATACACTACAGTATGAGAGAGAGTAGCGCAACTCTCTGAAGTTTACACATCACAGTTCTGATCTTTGAAGGATGATACATATGACTCGAGCTGGACCAGACACATTCAACCGCACGTGCGTTTGTGCGTAAAGTAAACTGCTCACTTTAGCGCCTTTTTGCAGTTAAACGGTTTAAAATCACTTGAAATGTTAACATTTGCAAACCTTTGAAACCCTTACAAATTATAAACGTTCCCTATTTAAATTTGCGTATAAATCCGCAAATCATATGCGAGCCAATTGATGGGTCAAATATACACATTTTCTAGGTTAATTTAATCAAATGGTTGGGTTTCTCTTTTTTGACCAAACTCTGGTTTCCTAAAAAAAAAGCATTTTTCATAGACACTTGTCTATGTTTTTAGGTGTTATTTTATTAGACATTTTCAGATCCATTTTTTTAAAGCCAAAAACCACTAGTAAAGATTGAGTTCCATGAAGATATTTGGTACATTTCCTACAGTAAATATATCAAAAATGAATATCATTACTAATATGTCTTGTTAAAGGGACACTCCACTTTTTTTTTGAAAATATGCTCATTTTCCAGCTCCCCTAAAGTTGATTTGATTTTTACCGTTTTGGAATCCATTAAGCTGATCTCCGGGTCTGGCACCACTTTTAGCATAGCTTAGCATAATCCATTGAATCTGATTGGACCATTAGCATCACGCTAAAAAATAACCAGAGTTTCAATATTTTTCCTATTTAAAACTTGACACTTCTGCAGTTACATTGTGTACTAAGACCAACAGAGAATTAAAAGTTGTGATTTTCTAGGAAGATACGGCTAGGAACCATACTCTCATTCTGGCGTAATAATCAAGGACTTAGTTGCCATAACATGGCTGCAGAAGGCGCAATGATATTACACAGTGCCCGAAAATTATTAATAATGTAAAATAGTTTGCTCTAGTTTTAATTTAGAAGTAACAAATTGAAATCCTGAATTGCTTGAGTATAAGAGTAGCTGTTTTAAATTCTTCTCAGTCGCTGCTCAAAGATAAAGCATCAGACATCACATCTGAACCAGCAGCAGGTGTGAAAGCACCCTTATCACAGCACAATGACAACAAAATGAGAAAGTCATGACAGAATGGCTCAGTGAAGAGACAAGATGTGAAAGGTCTCATCTCCCAAAACCCAAACGTGGCCTGCAGGCCTCCATCACCAGAGATTCTCTGCTTAAACTGCATCTGCGCTAACCTTATATTATAACCCAGACACACACATGAACACAAACTTAACAGACAATTATATTAAAGTACACAACAATTCACTGACAATATTTTAAAGAGACAAACAAGGAGAGATCACTAGTAAGGCATTTCTGCCATTGCATTGTATAGAAGTGTCGGCTCTGCCTTATTAAATGTCATTTTAACTATACAACCCTTACATAACAGTCTAGACACTTGTGACCAACTAATTTAACCAACATCTAAAGCAGACTCTACAGCCGAAAAGAAATCGACAAACTCACGGCAAACTCAAGAGTTGAATAAAATAAATACAACCTTTGTATTTACTCAACCAACATACAAAACTTTCATTCACGAGGGTTTGGTTTGATAAAAAGCAGCAGTTGTTTGATGTGTATTTGCTTATTGAGGTAATCTGATCTGGTCTGGCAGCAATGCCATCGAAAAAACCTTAAGCAAACATGAGACAAGGAGTGGCGGTAAGCATAATATCAAATTAATAATTGGCCTAACTGAGGAAAGAGAGGAACTACCACCACCCAAAAAAATGACGCAGTGGTCATAACAGGCAGAGAAGTAAATCTATAAGCTCAAGGGCCTCCTGTTGTTACCTGCATGGGGAAAAACTAAGTTTCGGTGTTCGAGCCGCACGGCGGGAATCACAGAAGAGATGAAACACTGCTGCAGGACAGACCGCATACAGCGAGCAAACGCTGGGCTCAATCCTCCACATCTACAGTTCATCAAACCATGAAGCCTTAACGCTCAAGGTGCTTCAACAAAGAAAAAGATGGCAGTCGCCACCGGCAAAACGATAACGCTGGGCGCATGAGACAACTCTGAGACTCATCGCTATGGGTTTGTGAGATCTCTGGTGCCTAATGAGGATAAGAAAAGTAGCGTCTCCGCTGACGACCTGTTATAATCTCAACGAACGTTTGGCCCGGTTCGTTACCTAAATAAAAAGAGACCCTTATCCTGAGTCTTTACTAAGCTTTTACCCAGGTAAATATAAGCTGCTAACACAAGAAAACATCAGCAGACATCTCTGTGATGTCTGCAGAGAGCATCTGCATGCTGACTATGCATTAACAAACTATCCGTCATCTCCCAAGCTGCCATCTAACCGTTCATTTAGTTGCCCACTCACACAAATCACACAAACCCAATATTAAATGTCTAACAGCTGAGCTCCTCCCACAGACATCTGAGCCAATGCTGTCATTAAACTGAATGTGATATCCAACAGTGGTTTTGTTTCAAATCCACAGTAAGCCCAAATCAACGTCTTTCAAAGGCTCATAAGATGTTTTTTACGCATTTCGGTTATGTCTAATAAATGTGGTTGGGAAAAATTGTCAATTACAGAGTGGTGTTATAAAGCAAGGGCGTGTGGTTTGAAACACCTAAAATGACTTTGTGTTTTTACATGATCATAAAACAACAAGTACTTTGATGCCGTTTCCTGTTTTCTACTCGATTCGCACGAAGAGAAAAGAGTTGTCGAAAACCAGCTTGTGTGTCAAAATAATGGATGGGTGAGGTGGTCATCTGCCTTTTCGCACCCTTTCTCCTCGGCCTATGGCTGTCAGACAAGTGAGCGAGCGAGCAGGAGACAGAGAGAGAGAGAGAGAGAGAGAGAGAGAGACAGAGAGACAGAGAGAGACAGAGAGAGACAGAGAGAGAGAGAGAGACAGAGAGAGACAGAGAGACAGAGAGAGACAGAGAGACAGAGAGACAGAGAGACAGAGAGAGAGAGACAGAGAGAGAGAGAGAGAGAGAGAGAGAGAGAGAGAGAGAGAGAGAGACGGGGAGGGAATAATTCAACAGTCACAGGAAGCATTAGGAAGCTTTTCATCAGTGTGGACCCACTCCACCCATCCGTCGACCCACTTAACTGTCCTAAAACCACGTCTCACATGACTAATGCTGTGGAAATCAGCTCAATGTAAATATGTGGGGACAATCGCAGACATTTTACACAGCAGTGTTTTAACAAATGCGAAGGTAAAACACCTGTAAATTAATTTGTTTAAACGGATATATACACACACATCCATACATGCACTCAGGCTTTTCACTTTGTTATACATCCCAGTGAACGTATGCGAATGGTGCAATATATCAAAATGATTTGCAATGACAATGATTTTACCAACATATAGTCCAAGTTTTAGGTTGATGCAGAGAGACTGGAGAGACAAAGGGAGTGATGCTTTCATTTCCCAAAGAAAAAGTGAACAGTATGTTACTTCATTTGATATATACAAAGCATTATCATATTGCATGTATATACTGAGTCATCACGCATTGCATTTTTCTGAAATATCATGCAGCCCTAAATGTACCCTTGAAATAAATAAGCATAATGCTCATGCACAATAACAGGGCTATTGCTTACCGTAGGCGATCTGAAGCCTGACGGTATTTGTTTATTGTTTACAGTAACAGTAAGGTTATTGTTATAAAAGCCGTGATTTCATGACTGAAGTAGCAGGGCTTTATCACGGATGTTTTTCTATAGACTGTCTGCACGCTGAAAACTTCTCTGTGAAGATGCATGCTTGAAATTACACCAATTTACAGCATATCACTGCTGAAAAAACATTACCAATATAAAAAACAACTTCACTAATCGACTAGTTGACCATCCCAAACCAATTCCTAACATCTACACTCATGCAAACGCACACCAAAACCATCAGCACAGCGTGAAGACGTGAAGCTGGAAAATCAAGCGAACTATCAGAAAGAGCGCGTCACACCGTGATGTGACCTTTGCAACTTTCTCCTCTTTTCAAATCCGGCCACATCGCTGCATTCATTCTCCATTCCAGTCTGAACTGCCCCAGAAATGAAAACAGCCTGAGATTGCATCTCTAAAACCAGTGCACTTAAATAACAACTGGTAAAAGGTTAGTCCATACAGTGGCAATCTGCACAGAAAAGCACACAGTGCATCTAATACTTGGTGAAATCATGACTTGAGTGGGTTTATTTTACTGCATTCCCCCTTAATATGCAACACAAGGGACGAATAAGACAAGGGAAGAAAAACACACGACCCGCCTCTGCAGTGCCGCCCAATCGGAGACGGAAACTAATGACCAACATGAGCGGTTTCACGGGCTGTTTATTTTGCAACATTCCCAAGATGCTACAACAGCTGCCAAGCAAAGCCAAAACAGAGGAGATCTTCTTGTCATGCAACGGCTTTTAAACTGTTGCAAAGATTGGAGGAAGTTTACTTTCTGCACACAGGTCAAACATTTGTGATTCAGTCTGTGAAATCTTTTTTGTTTTTTGTGATTAACCATTTTCATTCTACATAACTGTAAAGAACATTCTGTGAAAATATAATCTTGATATCTTTAATATTGACCGAGTAAAGATCAGAAATCGATGTAAAATCAAACCTTAATGCTCCTAATCTCATTATTAAGCCATTTTCACATAGAGATTACGGAAAATCCACAGAAAATTAGTCTGGGATTTGTCCGGGATCGTTTGATTTTTGGTTCATTCACACAGCCAATGATTTTCCACAATCTGTGCCTCCACTCACACACATACCGTTAAGACGTATTTTTTTCCACAGCATCTGAAGTTTGCCAATTATCCGTGATTTCTCTATCGAGAAACCACGCGCATGCATGTTAGTTTATAGATCATAAGGAGCATGTGATACTTCTGGTTGCGATGACACGCATGTCCTCACTACGGCACCCCCCCTTACGGCATAGTTTCTGCCTCTTGTTCACACAGAATGCTTTCCGTGAATGTTACGGCAATGTTACTAGGTCCTCTTTATGGGAGCGATCCCAGAACATTTACGGGATGTGTTTGTGCCAATTTTACAAAACTTTCTGGGTGAAAAGTGCTGTGTTAATGTGGTTTTAGATGATGAGACCTTAACCTGGATTTCACAGACAGGGTCACATTTAACTCCACTGTTCGTTTCTTTGTTTTAACCGTTTACGCAATAGTTAAAAATCACAGCGTTAAATCACAACGATGGGGTTCTTCAGAAAAAGATAAACTGATTTTAAACAATAAACTGCATGTTAAGACCAAACTAGATTACACAATACATTATATTACAGTAAAATTACGCAATGTTTTCTGTAAAGCACAATTCACGTTATGAAAAGCACTGCCAAAATAAGATTTAATTGAATTTATAAACGTGACAAATAAAACATTCAAAATAATCTGTACTATTTCAAAATCTTACAAGTATTTAGTAAAATATTTGCTGAATTCTCTTTATTCCACACTGAATATAAAAAATATTCTTGAACCAAACCCACAGAAATTCCACTGTTGCACCATCTGAGACCTTAAGTGTCGCAACCGAGCTGCACAGCGGCTACAACACTGCCTGCGTTTCAGCTTCCTCTTGCTATTCCTCGATGACAGAGAGAAAACATCCCCGTATAATGCAGCGTTATGGACGCACACATGAAGTTATTTTGAACAACGGGCCTGTGGATCAAACGCCACCAGTCACTTACTTCTTCTGAGTGTTGGCCTTTCTGAGCAAGACCCTTTGAGATTTGGTGCCAGTGTAATAAATGACCCCATATCAGTCTTAATCTCGAGCTCTCCGCCATCTGCCGCTGCGGTAAAATGAGCTAGACCACTTCCCCCAATGCCATTGGTCACTGTATGTTCAGGCTGATCAATTCCTCACATTGGCATTTACATCTGAAATGAATAATTCGGGCTGGTCTTGAATGTTCAGGTTTAATCCGCAATCAGAGATGAAATTGGGCTCGGGGCCTCCAGGTATCAACAGTGCAGCAGTAAAACAGTCCGGGGAATCTTTGTTCACGGTGGGCAAGCACAGTACGGTAATCCAAAGAGAGATGAATGAGTGACCATTCAAGCAAAAAATGATGCAGATAACCCAGTACTTGGATTTGTCCGACACCAAAACTTGCGTTAGATCACTGGAGGGCATCGGGAGATGGGCTGGCGTATCCCAAGCGCGTTCATCTGAGTAAAGCGGGCAGTGATGCAAGGTCCACACGCCTCAGTGCTGATCCACGGGCCTTAGGTTTGCCTTCCCAATCTGTGGTTGAGGATGAAGTGGGAGGCACTCAAAGAGTTGGGCTGTCAATCGTGACGTGATGAGACGAGTTTTAACTCAAACACTTGAAGGTCTCAGTGGTCAGTCCAAAACCATGAAGTTCAGCCCTGAACTGGGCTGGGAACAAAAATTGTGAAACAACCATAGGCGTACGATCATGCCTTAAACACAATAGAAGGCGATTTAACTGATATAAAGCAGAATAAACACAGACTTTTCAGTGCACTTGTCAATATTCTTGCTAAACACAGACTTTAGGCAGCGAGGAAGGGTCATAAAACATTTCGCTTGCTAGGACATCGTAAATATCAAGTCAAACCTTTTAACTGGCGACAGGCTTTCTGCAAACCTCGTCCTGAAATTTGGATTGGCCTACACACCTTATAATAATTTCTCCTTCTGGACACTTTAAAAGCACAGCGGGTTTATCCAAATCTCTTCAAATACCAGTGTCGGTTTTCTCATAGCCACACATCTATTCATTAGACTTCAGTTGATTTGATACCACAGACTGCCTCGAAGTCACCAAACATAAAAACAATAAGAAAACCTGCTTTGTTTTAAAATTTGATGACTTGCTTCCGTGAAATACAACCATGAATTTATCCAAAGTACAATATTGTGTGATACTGTGATGTTCACACCTTCACATGAGAAATGCAGTCAATCAAACAAATTTCATGTAAATGATGAAGAAACTGTGGAGTCAACATTAAAGAGAAAAAGTTCACCCAAATATAACACTTCTGTCATCATGTACTCACCTTGTATGACCCATTAGATTTAAACTTGTATATCTTCCATTCCACCATGGAACACAAAACTAAATGTTAAGCAAATTGTTAGGGTATACAAAGTCTAGTCCATTTTTACGTGTACACGGGGGTCAGCGTACAGTGATGCCACTTTCGTCATTAGAAGAGTTCACGCCGGATTTTTGAATCCCCACTCACATTGTACGGATAGGTCGCGCATGGGCCTACATGAAAATGTATTATGTAGCCCGAGAATGCATTGCATTTTGTCTCAATTCGCATGCGTCAAATAAACTACACTTTGAAAAGGCTATGCGTTTGACCCTGCGCGTACAAAAAACAGACTATACCCGGGGCTTCAGTCAACATTTACTTTAATTTCCCCTTTTGAGTTCCACATAAAGATACCACACGCAACATTGAATAAATAAACCACAACAGAGTATTAATTTTTGGGTGAACTAACCCTGTAAGCCAATAGATATGTGAAAATTAAAAACCATTTTAAAATACTAGACATTTTATACCCGAAGCCAATGCTGGTCCAAATAACAGTACAAAACCCCCAAATTCTCCATACGATTTGCATTTCAATTAACTCCAGCAAAAAGACTTTTCACTCCAACAAACCAAAGCTGGGCAAACAGATGTGTTCACCCAGACACTCCCAAACAACAAGTCGAATATGCAGTACACTGAAAATAGGGGTTAATATGATTCACGCAGTGGAAACCAACAAGCTGAGCCTGTTCAACCAACTCGGCTCTGAATCACACGCGCCTGTCAAGCTATCCGTCACCCTAACGGTAATTACTTTCTTGTATTTTTAAACGAGAGGGAAAGGAGTAGTGTATGTGTTCGGCGTGCGAGAGGAAGCTTTTCTGGAAACGCTATGGCATGTGTGTGCATTTGTGTGTGTCTGAGGGGGCGGCATGCCGAAATCACTGCTGCTGTCAAACAAGCACAGGAGAAAGAAATCTCTTTGCACCGACAGCCATCGTCCAACTCACTTAATAAAGCACCGTGCGCCTTCAAACGTATATCCTTCTTCCCATCCTGTGGGTAAATCTGAAAAAGAAAGAGAAGGAAAAATGAGGCTTGCATGCAAAAGCATCGCTGGTTGCAGCACATACCCATGATCTGCAGTGCTTTTCGGTGCCCACAAGCCCTGCTGTGTTCCCATGCTTGCATATCAACACGTCAATTCAACACATTACATCTGGGATGACAAAGCGTTGGCAAATTTAGATTAGGATTAAGTTTTAGCCATTCAAAGCTTGTGAATTTAAACAAATAGGGTCATTTTAAATGACAAAACATGCAGCATTACACATTTCACTACAGCTGTCTGACGTAATTAAAATGACAGCTGTCAACTCGACGCCACGCGGATCGTGCGTTTTGCCCAAAATGCGACTGAACAAATGCAACTTTGTGTCAAATATTGCGCGTCCAGGTGTGCATGCATGCAACGCAAACGCGCTGACATTGTGTCCGCTGCGCTGTCACAAACGCAGCACAGATTGCACGAACTGCATTTCGTGGTGCATTTCCACGCCTCTGTCCAAATCATACTAAACAAATAAATGAAATGCAATTGTACCGGGAGTTTTTCTGTGTCCCGTAATGACGGCTTCTCCCGTTACTGGATGCAACCAGGTCGTGCTCTTCGCTTCTTCACTGTTGGGTAAGAAAGAAAAGGGAGAGAGGAGGTGAAAAACACGCGACGAGAGCCACGCGTGTCGAACCCACACCCGACTTTCCCTCGCGCGGATATTTACTTGATGAAGAAGACGCGTCCGTCCCGGGTCACGCCGTAACTCCATGAGGAAGGCAGGCGACATAGCCACTCCGGGTTTAGATCCGCCGCCATGTCTGAGCACTGAGCAGCGGCGCTCGAGCTGCGCGCCTCCGTACCGATCGCGCGCACACGCTATTTCTTAGCAACGGTGTCCAGGGCACGGGCGGGAGGAGCGCGAGAGGCTCCCGAGGGCGGGGGCAAGCACGGACGGATCACGTGACGACTTTTTAGCATTAAGGCGTGGACTGTTGTTCAAAAGTCACAAAAACTGAGATTTGTTTTTGTTTTTGTGTAATAATATTAACATAGAAATTATGTGAACGTTTTGGGATTTTGTTCAACAGCTGTACAACACAGAAAATGTATAACAAAAAATTGCAAAGATATAAAAGGCACTTTGCAATGTTTACAAATAATGTAAACATTTTCATTATTGGTAGATTTTTTTATGTTTGTTTGTTTGTTGCTAGAATAAGACACATGATTTAACATTAAATAGTTTTGGGATGATTTCCCGCAGTGTGATAACCTCATAAAGTCAATTTCAAACCTAACTTAATTCCCATTTTTATTATACATCAACTTATCAGTATTTTTATTATACGTCAATTTATCGGTATTAAATCATACTGTGAATTTCTGATGTGTTTTTATTCATACTCATATCTTTTGTTATTGTGTATTGTTTATTCGTAGTATTTTCCCTGTTTATCCTTACAAAAATTAGAAATGGTATTGCAGTATAATCATTATGTTATTTTGTTGTATTAACATGTGTAAAATCACGTTTTCACTACAAAACCCACTGTTAAACAATGGTTACTGTAGCAAACTATGGTTACCATAAAAACCATGGTAAATTTCCATAGCTACACTTACAAAAAATGAATCATGGTTTTGCCAATGTTAATCAATACATTAAAATCGTGGTTAACTTTCGTAAGGGTTTACATTTTGTAACTACATTTAAATTGAATAGCACCAATAATTTGTCTCACTGCAGGATGATAAACTTTTGACTGATTAAAAGACGATCAAAAACTAAACTTAAAATTTTGACCGTTTTCAACTCAAGTTAAAATGTGTTACATAAACGACGTTCTGCTTGTGTTGCTCAAGGGAATCATGACATCATGGTTTTGACTCTCTTGAAATTTCCAGAAATAATATGGATATTAATAGACACATTTCTGTGTAGACGTGTAGGTCAGTGTGTGACTGCTGGTAAAGATATTACTGTCTTAAGAACCTTTACACTGCTTACTAAAAATACACGCTATTGTTTCTGAATGCTGTGTTCCTGTACCCAAATTAGCAAAGCAAAAGTGTGTGGGTTCGATCCAAAGGATCACACATACTGATAAAATGTATATCTTGTATTGCACTGTAAATCACTTTGGATAAAATGCATAAATGTAAATGTACACTGCCCCTTTAATGAGTAAGCTGCATATTTGTTATATACAAAATTTATATCTCAAAAAATGCATACCCTAGCTGTAAAGTTTTATTGTGGAATTGGCTTGTATTAAAGTGTGCATTCAGCTCTCTCATTACTGGAAAAAGTTATGTTGACTTATCCTTATTTTACAGATCTCTCTGTCACTTGTTCCTCTTGTACACTGGAGACATTGAGTCATTTTTAGCAGCACAAAAGATCATAAACCCAGGAAACACACATACTGTTAAAAAAATGTGTAAAACACAGTAAGTCGCTTTGAAATAAACATGTCTTCCAAATGCATAAATGTAAATTTAAATGTAGGTTTAAAGTATAAATTATATCAAGCTCTAAAACAAAATAAAAATTGAAATAAATATTGGTGGTGGGTAAACAAATCTCACTCTTTACTGTCTGTTTACTATTTGTTTATTCAACACGTCCCAGTTTCATATTCACACATTCACACAGTCCTAAATAATGTGATAAACTCCCGCAGTGTCGTGTGTGTTAGGCAGGAATATAAATATATTACCTTTGAATGTTCCTTTATCAGGTTAATCTTCACTTAGGAGTCCAATATAAGGAGCGTGGCTCAATTAGTTATTTGCTTAACCAAATTCTCTAGTCTCTGACCCTGACCTGAACTCATAAGAAACATGTGACCTTATACAATACCAGCACCCTCCTCTCTGAACCAGCTACAAATCTAATCTACCCAGTTAGTAATCCAGTCTATCTAAGGGTTTTAAATCAACAGATTAGTGCTGGTGTCTACAGTAAAGTGCTAGTGATTAAATACTCTGTGTGCTTCCTCATGCATAACTCACCATCATGATGCTAAAGTGTTGAGAGGGCGTTGATATGTAAATGCATGGTCTATAGGAACAGGTTTCATCATTCACTCTCTCTAAGTCTGATCACTTAGAAAAATAATTTAAACAAATGGATCACTTGCTAGGGGACATATAACGAAAATCTGACTTTTCCATGTTTAAGTGCTATAATTGGGTCCCCAGTACTTCCATCGACCTAGAAAATGTGAAAAAGATCAACCCAGTAACTTCAATTTGGTAAACCATTCTCTGCAAGCATGTGAAAAAATAGCTCATTGAAATTTGGCTCCCCCTGTGATGTCAGAAGGGGATAATACCGCCCCTTAATCTGCACTATCCAACCACAACACTACCCTTTAGTGCAGAGATCAGCTCATTTGCATTTTAAAGGACACACCCAAAAACGGCACATTTTTGCTCACAACCACAAAGTGGCAATTTTACATATAATAATAAATTATCTATATGGTATTTTGAGCTTGAACTTTACATATGTACTCTGTGGACACCAAAGATTTATTTGACATCTTAAAAAAAGTCTTGTAAAATGTCCCCTTTAAAAAAATGTAATGTAAAAATAGATATAGTTAAAAATATTACTACAATGTGTATCACTAGGTTTATTATTAGGGTTTGGGGTTTGTTTGAGTCTGAGCATCAGTAACATTGATTTCTTAGCACCACTACCAAGCAAACATTAGTTACTGCCGAAAACAAGTGCTCTTTATTACTAAAGTTAAAGTTTCCTGTAAAAGAGCATAGAGATAAGCAGACATGAGCAGAAAACTAAACACCTTGCCTGCGAGTGTAGCACACACATAATTAGTCACAGCTCGGCGGGCACACGGAGAAGAGTCAGGGTCACCCGGCTTGAAGCGTATTCCTTAGCGGGTCGCTCTAAGCCCGCCGCATCCTCCCCGACCCGTCAAAGCTACTCAAGATTTTCATCAAACTTCCAAATGTTCCCCGGGTCTTCTGTTCCCACAGTTATTAAATGGGCTACGAGTCCTTCTCATAATGAATATTGATGAGGTTTCTTGGTACTGAAGCTTGTCTGAGGTGAGCTTCAATCCTCTAATGCATCACTTTTTGAGATGGTTGCAGTTTTAGCTTGGCCTGGTATCCACCTTTACAGTTGCGTTTCGTTTTAAATCCATATGGGAAGACGTCAGCGTTTATTGCAATTGAAGCACTTATTAACGCTAGAGATGAATGAATAACATACTGAATAAGATAAGGTATCTACTACTGCTTTATGGTTAAGTATGTGTGGTTGGACTTTTTGGACATACTGCATCTCTGCCAGGTTTTCATTGTCATGTGACCTGTATGTCCTTTGATGAGTATATCTGTTAAAGTCAGAGAGAAAGATGTTCACCAGCTACGACTGTACTGGATCCATTTTCCCTGCTAAAAGCTCATTTATCGTCTGCTTGTTTCTGAACCCCTGCTGGTTTTCCACTGAGCTCCAGACATGTCAGATTTATAACAGAGACCAGTTCACTAAAGCTTTATAACTGATGGCGCTCGTGTTTAAGACACTGCGGCACTTGTTGATGTCATTGTGTGAAATGTTCACTGAGTTTGTCTGGGAACTTCAACCTCTCTGGAAACACACAGATATCTGAAATGAGTAACACCTGTCAGCTGGGCTCTTATCATGTCTGTTTCTATCTCCTCTGGGTATCTCCTTTAAATATTTCTGAGCTCTAAAGTTGTTTTGCTGTGTCACAAACACAAGTTAACATTTGCCTCACGTTAAACGCTTCGTTAATGCTAATAGTTACAGTCAGGGGATTAAATAAACCAAGTTTGGTGCATTAATCATCCTGCATCATTTATTTTATTAGAACAACATGCACTGATGATGGCTCATGAAAAAAATAAAACAAAGGGGTTTATTTAAAATTACCAGCCTGATCTCACCTGTTTTTGCCACTGTGATGCTGGGGCTGTGGGCAGGGTTAGGGTGGGGTCTCATTATTGATTTTTCTAATGATAATCTTACATTTTTGTACAATTCACTTTGTACAAATTTATAAGAATTAGCCGACTCGTAAAATAGCAATGAAGACCAGTGAGATCAGGCTGGTACATTTGAGGATGTGGAAATCAGATCATTTCCCAGGGCATAGATTTGACATGCTGTTCAAGATGGTTTTTTTGTTTTTAAGAGAGTAGCAAGGTTATTCTAGGTACCTGGTTAGATATCATTAGATCAAGTCAGGTTACCGTCTGTCTGTCTGCAGGGTAAGAGAAACAACGGCTTTGTAGTTAAATACCACAGTCAATTACTTTAATGGATTTTGTCAGTGAACAACAAAGAAGTTTAACAAAACAAATGAGTAAACAAAGACTCTGCCAAATGAATATATTCATTCAAATGAATACAAAACAAAGACAATAGATGCTACATTTCAAGATGGGTAAATATAAATGTTTACACACATAAGCAAACTTCTAGCTGTCTGTATAGGAAATTTTAATACCGATTCACAATCATTAAAGATTTTCAGGTAAGACTTTTGTATACGTGCAATCCTCAACCATACAGAAAGTTTTTTTTGCCACATGTCAAACTGTGTGCTGCTTCAAGTGATTAGTCTCTCCTGTTGGTCTCTAATATTATTTTAATAAAATATTCAAGGCTGTTTGCTGTTAGACAAGTTACACACAATTTGCACGAAGAGTTTACCGAGCTGTTTACAAACTTTATCAAGGACTCCACAGCCCTGGAAAACAAACAGCATTGGAATACCCAGTAATGTTTACTTTCTGAAGTCTGATTCGTTTTTTTTTGTTTTTTTAAATGAGTATTTGTTTATATATGCTAAAATGATGTGGCAGGTTCAACAAACGCTCATTTAATCAAAAACATTCAGTCTCCTCTTTACTTCATGTTGTGATTCTGGGATATTCAGACAGATCAGAGTCGCTACAGATATTTGGATGTTACATCTGCAAAGATTTTGAAGGGATACATGATTTATTCATGTCAAAATATACATGCACGGTGTCTCAAAGTCTTATTTAACATTAGGATCTGGACATTTTTTTATTTTCCTTTCAAACGTTTATGCAAGAAGCTTGCCCTAAGCACTTATTTCTGGTCATTGATATTGTAAAACAAACAAATGAGTTTTAGTTTTAGCACAAGTGATGATATGCTGCAGTGGATTTACAGTAGGCTGACCACACACATCTACATCTACATTATTGTACAATAGTTTGATAACACTGAGCTCAGTACAGTACACTGGCGCTGTTAACATCAGTGCTAAAAAAAATCAGTGCCGCAAATGTGTAGTTCACGTATGCATTGTGTGAAACCGTTGAAACTGTCAAATGTAGCATCTATGTACATATATATCTATGGTCCAATATGATGCACTTGAGTAGAGGCTGGGACTAGATCAGAATACTAAATGAGGCAAGGGTGAAGAGTTACATTCAAGCTGTTTTAAAGCATGAAGAATTTACTATCACAGGAAAAATGTTTACATGTTTGTTGCTGCTGCTGAAATCGTAAAACATAATTTTATTTCAAGGAAATAGCTACAGTTTTCAATGTTTTACTATGTTCTTACCTTAACTAAATTAGACAAATTAATACATACCGTATCTATTTTCAATGCATGCACTTTGTACAGCGCATTGTAAATGTGTACGCATTTAGCCTAGCCCCATTCATTCCTTAAGATCCAAACAGGGATGAATTTAGAAGCAACCGAACACTTCCATGTTTTCCCTATTTAAAGACTGTTACATGAGTAATTACACAAGTAAGTATGGCACAAAATAAAACGTGGCAATTTTAAAAGCGGATAAAAATGAGAACTATATTGTATGGCGGAAAAGCACTTATGCTGCGTTTACACCAACCGCAGTAGAGGCGTGAAGCGCGAGTGATTTCAATGTTAAGTCAATGTGAAGACGCGTTGACACGTTAACCAATCAGGAGCCTGCTTGCTGCTGTGGTGGAAATCCGTCTCTTTTGTCCACTTTTGACCGCTTTTGTCCTGAATACTGTGAGGGGACGGTCCGTGAGACGGTGGGCGAGTCTCTCTGCTGTCATTCAAACGCGAGCGTGAGTATTTATGAGTTCATATGGATGCAAACTAATATTATGTCGGAGTCCGCTGCTTGTTTAGCAAGTATCAGGGTTCCCACACCTTAGTTAACTACAAATTCAAGGACCTTTCAAGGACTTTCCAGGTCCAATACCCTCAAATTCAAGGACTAAATGTGGGGACACATTTCAAGTGAGAGCAAGGTTATATCGTGTTAACTTTTTAGATTTCGAGGGGAACTCGCACTGCGTTACTGCGGTGACACTTTGGGGGACGCCTCCAAGGGTAAGTGCGTCTGAATGTGTATATCAAATTCAACCAATGACAAAGACGGTAACGCGAGAGCCAGGAACTATATCGCTATCTGAAATATTGCCAAATAATGGCGTTACAGAGATGTAGGAAGTATGGCAAGGGAGACGCAGCGTCTCGTTCCCTTCTCAGGGAACAACAGTTACATACGTAACCCGAGACGTTTTCATGTGTCAAACACAACTATGCAAAAAAACATTTTGGTATGAATCAACCTACACGCATACAGAAAATATAAGCATTTAAAGCACAGTTTAGCATGTGTGTTTAAAAAGTCTAGATTTTTTATGATATTATCCCACACTACACAGGGAATAACTTGAATTTTTTCCAGAAAACCTCTTGCATAAAACAGATTTAAGCACTTTCAATGACCTGTATCTATGCATGCATATTTTCAAAAACTTCCCAGGGCCTTGAATTATTTCCCCCAGATTCACAAACTGATTTCAGGATTTCAAGGACCCGTGGGAACCCTGAAGTATACATGCAGCTAGGGCTGTGACGGTCATTATATAACCGTGAGACCGACGGTTATAGTTGAACACCGTCATTAGAACTCTATAACCGGCAAAACCGTGTTATTAAAATATTTAAAAAACATTTTTATCATAAAGAATTTTTAAATACGATTTAAAACAATTGTTAACAGTCTGTGTTATACGCCCCACCATGTTCTCACGCAGTGAAAAATACAGAGCGGAGCAGACACTGACAACGCGCTGACATACAGGACAGACCAGGTTACTTTTCGGTTACTTTTGAGATTAAACGTATTAAACAAAGTCTCACCTTTCAAATCATCTCTTCCTTCTAGTTAATTTATAGCATCAAATAAACATGAATGACCATAAGAAGGAATGTTGTCTTAACCGCGGAAAGGCGTCAGTACACTCCTCTTTTCAAGTTCAAATCCTCCCATGCTAATCTAACTCTCCTGAAAGCAGATTCACTGCTTGTCTTGCTGTTAATTTTAAATAAACGTAGAGTAAGTAGCTAATCAGTGTCTTGTTTATTCAAACGCCGGTTTACTTCGCAAGTGTGAGCACTGAAGAGCGCGTACTGTATGTGGAGAGCGTTTGCCGCGCGTGGTCATTGTCGGCTGCGTTTGCTGCGCATAGTGTGCAGTTTAATAACAGTATAAAAATCTCAAGTTCATATTACTTTACTTTACATGCATTTATGAGCAAAACCTCTTCAAGACGCTTTTTAACCCACATTCTGGTCCATGTAATGACAGATATAGACACAATTAAATCTGTTTCTCTGAAGATTATCAAAATATGAGAGAGGATTAATTTATGCTGAGCAGAGAGTGACAGCGCAGTCTTCTGTCAACAGTGTGTTTTTAAATATTTCATTGCTTTCTGTTAAATTGCTTAAAGTCATTACTGTTTAAAACACACTTGGAATCACATTCATGATTTTATGGTGAAATGACACTTTCGCGTCAATCCACAAGCATTTAACGAGCAAAACGCCCCCCACAGACGGTTATGTTATGAACCGTCACATTTGACTCACGTCATAACCGTCATCACCAATTCTGAAACCGGCACACCCCTACATGCAGCACAGTGTTTTGTACGTGTATATGTTGGAGCTTTCTATGAATTTTCAGCGCAATTGATGAAATAGGATCGCGCAACTTTCACGCTTTCAAAACGAAACTACGGAGAACACCCGCAGTAGTTTTATCAATGAAAGGCTAAAAATAGCGCTGTTCACCGTATGTTCACGGCAGAAGTCAAAAAAAGACATAAAATTTGTGTTTAATACCTCAGATTAGATAAATGGGCGGAGAGAAGGCGGTCGCGTGTGGCTGTTCGAACACATTTAACCACATTGCGTTCCGCAACTCCAAAGCGATCCGATCGAAAGTGGTTTCGACTACCTCCGGATGTGGTTGAAAGTGGTCGAAAGTGGACGCGTTCAAAAAGTTTTGAACACCGTTTACACCTGGCATTAACGTCGTCCACCTGTGATCCGATCGACGAAAACGCATGTTAATGCCAAGTGTAAACAGCCTCTTAGGCCGGTGACACACTGGATGCGTGGCGTATCTGTTGCGTGTCAGTTGCGTCGCGGCTGCGTCGCGTTTTCTGTGTCTGTACATACCAGAAGCATGCCTGACTCGGCGCTGACGCGCTGCTGTTGCTATAGGTGACGTATATTTTGGCTGGAAACGCTTCCAAGACGCTTGCGTGTGGCGTGAAAAATAGGCGTCGGTTCTATTTCTAGCAAGCACGCGTTTTCCGCGCGGCTCGAGCCGCGCCTGAGACGCGCGTCTCATGCTGGCAGTCTGCAAGCTCTAACCTGTTAACATGGAAGCCGAATTAAAAACGGACACGCCACGCAGCTGAGACGCTCACGCCACGCATCCAGTGTGTCACCGGCCTTACTCATGTAACTACTCATGTGAGTGTCTTTAAATAGGGAAAACATGGAAGTGTTCGGTGGCTTCTAAATTCATCATTGTTTTGAATGGGGCTAGGCTTAATGCTAACACATTAATGAAACACTTTACAAAGATTAAGCGCACACATTGAAAAAAGATAGGTATGTATTATTTTGTATAAGTTGAGGTAAAAACATAGTAAAATATTGAAAAGCTGCACAGCAAAATCACGAGTGTTAAATCTACACTACTGGTGTGTATATATGGGTACAACCAGACCAGGAGTGTACATTTAACACTGGTGAATTTGCTGTGTGTGGTGTTTTCCTTTAAATAAAATTATGTTTTACGGTCAGCAACATAAAAAAACAGCTTTTGTGGACTAAATGTAACTTTCAGTAGACTTCCACAGTGTCATTTTATTTCTTTAAGTACCGTAGTTTATTTCTAATAATAAGGGAAATAAATGACAAGTAAATTGTTTATATATCATATTTAATGGGTTTGAACTATTACACTGAGCTAATGTTACTGTGTAAAATTAATCTATACAATGTTAGCTTAAGCTCCTTTAAATCTTGTCATTTTATTTTCAACAAGGTTTTTGTTTCAGAGATCAGTTTAGTAGCCACTAGCCAGACGGATAAATAAATACAACAAGACAAGTAAAGCAATAAGTTCTGTAATGATCTTCATGTATTGTTTAGAATAGATGCATTACAATCTTATATTTTCATGACATGTGGTCAGGATGTCTGTTTTGTAACTCAGGCCAACATTTCTGTGGCCTGCTTGCCGTTACTTAGATTGCTTTGTTGTCAAGAGATCCTCAAGTGTTTGGGTGTGTGTGTCTTTGTGTGTTTGTCTTCCTGGACTTATTGTCCTGCTGTTGGTGAAGAAACCCGGGGTCACGTGGAAGAGATTTTTAAGGTGCTGTATAAAGATGGAGGATGATCAGACTGTTTATTTAAACTCCCTTCAACCCGTTTCACAGCACCATGCTGGAAAGATTCAGAGAGCTGCCCGACTATATACTGCCTACATAAACAGCTGCCTTATAAAGGATCATTGTAATTGAAATGAAACTTTTTTTAGAGTATTTCTCTTTTCTTTTATTCAAATGTGCATTGTAATATGATAGCCAAATTATATTACATTATATTACAAAGTACAAATGTCATAAAAGTACACAGTGCCCACATTTGCAATATTTATAGTGAAATATTGGACAGGTAACTGGCAGTGCAGACTTTTGGGTAAATATAAGATAAAACACCTCGGTTTTAAGCAGGAGATATGGATCATTACAGACCGTTACTGCTTGACCTTGCAATCTTCCGAAGGCACGGAGAGAGAAAACATCAGAACATTAAGAAATCTCATCCTCCATTTAGCTACAAATGTGCCAAAAATGTGAAGAGTAGATAATCTTCTGTAACAAAGTTCACAGCAGCAATGCACGCTTTTGCTTACATACATTTGAACCGTAAATCTAACGAAATGGTTCACACAGAGGTTATTTGACAGCAACCCAAATATAACATCGTAAGAATGCAGTGATGATGAGCAGATCTGACAGGATTGTCTTTAATAACATCACACACAGCACAATTACATAACCGAATCAGAGAACCCAGAGGAACGCTTATCATGTGAGGCCAGACCAGAGGCGTCAACATGCTGTTAATGAACGGGTGATATCAAACAGCTGTTTGAGGTTTCTGTGTCAGCACACAGCACACACGCATACACAGACGCATGCACGCACACGCACACACACACGTGAACTCTCTCCCTTTCTCGTACAGGAACCAATGCTGTTGCTTTTCTTAAGCTACAGTAAGACTCAACGAAGCTATAATGCCATTGCTATGCAGTTACTAAGTTTTTCCAACCCGTTGCCAGGTGGCTGCATGCACAAATTAAATAAGCCCATGTTTAAGATAATCTATATGTCATACTTATGATTATATATATATATATATATATATATATTTGTGATTTTCCTGTATTCAAAACCGGTGCAGTTGGTTTCTTTGAATCATTGTTTGTTCTTCATTTGCCTGGTTGGAGATCAGGTCTCCATTAGGTGTCGATCAGGTTTCGCTCAGGGTGACCTGAGTTCCTTTATTCAGAATTTAAATACCGTTCATGTTGACGGTCCCTCGGCTCACTGCTTTGTTTTGTTGTGTTTGTTTGTGGCGAGTGTCAGGTAATGCTTTTGTTCTGCCATTCACAAAGAAGAAAAGAAATCCTTCTGTGTCTTCCTCATCCCACAGCACTTCCTCTATTATTAAATACAAGGGTGTCTCATCTGAGGCTCCTCACATTTGTAATGCTATTCTGCATGCTGTGTTTGTGTAGTGTACTAACATATTGCTTATACGTTTTTGTGTGTAGTATGGAAATGTCTATACAGAATACTGTACACCATGATGCATTGCATAAACATTTACATTTATTCCATTATAGTGGATTATAAGATATACATTTTATCAGTATGTCTTTGTTCACTCGAAATAAATCCTCTGAACTTTTTTGCACAATGAACTACCACTAAACAACCACTACACAAATGCAATGCACTTTACCATCACCGGTCTGATATCCTCCTAAAACCCAGCAATTCATTTTTGTCCTCTGTAGTGGAAATGAGTTTCAGATCTCTAAGTCAAGCACATTTTATTCAACCTATTTGAATCCCACTGTCCTGTCAAGAGGACATCCTGGGCTTTCTATTAATACCATATTTGTGTGGACATATTTGTAAAGAGCACACAAACTTTCTTTTCAAAATAACGACAATTTCCACATTTTATGTAACAAGGAAAGTAAGTAATACTTTTTCCAGATTCTATGATTTCTTGATAATTATCTTTTTTTTTTTACTTGAGAGTCTAGACTTAAAAATTTAGCAGTAGTTCAGAAATGTACAATAATTCTGACCCTTTCGAAACACGAAAAATGTTTCGTAGAACCCATCTTATATTTAGATCTTATGATCATTTATCAAAAATGCGTACGTGTGATTCATAAAACGAACGTATGCACAAAAAAATGTGCATACCCATTTCTTTCAGATGTTAAATCTATAAATCGCAAATGATCTTGAACTTGTGTGCAGCTAAGTAGTTTTAGATCTTCGCCTTTAAACAATGCCTAATTAATGTCATCATAGACATAAAAAAGGGCGCTTGTCAATGTTTAAACTCCTTTTGAGCAGCAAGAATGGCTTATATTTCTAAATACCTGCAGCAAAAGTGCGTACGTCTGCTCAGACCCTGCTGTGACGCTAAGCACGTCAAAGACAGTTTTTATAAATAGTACAATTGCTGTGGATTTTTGGGTATGCACACATTACGATCAAATCTTTGCATACGTATGCTTTATAAATGAGGCCCCACAACTTTCATTTGATGTCCTTTGTAGATCTGATGTGAAAAAGTGCTTAGCGGCACATCAGGGTCTGAGTAGACGTACACACGTACGATTGCTGCAGGTTTTTGGAAAATAAGCAATTTTTTGCTGCTTGAAAGGGATTTAAACATTGACAGGTGCTCTTTTATATGTCTATGACATTAGGCATCGTTTAAAGGTGGAAATCTTGCAACGGGGCACACTGCGCACAATTTTAAGCTCATTGCGATTTATAGATTTTATATCTGAAAGTGAGGCGTATGAGACTTACGTGCTTTTGAGAAAAGATCGTAAGATCAAATTTAGAATGTTTTCTACACAGCATTTTATAAATGAGGCCCCAGGACTTCGTTCTAATGTTTGTTTCACTTATAATAGGCAGTTCTATGACAGATGCTCAGAAGTTTTTGAATAAAATAATTTGTAACACTTTACAATAAAGTTGTATTTGTTAACATTATTTAATGCATTAATTTTGAACCAACAATGAGCAATATAGTTTATCAGCATTTATTAATCTATATTAATGTTAATGCAATTGTTCATGTTAGTTCATTGTGCATAAACTATGTTAACAAATACAACCTTATTGTAAAAAATTAAAAGAAAGCCACACCCAAATTAGAGAATTAGGAAATATGGTGCAATCCATATCAGTGGTGGCCAGTGACTTATTTTTTTCGAGGGCGCACAATGCAAAGTTAGCACAACATGTATGTAGCCAGTCATGTGTGTGGTTTGTAATTTCAAAATATTTGTTTGGCGCGTCAAAGAGATCATATGTTCATTACATGTCTTGTCACAATAAGTGCCTGCTGCAGACGCGTCTAAAGGGTTTATGATAAAAAAAAAGACGCTCACGTTTGCCAGATACTCGCATAATCTTATGCGTAATCAGAGTGTGAACCTGAGCGTCTCTTTTATAATAAACGGTTTTGACGAGTGTGCAGCAGGCACTTATTTTGGCAAACACATGATGCACATGGTTCACATGACGAATCAAACACAAATTTTGAAAACACAAGCAACACACACGACACTCTGAACACATATTTTGAATTTGCGCCCCTCAAAAGAACAGTCACGAGCCGCACTGGCCAAAATTCTGAACATTCCAAAATGTTTGTAGATGGAGAATCCCTGGAAGCAAAGCAAAACATTTGTGAGATGGAATAAGAGCAACATTTTCCTATGTGTCTCCAAGAAGTCAGAATGCTTCATCAAATATCATCTTGGATCAAAATTTATTAAGGATAAATAAATAAAATTTAAAAATGAATTATTAAAAATAAATGTGATTGTTTATTCAAATGGCAAAACAATAGAGTGGACTTGTCATAAAATGGAATTCTTTGCAATGTGGTTGTTCTCACCCCAACACTTCATTTTTAAAAGAAAAAATAAATTCCATAATTTTTTTCTTGGTTCTCAGGAGGATATTAATGCTCATATTTTGGCATTCTTCAGATTTTTTATGTTAGACCTCACAGCTCATAATAATTATATTTTTAATGAGAGAACTCTTTGACACTTTACTATCGTTTCTCACTGTTTCCTTGATTACGGAAACTTGGGTGTCCGTCGAGACTCAGATTTAAGCTAATGAATCCAAAGCACACAGCGTTAGAAATTATCAGCCTCCCTCAAACAATCTGTTCACAGACAGCCTGCTAGACAGATTCTCCTAAAGCAGGGAAGATATGATCAGCAAACACCACATAACCAGACACTGATGCCTGATGAACATTGGAGACATGGTTTGAATTTGATTTACATTTGTACTATATAAAGGTTTTGGTGATACTTGTCATGGTCAACCCCCAACTTGTGGTCTTTCCACTAAACCACTTGAATAGTTAAATGACGTATTTCCTGTATTTGGCCCAAGTGTTTTAGTGAGCTGACGCTTTTATCCAAAGCGACTTACAATTGCTATATATGTCAGAGGTCACACGCCTCTGGAGCAACTAGGGGTTAAGTGTCTTGCTCAGGG